>NC_024803.2:37961168-38561168 GCF_000309985.2 Brassica rapa | reverse complement strand
ATATATACTTACATAGTTCCAACAACCCTGCGTGTGCTGTCTTGATGTTGGGTTCCTTGAACCATCCGAGCCAATCCGAAATCCGATATTTTGGGGTCCATGTTCTCGTCCAAGAGAATGTTGCTGACCTTCATATCTCGGTGTATGACCTTGAGGCATGAGTCACGATGGAGATAGAGAAGCCCACGCGCAACGCCTTGAATGATGTTGAACCTCTTCGGCCAATCAATCTCAAGCTTTAGAGTCATATCTAGCCAAATAAGATAAAAAAGCATATTAATTGACCAAGAAAAAAAATGGAAAAGGTAGAGGCAAATGCAGGACAAGGAGCATACCAAAGAGAAAACTGTCAAGGCTTTTGTTCACCATAAACTCATAAATCAGTAGCTTTTCTTCTCCATCAATGCAACATCCCAAAAGCCGAACCAAGTTTCTGTGTTGTAGTTTTGAGATGAGTTTTATCTCATTCATGAACTCTTCTGTACCTTGTCCAGAGCTGCTAGAAAGCCGTTTAACGGCTATTTCCTTCTTGTCTGCCGTA
This sequence comes from Brassica rapa, assembly GCF_000309985.2. NCBI lineage: Eukaryota > Viridiplantae > Streptophyta > Magnoliopsida > Brassicales > Brassicaceae > Brassica > Brassica rapa. The sequence continues at coordinate 38,560,627 of NC_024803.2, read as the reverse complement.
ATTCCCTAGAAGCAAATGTTGCAGACGGTCATCCACAGAACACAGATATGAGAAGAGAATACAGAGCACAATTTTTCTTATTACCTTATAAACTGGACCAAATCCACCTTGACCAAGTTTGTTTGAGACATTAAAGTTATTGGTAGCAGCTCGTATGGTATTCATGTCAAAGAAAGTTAAACCAGAGATCTCTTGTTGTTCCAAACCATTTTTCCATGAATCTTTGTGAATTTTTGAAGAACCACAATAATAAACAAAGTAAGTCATTCCTCCTTCTGTTTGGTTACATAACTAAAATGCACAAGAAAAGAATGAGAGTTACCCTTTTGTTTTACTCTGTATCTCCAGTACGTATATGAGGCAAACACCAATATCACAAAAATGGAAAGGCAGATACTACCGGCAATAATCTTGGTTGTCCTGCTTCCAACTGAGAAACTGTGTAAAGTAAAAAAACCACACTGCAATGGAAATGAACGAAGCTAAAGAGTAAAAAGTCTGTCAGCCTTACCCAGTTCTGAACTTGCAACACGAATTGAAAGAGACTCTCCTCCAGTGGAATATCTAACCGTATCTATCAGTTCCTGATTCCAAAGCAAGCATCCAATTCCAGTAATATACGCAAAAGCAGTGCAAGAGCAGTTTCTGAGACAGCCCTCTTGGCATTGATCTTCATCCACAAAGCTTGCATATTCATAGAAAGCCGGAGGCTTCACATTTGCCAGACGATAGAATGAGTCTCCATGTCTCTTTGTAGATGAGTTTGTTGTTGCCTGACATGATAACTCTGTATGCCTCACACATCCAGAACTCATGTTCCCGCGTTTCCACTCCTCCTTGAATTTTGGTACAAACCCTTTCATGCATTCGCACGTTGTGGGAGTGGACTTCTTCACACACAGCCCATAAGGCCCACACGTACCGTACAGATCACATGAATTCTCTGGCGTCACGAAGTCGAGAACCCACCCTGTCCCGTTGTAATGAAAAGTCTTTAGATATCCTTCTGACGTTATGATAACTCGTGTAAGTCCAGAGTTTCTCTGTAGATACGAGAAGGACCCCGTTCCGCTTTCTATATCTTGGAAAAGGCTAAATGGACTTGCGTAGGATCCATCCATTTTCGGTATGCCGGTGAACACGGTCTTAGACCATGGACCGCTTCTCTTATAAACTCTATCGCCTTTCATAGTAACGATCTGTGCTGGCACCTGTGAAGTCAGCTGAACTACGAACTCACCAGGAGATGGATCAGTGTCGGTTTTCCAAGAAGTCAACACTCGCTTCTCCTTGGTGGCGATGTTGTACATTAAGGACGAGAGAGGTAGCATAGTATCGCCAAGATTCTCGAAGCTTTGCCATAGAAAACTTCCTGAAACATCATCGACGACGACGAGATTGCCGGTATCTAAGAGCTTTGCATGACACTTGTTAGATGTGGAAGCTTCTTTGGTTGACCAAACAACGTTGTTTCTGCTGTCGAGCAAGATAAGGCTCCCGTTTCCGCTGGTAGTGAGGTTTGCCACAGGGTTTGTGATAGGCTTTTCTCTGTTAGCCACCCACACAACGGCGCGTGGTGTAATTTTCTTGAACCAGATCCCGATGTACTGGTTCTGAGAGTTGTTAGGACTGAAGAATCCTAGCTCATAAGTTCCGCCAGGGGAACTCAGAGTTTGTCCAAATGACAAAGGAGTGTCTCTAGATATAGCTGCATAGCCACAGTTTAGGAATAGACTTAGCCAGAGAAAGAAAGGAAAGAGAACAATACCCATGTCTCTCCAATGTATCCAACAAAAGAGTTAACCAGAGAAGAAGGCTTCAGATCTGACCAAAAACTTATTTTGATTTAACTGAAAGCGACTGAGAACAACAGACTCCTGTAGATGTATAGTATAATATTATATACTCATGATATTTGCATTGTTTTGTTGCCTCGTTTTCTTTGAATATGCATTATTAATACACCCAACTGTTGACTCATATGTCCCACTCCAGAAGAGAGAAAATGCAACCTTGTCTTTTAGTGTGTTTCCCATAATAATGCATAACAAATTTGAATTGTAATAGTTTATTCTAATTTTTAAACTCCATACTGCATCAGCATTGTCCATGTTCAACAGATGCATCTGTCTGATACTACCTAACTTATTTCAATGATTTGAGTTTTCTATAATCTAACAGAGAGAATGTTGGACCAGTTCCACGACAAACACTATTCAGATTTCACATGTAATGGGTAAGACATGAAATAAAAATCAGAGCAGCAAAAGTGAATAAATTACCTGGACGCTTCCAAAAAACTTTGCTCAGATCTAGGGCGAGGATATCTTATTTTATAATACAATACAAACTGTCAAACTGTAGCTCTCTATGAAGGCTTCTACTTCAGACTATAGCTCTTGTTCTTCCACAGCATATGTTATTATCTCCCGGGTAGATACAGCTCATCAATCTCACCAGTAATCTCCGCACGAACAGACACCGTTCTTGAAATGGTGGAACCGTTGCATGTCCCGTACAACAATTTCTCGTCCGGTCACAAGGGAAATGTACTTGGTAGCATTGTGACAGTCAGCACAAACCCGAAGGTTCTTTCTAACGTGAATAGTTGTACCAGCTGTTGTATTCAGGAGTCCAAAAGATATAGCCAGCTTCTCGCTGTGGCTATTCAGCAACTGCTCCTTGATATCATCTTCCACCCCGAGGATTAATTTCGTGTCAGGAACATAGCCAGCTTCTTTGATTTTGCACATGAGCTTCTCAAGAAAAGTGTAAATCTCCTTGGAACTGGGATGGTCTGTGCTTCCGGAGAAGAAGCTATGCACCTCGTTCTTTATCTCCACCATACTGCAGCCAGGAGTTTTCCGCAGACCCTGTCTCAGCATTGAAACTCTCACTTGTCCCACTTTCTCCCACATCGAAGCTGCGCGGTATATGTTTGCAAGCAGCACATGATACCCACCATCATCCGGGTTCAACTCAAACAATCTCTCTGCTGCTTTCTCAGCGAAACTCACGTTTTTGTGAATCTGACAAGCACCTAACATGGCACCGTACACATTAACAGCTGGCTTAACAGGCATCTGCGCAATAAAGTCCCATGCTTCGTTCAACAGTCCAGCTCTGCCTAGAAGATCAACCATAGCTCCATAGTGGTCCATCGATGGTTCTATGCTGTATCCTTCCTTCATCATATGGAAGCACTTTACTCCTGCCTCCACCAAACCCGAGTGGCTGCAAGCAGAGATAACGGAAAGAAATGTCACACCATTTGGTTTAACGTTCCCTTTTCGCATTTCTTCAAACAACTCCAGAGCGGCTTTACCGATACCATGCGTCCCGTATCCATCTATCATCGCGTTCCATGTCGTCACATGACGCTCGCTCATCATGTCGAAAACCTTTCTTGCAGTCGTAATAGCTCCGCATTTCGCATACATATCGACAAGAGCCGTTGCGACAAACACGTTCTTGTCCAGACAGTTTCGCATTACCACCCCGTGTATCCACTTGGCCTGATGCGTAACCGACAACTCCGCAAGAGCAGTTATCACACTCACGTAAGTAAACGTATCCGGTTTCACTGTCCAAGCCCGCATCTGGCTGAAGTAATTCAATGCTTCGATGGGACGACCGTTCTGTGCAAATCCTAATATCATTGCGTTCCAAGAAACAAGTGTTCTTGTCCGCAGTTTCCCAAACAAAGAGGCTGCGGTATCAACGTCCTTGCACTTGCAGTACATGGAGATCAAAGAGTTCACAACTGAAACATTTCTATCAAGATCCAACTCGACCGATAACTTATGGATGAATCTTCCTCTCTCAAGGTCGCCTAGGTCAGCACAAGCATGCAAAGCACCCATGATGGATACATCAGTAGGTTTCACTCCTTCATCCAACATCTTCTGAAAAACCACCATCGCCTCTTTAGGATTCTCGTTCTGCACATACGCATCAATCATCGAATTCCACGAAACAACATTCTTTTCCAGCATACCATCAAAAATCCGCCGAGCAGTGTTCAGAGATCCACATTTGGCGTACATGTCAACCAAAGCAGTGGAGACATTGACAAGAGAATCAAACCCAGCACGCATTGCATACCCATGAATCTCCTTACCGATACGAATCAACCCCAAAGCAGAGACAGCAGGCAAAACAGAAACAACGGTGATGAAACTAGGCTTCAGATTCTCCTCGCACATTAGAGCAACCATCTCCAACGCCATCCTCGCTAACCCGTTCTGCGAATACCCAGAAACCATAGTGTTCCACGAAACCAAGTCTCTCTCAGGCATTCTATCGAACACCTTGCGAGCTTCATGCACCTGCCTGCACTTTGCATACATATTCTCAAGCCCAGTCATGGCGAACAAATCCAACGAGAACCCACTCTTCACCAACAACCCATGAACCTCCTTCCCCACCCCGAGCTCCGCTTCGTCTCCACAGGCTTTCAACAGATAAGTGAAGTTATACACAACAGGCTCAACATCGTCACACCTCATTCTTACAAAAAAGCTCACAGCTTTATCCAAGTCCGGGACTTTAGCGTACCCTTTAAGCATAGTGTGATACAGCACATCGAGCTTATCATCAACGGCGTCGAAAACACGAGCAGCTTCAACCACACTGCCGTAGCGACAAAACAAGCTGACGAGTTTCGTCTGGAAGAGATGCTCCTGAGAAAGACCGTTCTTGAAGACGAGGGGGAGAACGCGTCGGAGGTCTTCCAGAGAAGAGCATCTCTCTAGGAGGAGAGCCGCCGGGTGCTCGTAGACTTTGGCCGGGATGTAAGTTCTCTGGGAAAGAAACTGCTGGTGGTGAGAGGACGAAAACGGCGGGTTTTGGATTCGAGTAATGGTGGAGACATGCGCCAATTGTGAGCTCATGCTGCAAAAATCTCAATTCTCAATTTACAGTTAACGAAAAATCTTTCTCTCGATTGCCCTTTTGTGACAGCAGGGTAGATGTTATCATCAATGTCTGGATTTTAGTGGCCGTGAGAAAGCAGAGCACAAAAAAAAAAAAAAAAAAACAGAGCATCGAGACCACTATATATTTAACGTACACTAGATTCGGACCTGATCTTTCTAATTTTGTTAATAAATTTAAATTAAATAAGAAAAGTAGATGAAATGTCGTTTGAAATTTGATTCTATATAATAATGTAATAAACACTTAATATTTGTCTAATGTATAGCTGAGGAGTTATAGTTATTTTAATTAATTTGTTTGTAAATACCACAAAGTATTCTAAAGTTCATATATATTAACTTTCGTTAGCGAGGGTTATTGGTTGGTGTATTTTGATGGATTTGAAAATTCAAACTAAATCTAGTGTTATTGGTTTTGTGATTTTAAAATATGTATTGAAATCATGTGGTATTCGTTTAATGAATCATAAATTCTAATTCAAATCACGTGGTATTCAATCATACGGATTTACCGATAGATTCGTGTATTGAATTTTACGATTTAAATATCATCTACAAAAAAAATTATTTTATTGTCAACCTCATTAATATGGGTAAGAGTGTCAACTGGCGAATAAATATTCAACAAATTACAAAACAGATTAAGGAAACGGTGAGTAAATTTCAAAAAGAAAACTTTCATAGTATTGTACTCTCTGTATACCTATTTTTACAATCAATTAATAATTAATTAAAAGAAATAAACACAAGACAAAAGAATTCACTTCTAAAAAAACCTAAGACCTAATCATTAATGTTAATGTTACAAATCCAACATGGTGAATGCATTCAAAAAGTCTTAAAAGTTGTTTTTTTCTTTGTCAAAGCCCTCTCAACATCTAGCGAGCTTTATAGACCATGTACTCAAGATTGCATTGGCGTTTGAGCTCCTCTTCAATTAATCCTAAGTGTTCCACTGAAATGTCTTGCTCAATATATGCATGGAAGTGGAACCTCCTCGATCGATCAAGCTACTGTATGTGAGATGTGATATTGATGCTTTTATCTTTGCACGTATCATACATGAGATTGAGATTTTCAAAGTAAAACTGCATTTCACAAATGACTATCTTACCTTTTGGACTTCTTTTGGCCCATCGAACCATTGTATTTTTGGAAAGTCCCCCTTGAACGATTCATTCATTGTGGTTGTGGCTCCTCTGCTGTAACCACGCCCTTTTGTACAACACCAAGTTTTTCTGCATCTCATCAATTCTTGACCGAAGGCCTTGGATCCTCCCAAACAACTTCTCTTAAGTTTCGTAAACCAGACTTTCATATCACACATCTTGTCTTCAATTGTTTAATCTCTCCAAAGTCCACGTTCTTTAGTGGTCTGATTTTTAGGGTCAAACTCCCACATAATCTTAAAAGCAGCTCTTAATGCTCATCTTATAAAAATTAATTTCATTTTCATTCTTTGAAATAAATTTTTTGATAAAGGAATCTGACTATTTAGCAACTTTACCACTCATTCTTAACTTAATCTATTTCCTTCTGATTCACACTTTTTTTTTCTTCGAGATTTAGAGTTAATTTTAGTGTTCTTCTTCTCTTTATGTGGTTTGTGTTCCGGAATATTTTATATTTCAAATTCCTCCTCTTCGATTTATTCATGTATTTTCTCCTCTTGTTCTCCCTCTTCTTTTTGTGCGAACCATACTTGATTGATACTTAAATAAAAACACAGAGTACTTTACTCATCCAACATTGGAGAGCTAGAAAAGAAAAGTAATGCTGCTTTTGCGAGAGAGTCGGCCAAAGTATTCCCCACACGCGGGGTGAAATGAAAGGAAAGTTTACTAAAAGAGTTGGATAGGGAATGGATATCAAAGAGAATTCCTTGAATCCAAACATTGTTCTTCTTGGTGTTGAGGAGAGTTATGAGCCTTTAGAGTCAGAGAAGACTTCAAGGGACTCAATATCACAATTTGCTGCCGAAGAGATTGCAGCCTTTAACGCCAAAGCCTCTGCTACAAGGGCAGAGGAGACTGAGTGGCGTGTTGAAGAGAATGTGCCTGCTGGTGTAGCCAACGTGTCTTTGAAGTGCCATCCCATTCCACAGTTACCAGAGGTTGAGTTCCATGCAGCATTCGTGTGAACACTCCACGAGTTGGTACCTGTGATGGAAGAAAGCAATACCAGATGCAAGTTAGATAAATTTTGGTGAGGCTCCACAATAAGTGTCACTTGTTGCTTTTTGTTGGCCTCAATGGCGCCTTTCCAAGCTCTTGAGTCCTGAAGGATTTTCAAAACAGTTTCTTCCACAGAGTACTTTTTATTCTCAAAGAGTTGCTTATTCCTATTATTCATCTTGTTCTCCCTCAGTTTCCTCTTTATATATAGATTTTGAGATTCTTTGATGTGTACTTTTCGGTTCTGAATGGCTATAAAAAAGACTAGAAAAATTATAAGACAACTTTAATGAGTTGTACCATACAGGCAAGTTTACTTAGCCAAACCAAATGTCTTGTAGAATTCAGTAAGAATGTTTAGATGACCGAGTTGTATAATTCTTTTTTTTTTTCGACTAGGATGGTTTATATTGATTGATATGTCATTACATTCGAGATCAGAAATCTCAGACAAGTATGGAACACACTCCATAGATTTTCAGAAAGAATTGATTTTCCTAGCTAATAGATCAGCACAAGAATTCGAAGCTCGGTTCCTATATACAAATTGAGTGGCGTCAAATTGATTCTTCCAAGTGAGAATGGTGTTAATATATTGTTCGCGCGAGTCGTCAGTTGGAAACTTGGCCCTGAATGCACTTATTCACCACGATATTATCTCCCTCAAAAATAACTTTAGTTTCTTGTTTCCCAAAGATGAGGTAGCTTGCAACTAACCAGATCAAATTGTATTTAGACAATTAATCACAAAATTTTTAAAAAATTAGAAAAATAATATAACATGACAAGGAAAAATCGTTTTTCGTATTTTTTATTAAAAGTTGAAGAGTATGTAGATTAACGAAAGTATAGTATATTCATTTTGAACACTTAAGAGTATGTAATATTTTTCAAATTTTCACCGGATTCTTTACTATATTTGAAACAGTTACAAAGAATAAAAAATATTCTTTATTTTCTTTTTAACTTATTTATACCACACATAAACAATACAAAAGTAGAAAGGCTATCATAAAATAGATTGTATTTTCTTTTTTTTTCTGCTTTATAATTCAAGTATTTAATTATTTTGAGCAAAAATAAATATTTAATTATTATTTACATAATTTTAATTTTGTGCACCCATATACAATTAAATAACTCTTGCATTTTAGTTATCTGAATGTAAATTATCAATAAAATATTTTTAATTATCAAAAATATTATTCAAGCTCTCACTAATTTGGTCAAGAGTCAATATTAAAAGCTGACTCGACAGATTACAACAAAAATTAAAGAAATTTTTGAATAAAGTTTCATAATTTTAACATGTCTAGTAGTCTAACTTATATTTATGATTCTTAACTAATAATTAGTCAAACGAGAACAAATAAAATGATGAAAAATCCAGTTCCTATAAAAAAAAACTGAAATCTAAAAGAATACAAATCTAACTAAACTGAATGACCTTAATATCCACCTTGGAACATTGCCTGTGTTTTTGTAATGACAATGTATCTGAGGATTGAGTCAACGTAACAAATCTGTATTTTCTATTCCTAAAAAATATATTAGCTTAATTTGTTCATCTTTGGTCAACATATTAGCCTAATTTCAACCTCTCTGTTCAAGTAACAAATCTGTAATTTCCTTTTGAATAATTAAATATTTTATTATCATAAAAATAGATGTCTTCCCTTTTCTCATATCCCAATTTTGAGATTATAAATAAAACAAAAATCCCTTGTAATGAAATCACGACTGTAAGATAACAATAAAAAAAAGAACGAGAGTAGAAATAGTGAAGAAGAGAAGAGACCAACCCTTCACTTCCCTCGACACCCATTTCTCTATCGTGATCGCTTCATCTAAATTCCGATCCCATTTTTCGATATCTTCTGCGTAAGTTTTCCTTCTCATTGCTTTCTGTGTTGTTCTCTGTTTAAACTCCGATCCTTACTTGGTGAAGAAACATGCATCATGTTTTTAGCGTGATAATACGTTCGAATTGTTTAAGGATTACAGGAGGGCATAACTAGGTTTTAGTATTGTTTTTGATGAGGACATAACTGCTGACTTCATGTCCAAATCTTCATTAATTTTGTGAAATTTAATGATTGAGTATATGGGAGGGTTATGTTTTCTTTTTTATTTATTTAACTATGGTTCTTCAATGCAGCATGTTTATGAATCAATAATGGTGTTAAATGGAATTGAATATGTGCACTTTTAGGTTTTAACTCTCCTCTTGTTTTGTAGTTGGAGGCTTTTCAAAATGGATTTTTATAACAAGGAAGAGGCTAATAGGGCAAGAGAGGCTGCAGTGAACAAGTTCATGGCAAACGATTTCGCTGGGGCGAGGAGGTTTGCCTTGAAAGCTCTGTCCTTGGACCCCGAGATCGTTGGAATCACGCAGATGGTGGCTACTTTCGCTATGCATTTAGCTGCGCAGCACACCATAAACGGGGAGGTAGACCACTACGGCGTACTCGGCGTACACCCCCAGGCTGACGACGAAGCAGTGAAGAAACGTTACAAAAAGTTGGTTTTCATCCTTCATCCCGACAAGAACAACTCGATCGGAGCTGATGAAGCCTTTAAGCTAGTTTCTAAAGCATTTGAGGTGTTGTCCGACAAAGAAAAGCGAGCTGAGTACGACTCGAAGAGGAACTTCGTGTTCTGTGAAGGAAGAGGAGCTTCGTCGTCAAAAAAAGGAGCTGCTAAAGGGAAGACTCCAAAGAGAGGTACGAAGCGAGCAAGTGATGATGCCTCTACCTCTTCTGCTCCTCCTCCAGCTCCTCCAGCTCCTCCAGCTCCTCCGGCTCTTGGTGTTGTTACCACTTATGATGGAACGTTTTGGACTGTGTGCATCAGTTGCAAGAGTCAATATGAGTACCATCGCATTTACTTAAACCAGAACCTCCGGTGTTCCCACTGCCGCCAGCCGTTTATAGCTGTGGAAACACCTCCTCCGCACTCTTCCATCCGCAAGACCTTCGTCGAGCATCAGTTTCATTCCCTTGAGTGGAGTGCTGTGACGACCACTGGAACCATAACCGCTGCTCATGACTCCCAGGCTGTGCCTAGAGAGTCCACCAAAAGGGTGGCGGCTGCTTCTCCATCCACAAACCCTCCAAAAAGAAGAAAGGAGGTTGTGGTGGAGGAAAATGCAGTGTCTGCTTACATAGCAAGCTCTTCTTCTGCTCCTCCCAAGTCCAACACCGCGAGAGACTTTTCTAATGGTGAGCTGAAGAACGTGCTGGTGAAGAAATCTAAACCGACAATCGTCAGTAATCTGCACGATCTAATCACCATCGATCCTGAAACTGAGGATGTCAACATGGCCAATGAAGTATCACTCTGCGTGGTGGACCCCGTGCGTTCTTTGGGAGCCTTGACAATAAACGTTCCTGAAGAACCAAACGTTTGCGACTTCGTAAAGAACCGAACCCAAAAGCCTTTTAGAGACAACGAGATATGGGCTTCTAACGACCTTGTAGAGGGGACGCCACGAGTCTACTACATGATAGACAAGGTTCTCTCCCTAGATCCATTCAAAATGTGTATCACTCGGCTAACTACGAACTTGCTTGATTCACAAAGAACTTGCGGAGTCTTCAGAGCTAGGGATAGTCACATCTGCTGTTTGCCTAACAGTTTCTCACACAAAGTGGAGGCGGTGAAAGGCGATCATGGAGAGTTTCTTATCTACCCGAGAACAGGTGAGGTATGGGCTCTGTATAGGAACTGGCCAAGTGAATGGAACTATCCTGAAGGATACAGAGCGGGTAAGTACGATGTGGTGGAAGTGGTTGAAGGATATACAGAGGAGTATGGTGTTAGGGTGCTTCCTTTGTTGAAAGTTGCTGGTTTCAGTTCTGTGTTTCGCCATTACTTGGGTCCCAAGGAAATCACAAGCTTCTCAAAGTATGAGTTGTCAAGATTCTCTCATCAGATGCCATCTTGCTTGCTCACAGGTAAGGATCCAGCTGGTGAACTCGGAGGTTGCAGGCAGCTCGACGCAGCATCAAGCTTGGAGATGCAACCGTATTAGTTTATAGGTGATGCAACCGTATTAGTTTTCATTATTTATACATCTCTTCTTGAACCCTTTTTTTTTTTAAGGATTGTTTCTTTTTATTTGAACCAGTTAGATTAGGGTGATTGTAATAACTCTGTTCTTTTTGGTTCGATTAAAATGTAGCAAAGCTGAATAAAACTTTTGTTGTTTTTAATACCTAACCTGATTGTGTCTTTCTAACATCGTAGTTCAACTATAACATATGTAGCTGCATCCTCAATGCCTCATACATAACTTGCCTTAAATTATATTATTGGCTCATAAGGAAATTTACAATGGTAGTTTTCTACCTAGAGTATTTTCAACATAAAATAATAGAAAAAAAAATAATATGTGGAACAAAAAAGGGGAGAGATAAGAATGAGTTTCTCAATTTGAGAGAGTCTCTAAGGAGAAATTCTCCACTTATCAGTTATTCAGAAGGATTAATTCTATTTTTAAATACTGTAAATCTATTGTTGAGAGACTCAAAGGGGTTTCTCCCCACTAATGATGGCCTAAGAAGTTTATCTCATAGGGCTCAATAAGATACATAATCAGAAATGCATAAAGACCAAATGGATATATAGGCATTTAAGGATCTAAACTGCGAAAACCAAAGACTCATTGTATCCAAGTCTCTTGTTCTCCAGGCCAGCTCAGCTTAGAAGCCAGATGGAGCCACCTCTTCGTGAGGGGAGGTCAAATGATCAACATGCTTTTTGTAAAAAGAAAAAAATTTACATGTATATTAAGAAAAAATACTGATAAAATGCTATAAATTTAACTTAATGATCCATGTATTAATGTCACTGTACAAATGAGACTCAGACTAGTGAAACTACAACAAGAAGAATAACGCTTTCTGCACTTTGCTCTGTGAGATTTACAAAAACAATTTTTGGCATCAGATAATGCTTGTTTCGTCAAAATTAGCAGAGTTGAAGTATAAGATATGATATAATCATCCAGACTTGCTCAGCATTACTGATCGTGATACAAATGGGAAAGAGCAATTTTGCAAAGACATAAAAGTCGAATCCATATCTTGCTTGCTCTACACATGTCAGATAAGGTAGAGAGCACCTGAACTCATGATAATATGATCAAACAATTATTTGAGCTAAAAAGAAAAAAAAAAAGGAAAACAATTATTTGAGCTGGGAATATACTTTCAAACCTGATGAACGAAAAATAACGTATATAAATAAAATATGACAGAAGTAAAGGAAACCTAACCCATTCATACCTTGGCCTTGCGTACATGCCAAACTTCTTGATCACGTAAAGTCATAGAAAATTCAGCCATAACATGACTACTAAGTATGTTTTTGGTTTCGTTGAGACTTTGGCATAGCTTGTTAATTTATAGATGCTAAACATGAACACAAAAGAATCTGTAATGGTATGTTTTTATTAGGGGTTTTTGCCAAAACTAACCCACAACTTGATTTTAATTCCAAACCTATACCCAAACTTGAATCAAATGCAAAACTAACCTAAAAGCCTAGTGAAATTACAGCTCAGCCCCTTGTGACCAAACAAAAAAACAGAAGCCATTTTTACGAATATAGCCCCAGTAAATCGTCTGAGTCGTCTGAGATGTTGGAAGTCGTCTGGACGACTGAAGTGTAAGTCGTCTGGACGACTGAAGTGTAAGTCGTCTGGACGACTGAAGTGTAAGTCGTCTGGACGACTGAAGTGTAAGTCGTCTGGTACCAGTTTATTTTAAAAATAATTTATAAATCTTGTAAAAAAATATTTAGATGCGTAAAAAATAAAAATCAAGTAATTATAAACAGTTTTAACTGATATAAATTAAGATATGATAAAATTGATTTGTTTTGAAGATATATAAGTAGAAGTAGTGAATCATGAAATACTTTGGTTTAGGAGTTTGGCAAACATATGTTGTAGTATTGTATGTATTGTTAGGGTTAGATTTTGGAAAACTAAAATGTTTTTTTCAAAAATTAGTTTTCACCTATATGTGTTTATTTCTGTATATAGTAAACACTTTTCAAGTTTGATTTGGTTTTATGAAGTGTTTAATTAGATAATTAAGTTTAGGGGTTATGTTTAGGGTGTGGACGACTTATATTTCAGTCGTCTGTTAAATAATTTACCCAGACGACGTATATTTCAGTCGTCCAGACGACTTACTTGTAAGTCGTCTGGAAAGTCTTCTATTTTAGTTTCCCGCTAAAAATATTTAATTTCCCGCTAAAAATATTAAACTCTTCTGGACGACTTACATGTAAGTCGTCTGTTTTAATTTCTTCACCAGACGACTGAAATGTAAGTCGTCCAGGAAGTCGTCTGAGTCAAAAATATTTAATCTAATTGGATTTTTTGTCTCCCTATATAAAGAAAAATTTACACATTCTCTCTCCTCCTCTCAAATGGCTGCAACAAAAATGTAATGTTCATCATTCTAAAACTCTCCAACCTCTCTCTAATCTCTTTGACTTGAAAACACCAAACTTTATATGAATTTTTCAGTTTTGTCTCATGTATTTCTTACTAATCTATCTCTTTTGCAGGTTTTTAATCAAATGGTACTCATCTTCCACTAATTTAGAGGTAGATCTATTAATTTTAGATATGTATTTTTGTGTGTTCTATAAATGTAGATTTATCTAATCTTCCACTCATTTTCTCTATTTTTAAGTCATTTGAACGTTTTTGAATATGCAGGTTTTTCAGATCTGGATTTGATGTGCAGGTTTTTCAGATCTGGAAGACTTCTGGGACGACTTACCTGTTAGTCGTCTGGAAGTCGTCTGGAAGTCATCTGGAAGTCTTCTGACAAAGTCGTCTGGACTTCCAGGAAGTCGTCTGGACTTCCTGGAAGTCGTCTGGACTTCCAGGAAGTCGTCTGGACTTCCAGGAAGTCGTCTGGACTTCCAGGAAGTCGTCTGGACTTCCAGGAAGTCGTCTGGACTTCCAGGAAGTCGTCTGGACTTCTAGGAAGTCGTCTGGATTTTTCTGAGCGTTTTGGTAAGTTCTTATGTCTGATTTTTCTTCATTTGGTAACTTCTTGTTGTATAAAGTTCTTACTTTTTTCCCAAACTAAAACTCTCCAAACCCACTCTAATCTCTTTGACTTGAAAACACCAAACTTTATATGAATTTTTCAATTTTGTCTCATGTCTTTGTTACTAATCTATTTTTTTTTTTGCAGGTTTTTAATTATTTGGTACTCATCTTCCACTAATTTAAAGGTAGATCTATTATTTTTAGATATGTATTTTTGTGTGTTCTGTAAAGGTAGATTTATATAATCTTCCACTCATTTTTTTTCTGTTTTTAAGCCATTTGAACGTTTTTGAATATGCAGATTTTTCAGATCTGGATTTAATATGCAGGTTTTTCAGATCTGGAAAACTTCTGGGACGACTTACTTGTTAGTCGTCTGGAAGTCATCTGGAAGTCGTCTGGAAGTCGTCTGGACTTCCTAAAAGTCGTCTGGACTTCCTGTAAAGTCGTCTGGACTTCCTGTAAAGTCGTCTGGAAGTCGTCTGAACTTCCTAAAAGTCTTCTGGCAAAGTCGTCTGAACTTCCTGGAAGTCGTCTGGACTTCTTAGAAGTCGTCTGAACTTCTTAAAAGTTGTCTGGTCTTGTCTACTCAAGTGGAATCCAAGCTTGTCTTTGTAGATGAATGATCTATAATAGTTTTGTTTGTGATCTGTTTTATGAATTGCATGTATACTCTTTTAGTTGTGAATTTTTTGTAAAATCAGTAATAATGTTTTCCAAGATGTATTAAATGTGCTAACAATGTGTTTACACATTTACAAATCAATGAAATAATAGACTTTAGTAGCCTTTTTCTTATCTTTGGATCTCTCATATGCAATAATAAACTCCAATGGCCTTTTTCTCATCTTAATAAACAAGAATGTTGGTAAGAGATGGAAACAAACAATAGTAACTAGTCAAAGCATATCATATTTTTTATAAGTTTGCATTGAAAAACTTAGTCAAATTTAGTAAAACTAAGGGAGAGAACATATTTTGTAAATATGAGTTTTACATATCTTGAAGTTACTTATCACTCTTAAAAATACAAGTTATTCATAAACTAACGTAGAAGACTTAAAAACTAGTGGAGAAGACGCGGACGACTTCAATCTAAGTTGTCTAGACGACTAAACTATATGTCGTCTGGTCAACGCAGAGGTTATTTTTGCAATTGACTTTGAAATCTGTTATTTCGGACGACTGAAAGTTAAGTCGTCTACTATTGTTTGGTTAAAAAAAAACTCCAAAAAAGCTAGATGACTTACATTTCAGTCGTCAGAGGTTAGTTTTGCATTTGACTGGATTATTTCAGAAGTTTGACTTTTTGGACGACTTACGTTTCAGTCGTCTAGTGAAAATTAAAATAATAATATTTTTTTAAAAGTAGACGACTTAAAGTTAAGTCGTCATAGGTTAGTTTTGCAATTGAAAAAAAAAACTTCAAGATTTAATTATATACAGACGACTTATAATTCAGTCGTCCACGAGACGACTGAAATGTAAGTCGTCCAGGATTTACGAGGTTTGACCAGAATCTCGGAAAAAAATCCTGGACGACTTACAATTAAGTCGTCTGGTGGACGACTGAATTATAAGTCATCTCTGTATAATTAAATCTTGAAGTTTTTTTTTTCAATTGCAAAACTAACCTATGACTACTTAATTGTAAGTCGTTTACTTTAAAAAAAATATTATTATTTTAAGTTTCGCCAGACGACTGAAATGTAAGTCGTCTGGGGAAGTCAAACTTCTGAAATTATCCAGTCAAATACATAACTAACCTATGACGACTGAAATGTAAGTCGTCTAGGTTCTTTGGAATTTTTTTTGAAACCAAACAATAGTAGACGACTTAACTTTCAGTCGTCTCAGGTTACAGATTTCAAAGTCAATTGCAAAAATAACCTCTGCGTTGACCAGACGACTTCCAGGTAAGTCGTCTACAGCCAGACGACTGAAAGGTAAGTCGTCTACAGCCAGACGACTTCCCAAGTAAGTCGTCTGACGAACAGATCTGGAAAAAAACTCGATGTCATACCTTAAATTAGTGAGATAAGTTCCTTAGCATACATAAGGCTTCTCCAAGCACACAGAATCACAAACGGAAGTCACCCACCCATAATCGTTAGCTTCTATGACTCTATGAACCATAAAAATTTTAGAATCAAAATCTTGAGTTTTTTTAGCTCATTGTGGAGAGAAAGTGAGAGATATGTTGTGTTTAGGTCACAAGAATGGAAAAAGAAGAAGGGTAAATCGATTTTAGGAGCATTAAGAGCTTCAAATTGGTTGTTAATGGTGGTTGTGGTATTGATGACAATGGCAATCTTGTAATTACTTGAAGATGATGAGGGTGAGAGAGTAAAAATGTCATTTTCGAAAAAAAAAATTAAAAAAAAATGGATGGCATTTTCGTAAATTATATGAACTTGTGGGGTGAATAGGGCAAAACCAATTTTCAAAAAAAAAGGAGGTTAGTTTTGTGTTTGACTTTAAGTTATAGGTCAATTTTGCAAAAATCCCTTTTTATTACTCTGAAAAAGGAAACCTAACCCTTTCATTACATGTCTAGCAACAAAGTAGTTTCAGTTACGGAAACAAAAACATTAGTAAAGATCAAATAGAGACTAATCAAAATCAGTTTCAACATACTCCTCGAGCAGAATTTCACGACAGAGAGGGCAAGAATTATGACTCTGTAACCACTCGCCGACACATGTAGAATGAAACCGGTGCGAACAATATGGCAAATCAAACGTCTCATCGTTCTTGTACAAACCCTCCAAACAGATGGCACATGAAGTAGACTCTTCTTCTTCTTCTTTTTCCCTAAGAGAGACCACCTGTTGGATCTTAACGACATAAACAGACATGACGTAAGGTTGAAGAAACCCAACGTATTGAACCGCCTCAGCCGCGATTTTTTCTGCGATGCGACGGGACAAGGTACGATCATGGAGACGAGAGTCGACCAGCCTAAACAGATGTCTCGGGCTTAATTGGTGGCTGATGAGATTCAGGTTTATTTGACGGGAGGGAAAATGAAACGGCGGGTCCAGTCCTGTACAGACGAGGGTTCCATCGGTATCGTCAACGGCGAATCGCTGGAATCTTTGATAGAAACTGATGCAAACTTTGTTTTTGCGGGAGGGATGATGGTAAAAGGTTTGATCAAAGGACGTAAACGCAATGATATCCATCTTCAAAATCAAAGGCAGAGAGAATAGAGTGAATCGTGTGAAGAAATAAGTGAGTCTTGTCATTGTTATATAGGGCTTTTCCGAATGCTAAAGTTTCCTTTATTATTCTTTTGTGGTTGTTTATTTCCCTTTTCTTAAAATTCATACGTTCGTTTTTGTTGTTTCCTTTTTTTTCTTGTTTTCCTTTTTTTCTATTCGAACACGTTAAGATTTGGGTGATTGTGTCGATTAAACCTAGCAAAATTGGTATTATTATTCTTTTAATAGATTACAGATTTCAGGAGAAAAGGAGTAAGTGTTATACATATAATTTGATTAGAAAAAATAAAATTAAGAACTGGAGAAAATCATCAAAGACGGGCAATAAGTTCGGTCTGGTTGAATTTTAAATTTTGGGTCTGGTCGAAACTTGGCTTCAGAGCCGGTCACGAAATTGTAGCGGTCCTCTTCGTGATAAAAAAAAAAGATTTTTATCATACAAGTTATTTAATTAAAAAAACATAGATTAAAAGATTATAATTTTCAAAAAGTATTTTTAAAATATAAATTATTTATAATTCAACTTATTATTAAAACCTTGTAAACTTTAATTGTTTACACTATTCATTAGAAATAAAACACATTGATGTAAACCAGCTTATATTTAGAAAGATACTACTTCTAAAATAGTTTATAGTTTATACTATAAAACAAGAGGAATGCATATTTCATTTTTACCTTTAATCTTTTTTAAAAAAATTAAAAATTAATATAAATTATACATATAAATTATTGTTTCCTTTTCATGTTTTGACACTTTATAATAATATTGATACATATGTGCATATAAAATTATTTAAAAAGAAAAATAGGGGGTCATATTGAATGTTTCATGTTATTTGCTTCAAGTCTGGTTCTGGTTGACTAACTAGTTTTAGAAAAATAGTAGTAATAAATACTAGTTTATATTCTATATCTCTATTTTTTATTATTTTATACTAACATTAGTTGAAAAACATATTAAAAACTGGGGTTTTTAATGGTATAATAATCAAACCAAATTTTATCATTAAAAAACATATTTTAAAACATCATCTTTAATGATATATTGGTTAATGGGTTTTAGCATGCATTAGTTAGATAGAAAATTATTAGATATAATGGTTTTATTATATTCTTATGTTCTTAAAAAAAAACAAAATCTTAATGCTTACATCAAACATGTATGTATGATGATTTTATTGATGTTAACCATATTATAATACAAGATACACAAATGTAATTTAACATATAGTATTGCATAAAACCTAAAAAATGTAATTTAACTACCTAAAAGTACCATGTGTTCAACAACAAAAATAATTTATAGCTTATAAGTAATAACTAATCTCAAAAGTACAAATTCTTGAAAGTGAGAACAACTGAAACATTAGGGGAAAACTATGTGAAAACAGCTTCTCTTCCAAATTTGAAGAACGGCCATCAATTTTCTCAAGATGATGGGAGATTCGATGACTTCATGTGTTTGGTTCTTATCTCTCGGATCTCAATTCTAGCATATTTCTATAAACATATATCTTTCTAGCAGAAATTGCACAATAAGATGTTTAATGATTTCACTCCACAGAGCAGGAGAGATATAAGTGTAAACTTATGCAGATGCATATTCGTTATCTTCTTGGTTCAAAAGAAGTTTCTCTTCCTGCTCCAACCTTTGCAGCCATTTCAGCCCGAGATCACATCCTGCTCTCGCAGCGACTTGGAACTGCTCTTTGGCCAACTCTAACGGATTCATATCCATGTTTTCTCTGGATCTCTTGGGCGGCGGAACTCCCACCGCGTTCATTCTTGTTAGAGATTCCGGGACTTGCACACCTGTAAAGTTGTTGACACATCTTTAACCAAGTAATCTCGGAAAGCAAGCAAAACGAAACGAGGATATAACAAACCTCTAAGTAAAAGAGATCCATACGCTATAGCAGCACCGGCATGTCCCTGAAACATAAGCGAGTCAAGAACTATGGGAAACTACAACAAGAAGCAAGTAGTAATGAAGCATAAAGCATCTTTACCTTCTCTGAAGCCCTGTGGAAACACCAGACAGCAGAATCCATATCTTGCTTCACACAGTCTCCTGTCAGATACACTATCCCTAAAAGGTAAAGGGCACCTGGATGCAGCTGCAAAGTTACCATCTCTCACAAGGTGAGATTATTTCCTGAAATTTCCGAATAATAATATACTGAGTCATCATACCTGATCAACAGCATTCTCTATATAATGAAAGGCTTGCTGATCTGACTGGACATGATCATTCTGCGAGATAGAATATGAAAAAATATAAAGAGAGAGCTCTGTTGTGTCTCTCCATTTAAGGTTATGAGTAAGAAACTCGGAAGGTTTACCTCGACTCTTAAACGACAACCCAGCTCATACTGAGCATCTGCATTACCCATGTCTGCTGCCTCGACAAGCAAAGCAGCTCCACTATGACACAACCAAAGCATTGCTGTAAAATGACATAGTTGTACCATGAAGCACAAGCAATGGATTTTTTAACTTACATAGCTTTACAGGCACCAGGAACATGATACTTCAAGTGCAACTTAGAAAGCCAAAATCTAGCATGAGTGTTGAGATTATCAGCCTCAAGAGCAAGCTCAAAGTTCTCTTTAGCTCCCTGAACACACCAAACAATTTTTAATAAACAAGGATTCGTTAGAACTTGAAAGAGTAAAGAGTAAGTACCCTGAGGAGAGGGATAAGGCGTCGATCATTGAGTTCACAGTAGTCAATGACTCTATCCACTTCCTTAATCGCGCTCCATCCTTTCGCTACGTACTCCATCGCCTTCTTGTTCCTGCTGTGTATCCCTCTCTGCACACCACAACCACAACCACAAACATCCAATCACGGAACCGATAAAAAAAAGTCATTTCGTATAGAAATCCAGAACGAAAGATTGATATACTCGCTGATCGCATCCGTGAATTCGACGACCTAACTTCGATTCCGCGGCGGCGGCGGAAACTTGCCGGAGAATCAGGCGGCGGAGCATGATTCGCCTGATTTACCCAACGGTGATGGAAGAAACAGATTCCAATTCCTCCTACTATACACGATAGTCTAGGCCTGCGGGTTGTACCGAACCGGTTCAGGTCCAACTTGGCTGTTATTGGTTCGGTTCGGTTCGGTTCACCTTAGCAATCGATTAATTTTGATATTTACAAAAAAGTCAAATCAAATACTTAACCGAAATTTCTACCAGAACCGGCTTTAACCAAACTAACCGAAATTATTCAAGTTTTTAATCAGTTAAAAGTTTTAACTTAAAACAGAAACCCGAAGCTTTGGTTCACTGATAGTTTTCACGAACCGGACTAACTGAATACTGAACCGAATATTTCTCCATAACCAGAAAACTACCAATTAATCCACAGCACATAGGCCCAAACTAGGCCCAAATAGTCCATCTCCGATAGTATCTTCGTCATTTCGAGCTCGTAGCCGCCCAGCCTTAACCACCCCGGCAACTTCCGTCGGTTCTGACTGAGATCCTCCGTTACCATTTCTTTCTGATGTATAGGAAGCTATCTTTCTTTCCCAGAGCAAACTACGCTCGCAATGAACCTGGCTCTTTCTCCAAAACTCTCCTGAGGCATCTCAGCACGGCTGTTGAAAGGTTAGGTTTTTCAAACCCTAACGAACACCGAGCCGATGATGATTCATCACACACCTCCGGCGATATAAACCCTAGAGCAGGGTTTTACGGAAACGAAGTTAGTGCTCGGACACAACAGAGTCAGAGTTCTTGGTCACGGAACCTCAATTCCAACAGCGGTTACTGGAGAAGCTCTGATTACAACAGAAACGGTTGGCACTCAGGTAGTTCCAAGATTGAAGAAACGCTTGAAGAGTTTGATTCGTATTGCGAAAACTATCTTCTCAAAAAGGCTATAGAGTCTATGGAATCGTTGGAGAGTATGGGCCATGTTCTGGACTTAGCTAGGCTCTTACGGTTAGTGCATCTATGTGGAGAAGACCATCTTTCTCTAGAAGACAACCTTTTGCGAGAAACCAAGGTCTCTCTTCAGGGGAAGATCAGAGTGTGGGTTCACCACTCGGATGCTAACTACTTGAAGTATTATACTGATCTTGTGATTGAGGAGTTTGACGCGTTTTGCAGACAAGGGAATGTTAAAAAGGCTTTGTATACGATGGATACGTTGGCTAGTTTGAGTCATCCTGTGGATTTAGCTAGGCTGATGGGATTAGCTAAGCTGTGTGGGGAAGTAGAGGCTTCAGAGGAAGCCAAGTTTGTTCACGGGAAGATTATCTCCTTGGGTTGTGTTTTGGATGTGAGTTCATATCATGTGTTGATAGAGATGTATTCCAACTGTGGGCTGATGAATGAAGCATCGAGTGTTTTCGAGGAAATGCCTGGGAAGACTCTGGAGACTTGGTGCGTTATGATAAGATGTTTGGCGAAGAATGGTCTAGGAGAAGACGCTATTGATATGTTTACTCGTTTCAAAAAAAACCAAGGAAACAAACCTGACAGTGGACTGTTCAGAGGAGTGTTCTACTCATGCGGGTTGCTAGGTGATGTTGATGAAGGGTTATTGCACTTTATGTCGATGTCCAAAGACTATGGCATCGTTCCTACCATGGAGGACTATGTAAGCGTCGTTGAGATGTTGGCCTTACCAGGATTGTTAGACGAGGCTTTAGCGTTTGTTGAGAGAATGCCCATAGAGCCAAATGTTGATGTGTGGGAAACATTGATGAACCTTTCTCGAGTACATGGGGATCTAGAGCTTGGAGATCGGTGCGCTGAGATTGTCGAGGAGCTAGATCCTACACGGTTGAACCAACAGTCAAGGGACGGTTATCTTCCGGTTAAGGCATCAGATGTAGAAAAAGCGAGTCTGAAGAAAAGATCAGGGATTCATGGTCTTGGCAGAATCTCAAACTCTAGGACGCATGAATATAGAGCAGGGGATACCAATCTACCTGAGAACGATGAGCTTTTACAGATATTGAGAAACTTAAGGACGCATATGCTAGAAAGGGGCTACGTCTGTCAAACAAAATTAGCTTTGCACGATGTAGACGAAGAGAGCAAAGAGAATGCACTTCTTGCTCATAGCGAGAGAATAGCTTTTGCTCGTGCTCTTCTCAACACGCCACCTCGTAATCAGTTCACGATCCTGAAGAACCTTCGTGTGTGTATTGATTGTCATAACGCCTTCAAGATTATGGCGGATATAGTTGGTAGACCGGTGGTCATGCGAGATGCAAAGAGATTCCACCATCTCAAAGATGGAAAATGCAGCTGCAAGGACTATTGGTGATTAACCAGAATAACCTTTGAGGTTTGTTCTATGGTTGTCTGCATTGAAAAGCTTTTTGTTTATCCAATTCTTTAGAACACGTTTCCATATTGTCTGCATACTTGCATCACTTTCTACCATTACTGTTGTCGTAGATCAATCTCAGTTTCTGTTTGTGTTCAGGTTATACGATCAGCTATGTCGTGAATGCTGTGTACTTCTTGTTCTGGATAATATTATCAACATGTTTCTGGCGTTTCGTGTTGCATTTAAAAAATGTAAGAGAGATATATTGTTGGTTATGTTAATTCTTATAATGATGTTTACCTGTCACATTTAGACAGACCTACTTTGTCTTACCTTGTTCTTGTGATGCAATGCACATTTATGTTGTAATAGAAATTACAAGTTCTTTTTGGGACAGCCTACTAAAATTTGTAATAGAAATAATTTAGAAAACATGATTTGTCTTGTACGAAACAGATTATTGAAAGATTTTTGGGGGTGGATTTTTATAGAAGATAGTTTTTGTAAATTTTGATTGTTATTAGTTATTACTGATTGTGTTTTAGTGTTTGTATCAAAATGATGATCGCATAATGGATTTTTATGTAATGTACAACCGAGCTGATTCCACAGCACAAGGTGTCGACTCCCTTTGCTACTGAACTACAAACAACCAAGAACAAGCGTACGTGTTTAAAGCTTGAACAAAGATCGAGAACTTAAACACGATAAAACAGAGTAACCCGATAATAAGAAAAACTTCAAGAAGCAAGCAAAATAAAGAGATAAATTGCATTTTTCCCGAGATCGACCGAAATTAGTCGAAAGATTCATCTCAGGTCAGATAATGGTAATCAGTCCACTCTGTAGCACTAATTGTGTTTTTCCCGAAGTTGACCGTATCGGCCAATATAGTTTATCAAAAAATAAATAGCAAAATAAAGAGCACTCATGATATTTTCTCTTTTTCATCCTTGACATTAGTCAGAAGATATTTCAAATTCGGATTAGGTAGTGTAGTAGTCAGTCCACTCTGTAGAACTAAGTGCGTTTTTCTCGAGACCGTCAACCGATATCGATATGGTTTATAAAAAAAATAGCAAATTAAAGAGCACCCATGAGATTTTCTCCTTTTCACCCCTGTCAAAGAAGGAGCCACTTCTGAAATGAAAACAAAAACTTAAAGAAGCAAGCAAAAAAAATGTTTTCAGCTTATTTATGAAATATGAAGTGAAAAAAAAAAATCAACTTGTTTTGATTTGGTCAGAAGTAATTTCATTTTGTCTCGAAGAGACTTAGCCAAATAAATGTCACCGTCTAGGAGGCATCATAAGGATCGTGTGACCAAGACCGGTTCAACTAGAAGAAGTTGTGTAGCTGATGTCATTAGCAAAGTCAGAAGATAGGAAACTTCCCAAGGGTCAACTCTTAGTTCTTCTGCCTCATATGCACTAACATTTTCTATAAGTTATGTTTGTTAGTTAGTTAGTACCCCCCAAACATTCTGAGAAAATTAGGGGGATGGCAGGAGCTATACTATGGATGTTAGCTTCAGTCCATGCGATCTCTATGGTTCTAGCTCAAGATGGTAATCAGTTTGTGCACTACGACTTCCGGAAAGCAGATCTATACGTAGATGGAATGGCAAGTACCAAAGATGGCAGACTAAAACTTACTAATAGCTCAAAGAGAGCCACTGGGCATGCCTTCCACAGAACGCCAATATCTTTCGTAAACTCTTCATTTTCGTTCTCCACCGAGTTCGTGTTCGCGATCGTTCCAGAAGAGCGCACCAGCTACGGCCAAGGAATGGCTTTCGTTGTCTTTCCCAGCATCGTTGACCTAAGGTATGGCGCAGCAACATCTTATCTAGGGCTATTCAATAGAGGGAACGATAACAAAACCGAGAATCATATACTTGCGGTAGAGCTCGACACTAACGCAAGCTCTGAAGCCCTTGAAGAGAGTGATAACCATGTAGGGATAGACGTCAACAGTATAGTATCGGTCGAATCTAAGGACGCTAGTTACTTCGATGACACGGTAGGGATGAACAGGAGCCTGGTGCTCGCTAGCAAACAAAGAATTCGTATTTGGATAGAATATGATGGAGAGAATAGATTGCTAAACGTCACTCTTGCTCCCCTCGAGACCCCAAAGCCAAGATTGCCTCTTTTGTCAAGATCTATAGACCTTTCCAAAATCTTCAAGGAGCAAATGTTTTTCGGTTTCGCTGGGAGTACGGGTACTATCAGAAGTCATCAATATATTCTTGGTTGGTCATTGGCGATAGGCGGAAAAGCGCAAAGCCTTGACATTTCTCAAGTAATGGATCTCCCTCGACCGCCACGTAATCACTTACCGCTTATACTCGTCGTTGCATCAGTAGTTGCTTTCTTGATAATAGCAGGAGGAATAGTATACCTTTACCAACGGAATAGGTACGCAGAGGTGTTTGAACAATGGGAATTACAATACAGCCCCCAGAGATTCTCCTTCAGAACCCTGTATAAAGCAACCAGAGGTTTCAAGGAGAATAGAGTGCTTGGAGCTGGAGGTTTCGGCAAGGTTTACAGAGGAGAGCTTCTCGATGGCACTCAAATCGCGGTCAAGAGAGTCTCCCACGGTGCAGAACAAGGAATGCAAGAGTACGTTGCGGAAATCGCTACTATGGGGAGGCTAGCACACAGAAACTTGGTGCAGCTACGTGGTTACTGCAGGAGGAAAGGCGAATTGCTTTTGGTCTACGAGTACATGGTTAATGGAAGTCTTGCTGATCGCCTGTTCGATGGCGACAATCTCAGCTGGTCTCAAAGAGTTCATATTGTGAAAGGAGTATCCTCTTGCCTTCACTACCTACATGAAGGTTGGGGAAAAGTTGTGTTACATAGAGATATAAAAGCGAGCAACATTCTCTTGGACGAAAATTTAAACGGGAAACTTGGAGATTTCGGGCTCGCTATATTCTATGATCGTGGCGCGACTTTTGAAGCCACGCGTGTTGTAGGAACCATTGGTCATATGGCTCCAGAGGTTACCTCCATGGGCGTGGCGAATGAGGCGACTGATGTCTATGCTTTTGGAGTACTCATGCTTGAGGTGGTCTGCGGGAGGAGACCAGTAGAGCCAGAAAGGTCTCCCGGGCAGAAGATTTTGGTTGAATGGGTTGCCAGTTGCGGGAGAAGAGGTGCTTTACTAGATAGTGTTGACATTAAACTAGCAGGAAATTTTGAAGTTGATGAAGCTATGCTGCTTTTGAAGCTAGGCATGATCTGTTCACAGATTGACCCACAAAGGAGACCTACTATGAAAGATATAACAGAGTATCTTGAACAAAAGAAACGTATCCCACACATTTCGTTTGATACAGCTGAGTTTGGGATACCCATTGTACCCCTAATAAGCGATGAAACAGTAACAGCACAAGGATCTGCTCTGTCGTTTGCTAGTTTCTTATATGACACCATTACCGTGTTATTTAGAGGTCGCTGAAACCTGCATCATGGGTTGGTAAACATACTAGAAAACATGTTCTTATGTGAATAATTGTGTGTGTATGATAGTGTTAAGTGTGCAAATAAATAGTGAAGAAAGGATGACTATGTCTACCATCTTCTCAAATGTATGAAAATTTACAGTATGTATATATGTGAACTGCATCATTGCAAAAAAAAAAAGTGAAAGAAAGATTATGTTTTTATATAAAAATCTATGTATTTTAAAATTATGGAATAGAGAGAAACATCTAAATTCTTTTTTTTTTAAATTATGTTTTTATATAAAAATTATGTAAAATCTAGATTTTTCCTTTTTATAAGTTATATGATTTGTTAAAAAAAATAATAAGAAAATTTTAATTAAAATTAATTAAGGAAAAATGAAATACAAATGTTTTAATAATGATAACTAGATTCTGATCCGGTATGTTTTTTGTTTTAATTTTTTGAGTGTTTAATTTTTATTTTTGTGTTATTTTTGTAATCATATTTGTGTTTTAATCTATTTTAATATAATTTTTGGTAACTATATTAAATATGTCAAGTTGCATAACTATACACTGTACCATATGCATTTCATAAATTATTTTTAAACTATATATTCTTAAAATTTGCAACATATTATATTTTTTAGTAGTTACCTAACATATTAGTCAAGAATATTCGTATCCAAAAAATCCGACGAGTCGACCCGAAAATCAAAGTTCTGTACTCTATTAGACCTCGCCTATATACTTGAACAGTTCTTAAAGTTTTATATCCAAAAATCAATATCAAACCCAGCCCGCATCGAAAACCGAACAAAATTTTAAAAATGTTTGAAAAGAATAATTTTAATATTATTATGTTGGTTACATATATACATAATATACACATATATATATATATATATATATATGTAAATGGGTTACTATGGTTTTTACTAACTTTAAGTAAAATCACATTTAATAAATATTTTAATGAAATAATCTACTTTAAATCCGTTAAATTAAATGAGTTTATATGAATATTTATTTCTATTAAAAGTCCACTCAAACCCCCTCTTAAACTCTATTTTAACGTCATGTGCTTTGTTAATGGATAAACTTAATGTCTATATAAAATATTTAAAATTTGAATAAATTAATGCCAAGTTGAATAAATTTCGATTTTTTGGATTGAGATGTAAGTTATGTTGTTGTAGTGTGATAACGATTTTTTGAAAAAAAATTGGTGTTCAATTGTATTTTTGCTAAAAATATATGTTAAATATGATTACAAAAATTGAAATTGAGATGAGGATAATAGATTTGATTCGTGGAATATTCTTGTTTGTTAAATACATAGATTAAAATTAGATTTGGGCCATATATGATATTATTAGGTAACAAATAGGAGTAACAAAAAAAATAGAAAATATATGTAAATTCCAGATTTGTTTCCATATACGTAGTAGCCCTTTAAAATCGGAGTATAAAAAGAGGAAAGTAATTTTTGTATTTTTGCGTGGTGGTTTGTTTGTTACAAAAATGACAGTTTAAATATATTTTGATGCGAGTTCAAATACATTTTTGCTAGGTTTTAACATATTATATAAGTCAATGCTCAGGTTTTATCCCTTTAAAATAGGAGTTTAGAAAATATAACCACCGTTTCCTTTTCGTTGCGTACGTGGTGGTTACAAAATATGTATTGCAGTTAAGAAATATATAATTTATTATTTGAAAGAGGTAAAGTAAAAAAATAATAGTTGGACTCTACTTTTATCAATAGGTCCAGGGGCGGAGGTAGTGAAGGAGGTGTGGGGTCAGCTGACCCCACTACTTTTTTTAAAAATATTTCTTTTTTATTTAAGAAAATCTGTATTGACCCCATAAAAAAAGAAAATTTGACCCCACTAAAAATATAACTTCACAAAAATAATCACAAAACATTAAAGATTAAAAATAATTTAAAATTATATAAATAATATGTTTATTTTATTTGTTAAACATTTGATTTATATTAATTTTAGCTTAAATTTCAATAAACACGTTTTTTGTATTAAATGTTAGTTACATATTTAAATAAAGCCCAAATTGTATTAGGTCCATAATTAATATATATTTTTTTGAAATTAATGAGTGAATTTGAAAAAAAGTGACTTGTACTTCTTTTTTTGGACAAACGCAAAAAGAAAGAACTCTCATGTTATCCAAGCAATTTTTGGATAATTTTTAAATAAGTTTTCTAATTTTTTTTGTTATACACTCTCCTCTTTATTTTACCAAACTAGAAATGATTATGATTAACTGATTCAATTCAATAAAAATGTTTAAGGTTTATATTCATGATCTGAGTATTTTTACAACTAATTTTGTTTTTAGAAGTAGATTAATCTTTAAAATTTACCAGTTAACTAATGGATCAGTTTTTGAATCGGCGAAAAAATATCAGCGAGTAAAAATTGTCAAAAAATAGTATTACAATATCGCATTAGTAATGAATTTCTAAAATTGTTTTGATTTGTTTTATCAAAAATATTTTAAATTGTAGTAAATAATTATGATAAACAAGTTTTAAAATATGAATGATCATAGAGTATATTATAGTTTTTTTGTGGTTATAAATTATGTATTTGGAAAAAAAAGATTTGACCCCGGTACAAAAAATTTCTGGCTCCGCCACTGAATAGGTCACACTGTTGTTTTAATAGAATAGATTATGTATAACTTTTAGTTCATTAATTAATGATAATTTTGTACTTCACCACTATTAGAATTAACTTGACAATGACACATAAGAAACGGATTTTCAAATAGTATTATAGAAATTTGTTAATCTTGAAATCTGTTATGTTGATTGGAATCTGCCATTTTTTGGAGAGAAAGAGAAAAAAGGAGGTAAAATAACAATTCCCAGCTCAGGCCAAAAGGAGGAAAAAGGATACAAAAAAAAGGAAAGAAAACGAACGTAACAAAAGATATATAAAAGAGTAAAATTAGAAACCGGAAAAATAGGAGGAGATCCCAAAAAAAAACCTTTTTGATTCTCTTCTCTCTTGAAAGCAAACCCAAAATCAAAAAAAAAAAAACTAAATGGCCGATAAGAAGAAGAAGGTGTGGTTTTGGGGAGATAATGACGGCGGAGGAGGAACGGGGAAGGATGCGGAAGATGACATGGCTGGCCATCTGTCTAGAGACGAGACAATGAGCCAATACAGCCATAGCAAAGGCCTTCTCCCTTCTCTCGGAGCCACCGCTCGCTCTTCCCTCCGTCCCTTCATCATCTCTCCTTTCGATCCTCGCTACAGGTTCCTATCTTCTCTTCTTTTATGCTTCCATTATTTGTTTTTATTTATCTGTCTCGAGACGAGACAAGACCAAACAATGAATGCATGTTCGTTTTACATTCGTCTTCATGGGTATCTTTGTCACGTTGTTAAGACACGTGATTCTTAAGACACGCATTGGTTAGGTTTTGTATCTTTATTGTACGTACTTTTGGCATAAATCTCTACTTAAAATCTAAAATTTGCATTTATTAATTATGTATATTCGGTAGAAACTTCTGCATGTTATTGTTATCACTCACGTAGCTGCATTGCATACGTACGTAATTGTTTTATATGTGCAGAGCATGGGAGACGTTTTTAGTGTTTTTGGTGCTCTACACAGCCTGGGCGTCGCCTTTTGAATTTGGTTTCTTGCAAAGGCCAAGAGCACCTCTCAGTATCCTCGACAACATCGTGAACGGATTCTTTGCTATCGATATAGTCCTGACATTCTTCGTTGCCTTTCTAGACAAGGTAACGTACCTCCTCATCGACGATCCAAAGAGAATCGCTTGGAGATATGTCTCCACTTGGTTTGCTTTCGATGTGATATCCACGTTCCCATACGAAAGCTTCGGGAGCTTGCTTCACTCGAGTATTCAAGGGTATGGCATTTTCAGCATGCTGCGCCTGTGGCGTCTCCGGAGAGTCAGTAACTGTTTCGCCAGGCTAGAGAAAGATAGGAGATACAGCTACTTCTGGGTTCGATCCACGAAGCTTCTCCTCTGTACTCTTTTTGTGATTCACTGTGGTGCTTGCTTCCTCTATTCCATTGCTTCGCATTATCCAGACCCTTCCAAGACGTTCATGGCGTTAACCGATGAGAACTGGAAACAGTCTCCTCTAGCTGTGCAGTATAACACGGCCATGTACTGGTCCATTACTACTTTCTCAACAACGGGTTATGGTGATATACACGGTGTTAATTCGAAAGAGATGACTTTCATTCTTTTCTACATGGTATTTAACCTTGGATTGTCAGCTTATATTATTGGTAACATGACCAACTTGGTCGTTCACGTCACCAGTCGCACCAGAAAATTTGTAAGTACAATAAATAAATAAAAGATAGTCTATGCACTTACTGGTCTCTGTGGACTTCTCATCATGAGTCTTGTTGTATTTGCATTAATTATTCTAGAGAGATACCATCCAAGCAGCCTCGGGGTTTGGTCAGAGGAACAATCTACCAGTGCGGTTGCAAGATCAGATGGTAGCTCATTTGTGTTTGAGGTACAGAACCGATTCAGAAGGCTTACAGCAGCAAGAGATCATCGATTCACTTCCCAAAGCTATACGCTCCAGCATATCTCATTATCTGTTTTATGAAGTTGTTGACAACATTTATTTGTTCCATGGAATATCCAACGATCTTCTTTTCCAGTTGGTAAGTGTTTCATATCTCGCAGGAACTGAGTTATTTTTTTTTTTAGCAAAGGAATTGAGTTATCTATTAATTGTTACTCATAGGTTAAAAAGGTTGAGTGTTATCTTGTAGGTCACGGAAATGAAAGCAGAGTATTTTCCTCCGAAAGAAGATGTGATTTTGCAGAACGAAGCACCAACAGACTTTTACATATTGGTGACAGGTGCTGTTGTAAGTATTTCTATCATATATCATTTGTAGCATACTTTCTTGTTTTTGAAATATTTATATATGCATCCACTTCTTGTACTATTCCTTACACATTCTTCTAATGCGCAGGAAATAATTGCACGTGTAAATGGAGTAGAGCAGGCAAGTTGTAATAGAGACATTACGCCACTTATGTATTTCTAAGATCTGATTTGACATTGTTGCAAATGGAATACTGAAACATATTTTGGCAATGGTTGTTGTGAGTTCTTTACAGGTAGTTAGTGAAGCACAAGGAGGGAATGTTTTTGGCGAAGTTGGGGTGCTTTGTTACAGACCGCAGCTGTTTACTGTTCGTACCAAGCGATTGACTCAGTTGCTTCGCCTGAACCGTACGACACTCTTAAATCTTGTTCAGGCAAACGTAGGAGATGGAGCAATTATCATGAATAATCTTCTTCAGGTGCGAATAATCATCATCTTCTTCTTGTTCTTAAATCATCTTTTTTTTTTTGCTCCATGTGCCTTAATATTGTTGATGCAGCATTTAAAAGACTCGGAAGATCCAGTGATGAAAGGCATTTTGGCTGATACAGAACACATGTTGGCTCAGGGGAAAATGGATTTACCTCTCAGCTTGTGTTTTGCTGCAGCCAGAGGAGACGATTTGTTGCTGCATCAGTTACTAAGACGAGGCTCAAACTCTAATGAAATGGACAAGAATGGGCGAACTGCACTGGTAAAGCAGAAAAAAATCCTCTATTTCTATACCATCACATCCTCCTTTTAGTGCCTCAACCAAAATTTCTTACTCTCTATGTCTCTCTCTGTACATCTCAGCATATAGCAGCATCAAGAGGAAGCCATTACTGTGTCGTTTTACTTCTGGAACATGGAGCAGATCCTAACATTAAAGGTAAGACCATCTTCGATGACACTTTATTTTATCCTATATATTTCACTTTATATTAGAGTAATTGTATTATAGAGTAATATCATTGGAGCTAAAGTTACTTTATTTTAAAGTAAATTATAGAGGAAAAAATAGAGTGTCGTTGAAAATGTTCAAAGTAGTCGAATATGTCTCACTAGGGTAAATTAGATAGGAACAAAATTTGTTATGTATTTAATTTATTGGTGGTGGCTCCTACATATTTGCAGATTCAGAAGGCAATGTGCCCTTGTGGGAAGCAATCATAGGGGGGCATGGTGAGATTGCAAAGCTCCTTGCGGAAAACGGGGCAAAGCTAAGCTTAGACTCAGTGAGCTATTACTCGTGCTTAGCCGTGGAAAAACACAGCTTGGAAGCACTCAAAGACATCATCAAATACGGCGGCGACATCACACTCCCCGACGGAACCGGAACCACAGCCTTGCACAGAGCAGTCTCAGAAGGACACGTGGAGATTGTGAAGTTCTTGTTAGACAAAGGTGCTGATTTGGACATGCCGGATTCTTACGGCTGGACACCACGAGGTCTTGCCGAGCATCAAGGACACGAAGACATCAAAACATTGTTTCATAATCACAGGCCGGTGGAGAAGAAGCCGGAACGTATCCCTGGAACACCGGAGTTTCCTGTCACGGGAAAGCCACTGATGAAGCATAGCAGTGAGCCTACACTGCCACATTCAGGAGAAGTACCTCTTGTCCAAGAGGGAGGCCAGCTTGTGGTTTCTCAGAGACGGAAACTCAGTAACTTCAGAAACTCTCTCTTTGGATTCATGTCGGCTGCAAACACTGGTAAAAACCACCTAAACCTCTCTATTTTGTCTCTACCACTGGTTGCTTTATCCTCAAGTAACAATATTGGTTCTTAAGAATAGTCTAAAACGAAAACTCAAAATCCTAAGCCTTAAATCAAAAATTAAACCGTGAAGGTTGACCTTCTCTTAGGTGTTCCTATATTCACAAAGATTATTACATTGTTCGGTTTTCTTTTTTTTTGAGGAAAGTCAAAACTGTGTGTTTGTACAGGTGATGATGGAGGAGAAACTACAAGAAGCTCAGTAGGAGGAGGTGCATTTTATCCTTCTAGAGTCACGATTAGGTCGTCTGAAAACGGTGAACTTGGTGGCAAAGTGGTAATATTACCGAATTCAATGGAAGAACTATTGAAAGTTGGTGAAGAAAAGATGGGTTTCCTCCCAACCAAAGTACTTACGAGGGAAGGAGCTGAAATTGACGACATCACTCTTGTAAGAGATGGTGATTGTCTCATTCTTGCAAGAGAATGAGAGATCCTTGATTGATGCACATGCACCTAGTTTTTTAACCAAAAAGACTGATTTTGTCAAGCTGAGTGAGATTTATAGTAATGATACGATGGAAATATGAGTGCATAACGTAAGCCCCAACCAGTCTCTTTATTTTTTTGGGGATTGACACAATTTTTTTTGAATTTTGTTGCTCTGTATATATTTAATTGTTGCCTACTAACTATGTTTCATAATGTAATAAAAACTGATTGCCGAGTATATACTACCACAAGTCAAAAAATCTATAGACGTTATAAAATCTATACGCACTATATGTATTATTACTGGATAAAGTGAAAAGTAACTGAAAACACGTCCACTAATTCGGATGAGAAAACTGATATTTCTAACAAAATTTAAAACAATAAAGAAATAGAAGTATACTATTCCACCCATCATAACTGTGATCATAACCATTTGCATCCATAATGAATGATAGTTATCAATCAAAAATGCCAATTAGATTCTATGTGAAATGCCAAATCGTGAGAATTACAAAATAAATGAAAGATAAATGCCAAATCGTGGGAATTACAAAATAAATGAAAGATAGTTGACTGATGACGAAAAAAACATAGAAATTATGAAGAAAACAAATCCCACCAATCAAAGATATTATTGTATGCCGCCTTATGTTATAACTTACTCAAATTGTAACAATTCAATAGAACAAAACCGCCACAAACCCAAAACTATAAAATTTATAACCAAAAGCAAAAACAAAACAGAGAGAATTAAAAATCATTCGTCACCATCCTCCTCATGTCCCCCGCCCCCCAATTAGCACCCAAAGTCATCCAAGTAGCTCTGCAAATCTTTTAAACCCTCCGCTGAGAAGCTCCGTTGAACCCTCAACCTCGGTGCAACCAAGTTCGGTGGCGGCTGCGGCTGAAGGCACACAACCACCGCCGTCACATTATCCCCACTCTTCCTCTTCAAAGCTTCTTCAACCAACTCTTTACTACACATAACCGGGTCATTGTGCTCTTGCAGCCTCCTCCTAGCGAAATCAACAGCGTTCTGGCTCATGAACACATCCCAAACCCCATCGCAGCCCATTATAAGGAACTCGTCCTCTTCTGTTAGTTTAGTTGTCATGAGCTCAGGATCCGCAATGAGAGGTCCACCGTTAGAACCGTCTTTCTTTCTCTTCATCCCTTCCATATGAAAATCCCCGATGGCACGAGCCACATTGAGTTGCCCGTTCAGATACCCATCGTATATGTATCCACCCGAGGCTTCGATGCGTCTCCTCTCTTTGCAGCTCATGGGTTTGTGGTCCTTTGACATCTCAATGGCTTTCCCCTGACGAGACAAGACTGCTCTACAATCTCCAGCGTTTGCCACAACCAACGACCTGTAACACAGTTGGGAAATAAATCAGTTATACACGTCAGCAAAAAGATAAAGAGAGTTAAATGAACAAACAAACAAACAAACCTTCCAGTAAGAATAGCAGCCAAAGCAGTAGTTCCTGAAGAGAGACTCCCATCCAACGCACAAGCCTCTGAGAAGGCAGCGTCTGCTCGAAGAAACGCTGAAGAAACCACCTTATTGATGTCACTAGGAAACTCTTGATCCTCAACGATGTACCTCGGTATACGTTGACACGCGAACTCAGCAGCGTGCTTCCCACCGTGTCCATCGAATACCCCGTAAAATGCGGTCGGTCCATCCTCAGAGTCCTTGAGACCGTAACTATCCATGAGATTATCGAGGCATAGATAAGCATCTTCCATGCTGGACCTGGAGCCAATATCAGACCAAGCTCCGGAACGCATAACGGGAACAAACTCAACCTTGTCTAAAACAAACTCGTTCTCAACAGATAAAGCTGACACCTTTGTCTTCACCTACCAACAATTTATCAGTCAAAAGAAAAAAAAAACAAAGCCTTTTACTTTAACAATTTACATTAATAACAGAACAAACTAATGAAACATTTTTAATGTCGCATTTAAGAACATCTAAGGGAAGAAAGGAATCTTACGAGAGATGGGTGTCGAACCAGCGACCTGGGGGGAGCCAAAAAGCGGTCGCGGTCGCCGTCAAAGGTCTGCCGGTATAAGGCGGCGGCGGAAGAGGAGGAGGAAGAAGAGAAGGAGAGAGGATTCGGCGGTTTTCCGCCGTAAATCGAACTCCCATTCTCCGGATCAGAGATTCCTTTAGTATCTTCCATTGTAGAGCGTCATTGCAATCGAATTAGCTAAGCTTTCTCTTATAATCGAATCTGACTAAAAGGAGAATGCAGGTGAGATAACAGATTCGTAATCAATACTGTTGCACAATCACGGGAAATCTAGGGTTCTAGAAAACTAGGGTTTCGTGGCGGAAATTAGAACACGAATTTGAGAGAGAGAGAGAGTAGAGAGAGAAAACTGTTCGCCGGCGGCGGAGGCGAGATATACGAGCCAACTGTTATTTAAGAATGAACACACAATACGACTGCGTATTAACTTTGTCTTCTTTTTTTTTGTGTTTATTTCCCTTTTTCTTTTGACCGTTTATTTAAAGAAAATTAAAAAGAATCAGTCTGGTGGTAGTTGTTTTGGAAATAAATATTCGAATATTTCGCTATTAGGAACTTTTTTGTGTTGATTTTTTTCTTTCTTTCTTGACAACGATGGTTTATCTTTTAATTAATTAAATGGACCGACAATAAACTTGTTGACGTGGGAGCATGTGATGACACATGCTAATTGGCTTTCATTATCAAAATCTATATTTTCACAACGCGTGATGATACGTGTCCGTGTATTTTTGTTATACATCGTATTTTTTATTTAGAGGTAGCAAAGATATTCACGACTTTGCTTTTATTTGTCTGTGTATGAACCAATTTTTTCCAATACTTTTGGGCTCAGCCGTTCACACTTCACACCATTCTTTTCTACTGTTAGTTATTATTTAGACAATTATCAATAATAGCACATTTTAAAGTTTATGTCTCAAAAATAGCATTAGAAGAAGAAAATAACAAAAATGACATTAATTAAAGGGTAAAATCTAACTATACTAAAAGGCAAATACTAAGCCTTCTGAGATGGTCCACGTAGGACTAGAAATTCATCCAGTAAGAAATTAGCGTTCAGCCATGTCAGCAACGACTTGGTTCAAGTTGGGCTTCGGGTGTATTTTGCAACCCACTAAGTTCGGGCTTTTGTTTATTTTGGCCCACCTGTGTTGTGTTGTTACGGAGACGCAGAGACGGCGTAACCCAAATCCTTCTTCCCCTACCTTTCGACTTCCACCTCTTCCTTTCCCCTGCTCTGCAAATCCGTTTAGACAATTACTTCATCACTAATTGATCTAATCAAGACTTTGTTTCAACTCTTTCAATGGCTTCTTTTCACCTTCCTTTCAATTTTTCTATTTATATATCTATTTTCTTAACTTATGTCTCCATTGAAATTATTCTCTCAGAAAAAAAAAACTCAAGACACTCAACCGATGGAACCCACTGGTAACTCCTCCGACTCCAGTGACCGCAAGACCGGCAAGAAGATCGTCGCCTCCTCTGCTACTGTGAAACCAAATGGGAAGTCCATCGCTTCCTCCGCGATTGCGACGACTGATGTTTCATCTCCTGTTCCGGTGAAACCAAACGTTGCTACCGATCTCTCCTCCGTGCATGCAGACCAAGTCATGTTATTCCGAGATGTCTCATTCGGCCCACGCGAAGCGGAATTGAGGTTTCGTCTGATTCACTTCTGGGAGGCTCGAAATCCACTCACGAAAACACTCATCGGACAAGAAATGCTTCTTATCGATGAAGAGGTCAGTCTCAAATTTTTTTTATTTTTTCTATAGGTTTAGTATTGCTCGATTGAGATGGTATCTATATTAATCGATGCTTTGATATTATCTACAGGGGACTGCTATTCAAGGTTTTGTTCCAGCCGGACGGGTCGGGACCTTTGATCTGACAGATGGGGTCGTGTATAAGCTGAAAAACTTCTTCGGGTCCAGAAGCAAAGTTCAATATCGAGTTGCTGATCATATCGCCACCGTCTCATTCACCTGGAATTCTGATTTAGCGGTTCTTGATAACCCTCCGGTCCCATTTCCAGAGGATAGGTTCAGGTTCCACGGCTATGAGGAGTTTAGGGCCAACTGCGACTCTAAGGGTGACCTTTATGGTAAGTCTATTGGATTACTGATGTTTTTTTGCTTAAATCTTTAGATATATTTGATCACCTCAAACGAGTATTAGTCCGTTGAGTTTTGTTCGTTACTTAGAGTAATTGAAATATTTGAACAACTGATGAGCACTTTATAGTTACGTTTGATTTAGAAGTTTGATGTATGCGGATTTCTTTGATTTTATAACAGATTATGTTGGCCATATGAAGCTGGTGAATGGGCAGACTATCTCTGACCATATTGTTCTTGACGAGGTTGACATCTCAGAGAAGCGGCATATATGTGTTCATGTTCAGACA
Source organism: Brassica rapa (assembly GCF_000309985.2). Lineage (NCBI taxonomy): Eukaryota > Viridiplantae > Streptophyta > Magnoliopsida > Brassicales > Brassicaceae > Brassica > Brassica rapa. Next base: position 38,522,870 of record NC_024803.2, on the reverse strand, counting down.
CATGAGTAAGTTTGTCCATTTGTTAGACGTTTTCATTGTGAGTTGTCCTTAATATATACGGGATTGTTTCATTTTATGTAGTGGACCAGTGATGAAGCTCTACATATGGGACAAGGCTGCATCCGACTTCTGCCAGAAATTCAAATCTTATGGAGGCACCCCAAGCGTTCTGTTAGTCACCACTGTGAACCCCAAACACCTTGGAGGTTAGAATATCACTTATAAAACATCATGTTCATATCCATAACTTAGCTGTCGTATCACAAATTTAACTGTATTAGGTCTTTTTTATTTTTATTAGCTGAGACAGAGATTATATTATGGATAGTCATCTTTATTCATACTTTTTAACAGGAACACTCGCTCTCACTACAATGTCATCATCTCGAGTGTTCATGGATGCTGATGTCCAGCCTAGCAAAGATTATCTTGAATGGTATTCATTTGAGAGCTCGGTTATTTTCATGCAAATTTTGCTTTGTCATTTTACACGATTTCATTTCTAACATAATTTTGGCTTCCTTTTTTCCTCAGGTTGAGCTCTAACTCGGACATTGCTAATAGGGTTGCTGCTGAGGTCGTTACCAAGCCTGAGACAGTGACTCTAGGGGAGATATTCTCTTACATCAAGCAGGAAGGTTCTAAGGTATATAAGAGTTGTTCTGTTTTTTTTTTAAACATTCATTTCCATGCTCCTGATTATTGATGAAGATTGTTTTTTTTATACCATGAAGGTTGCTTGGTTTGAATGCACAGCAACTATCGATGATGTTGTCCAGGGTTCTGCCTGGTATTACGTTTCTTGCGGAGGATGTAATAGTAAGGCAGTAAAAGGGCCTACCTCTCTGATTTGTAACAGCAAGAAATGTGGGAAAAGGGAAGTTACAGGCGTTCCTCAGTAAGTGTTGTATACAAATTTTCTTTTTCGTTTTGTCAGTACTAATAGTTAATCTTCTTTCATTGCAGGTACCTCACAAAGATCTCTGTTTATGATGAGAGTGAGCAAGCAGTTTTTGTTGTACTTGGTGATGCTGGCAAAGAGTTGACCGGGAAGCATGCGTCAGAATTAGTTGCCAGTTACTTTGAGGTAATTTCATACCTGACTATTCATAGCGTGATATTTGAAGTAATACCTATTTGATTTTGATTTTTTTTAACGTTAGTCCAATGCTGGTGTGGATGCTGACCATTGTGTGCCGGTGCCGCAAGCTCTACTTGATGCAATAGGGCAGAAGCGCAGATTCATTGTGAAGGTTTCTGACCATAACTTGACAGGCAAGACTCAAACCCTGACTGTCACCAAGATACTCCCGCCAGAAGCTCCACAGCCCATAGAACACTTGGAAGAAAAGGCTAATCCTTCAAAAGGCTTCGAAGATGCTGCGGGTGATATGGTTAGGAAAGCATCTGAGCGTCTTGAGTCAGGAGAAGCCAAGCGCCCCAAGAGTGGCTAAATCAGCTTCAGACTATTCTCTCATGCAGTGATTGTTATTGCTGCGTTTAATTTCTGTTTTTACGTTTACCTAAAGACTATGCTTTCTTTCGTTTCAAATATCAGACTTTGGTTCATTAGGGACTACTCCACTCACTTCATGCATGCTGAGTGGTCGTATTCTTTATTTCATGTTTGAGTGAAGACTTTGTTTTTTCTTTGTTTAAAATTTTGCTTTTGTTAGATATTTGCATTCAGTTTGATAATGACTTGAGTTGTTGGCATCATTGGAATTCATAATAATTACTAGCTTTGTAAAACATTTATAGACTATTTTGTATTATAACTGATGTAAACTGAAATATATGAACCATCATAATATGCTATGAATTATGATTGATGAATTATGATTGGTGTGTAAGATATTAGAGACAAAATGCATGTATACTTATTTTGAGACTGTACATATTAGTTTGTGTAATTTTTTTGATGACCAAGATTAGTTTTGTATAATTATATTTTATTTTGTTCAACCATAACTTTTTACCTCCGCTTTTTGCTTCGAATCGACCAACAAAAAAAAATCTTAGTATCATCTCCATCTTAATATCATCTCCAAATATATAAGAAGGAAACATGTTTTTATTAAGAATTTCCTAAATATAATATAATATCGCTCGATATATAATAAATTAATAAGGATAATGTATTCAAAGTAACAAAAGAAGAAAACATAATATTTGTCATTGGTGATTGAAGACGTAAATTTAGATCCGAATAAACTCTGTTTTAAAATAAGAAAAGTTTTTTTACATTGGCCTATAACAATAATTATTGCCTATTTACATAGAAAACAATGTAAAAATAAATTATATAGTAATAAAGTATATTATAAAAATTAAATAATACAGAAATAAAATATTAAACATGATTTGAATAATAAGTATAAAAAATGTGATGTTAAGATTAATAATATATTTTCAAACTAACCAAAATATGTAAAAAATATATATTTTGGATGATAACTAAAGTTTAACAATTTTTAATTCATTTCACATGTGTTCATCATCCCATACATATTTTAGATGATAAAAACAATAAATTGCAAGTTTTATTCATTTCTAATTTAAATTACTATTTATATTTTTATAAATAGATATAATATTGTAATATAAATATTAAATACAATGCTATTTGTATAAACCCGGGCGTAGCCTGGGCAAAATCTCTAGTATTCCTAATACCCTTAGTTTAAAATTAAATAAACAAACAAAAATAAATAAAATAAAAATAAAAAAATGAAAAAAAAGAAATTTTTTTTATAGTTTCAGATTATATGTTTTCAGATTCAAAATTTTTATATTTTTTTTTTTTGAATTTTTTTTATTTTTTTTTTGAAATTTTCTTTTTATAATTTAAAAATACTTTTTGAAACTGTTTTTAAAATTTTTATTTTTTATTTTAGTATTTATTTTTTATAAAATTTTAAATCCTAATTCCAAAACCCCACCCCTTAACTCTAAACTCTAAGGTTTAGATTAATTAATCCAATGGATGTTTAGATTAATTAACCCAATGGGTATAAGTGTATATTTACCTCTTTAATGAAACCTATTTTTGTGACTTTGAGCCTTGAGTGCTACTTTAGGAACAAAAACTTGGTTTAGTGTTATCCTAGTTTTTTTCTCTTATTATTTTCCCGACAATATTCTTTATCAAACTGTACATAATTACTACAATATTAAAGAACCAAAAAATTATAAAACACAAACGTTGCCTTATTTATTGAAAACATTAAAACAACTAAGATTCATGTATTACTCGCTAACAAAAATATTATTTACTGGAGAAAAACAAAAACAACTAAGATTCATATCTCCATGAGTAATCAAGCAACCATCAAGCCCATACATAAGAAGATAATTTGAAAAGAGAAGGTAAAATCATCGCACCTGAGATTAAAAAGGACAAAAGTTTACAGAAAGAAACGAAATTTTCAAGTTTTTTTTTGTCTTTGGACATCATCATTATAAGACTAGAAAAAAAAAAGGATTCAATGTGCGTACCAACTCTAAAACCAGAAACCTTCAAAAGATTTATTAAAGCAGAGCTGAGAAGAAGACACCATTATGAACAAAATACGGGCCAAATACATGCCCATACTCGTATGTCCATCAAAAGATCAAAATGGCGGGTTAAGCTTACCGCACAGGCTGTTGGTTATAGTGGTTCTTCTCCTTCTTCTTTGCAGCCGCCAGCTTTGCACGTCTTGCAGCTGCCTCCTGGGCGGCAGTTTTGGCTCCGGCATCCATCTCTTTGCTTGATTTCTTCTTCTTCATGGATGCAATCTTTTTCAGCCTTTCTTTGACATCAACTGCAGATTCTTCCTCAGTCGGTTCAGACCCAGCAGCTTCATCTGCGTTAGCTTGTTGCTCTTGAGATTCTTTAACCTCCTTCTGTTTATCCTTCTTTTTCTTCTTCTTTGATGCCTTTGACTCCCCACCTGCTGCATTCTCTTTCTTCTCTCCCTCTCCATTGATCTCTTCTTTAGCCTCTGTGAATGAACAACCGCAGTGTATATTTATATTAACAAAAAAGCTAGAAACATCAAAACAGCCTGATTTTCCCTCAGCAATAAACATTAGATACCTTCTTGACCATTATCCTCCTTAGGGGCAACTCCAAAATCTGCCAACAAAGCCTCAAGCTCAGCAAGTTCCTTCCTCTTCCTCTCTTTCTTGGAAAGTTGCCTCTCAGCCTCTTTGGGAGGTGCAGGAGCTTCAGGTGCTTTCTTCACCTCAGGCTCCGGTTCCGGATGAACTTGCACCTCTGTTTCGTGCTCTTCATCCACATCATCATCACCTTCATCAAGTACATCTTCCTCACTTTCACTTTCCTGACAATCAATACCACAGAATCCAATCAAAACCCCATGAAAAACCATACATGCAATCTAGACACAAACCCTTAAATATATATAATAGACACTCAAACACCAACTGATACATTTGTAATAGATTAAGACAACAGCAACAACAAAGAAACATATATTAGGTTTTGATATCTGACCTCAACAGGAGTGTCTTTAGGCTCAGAAGTGGTCCAACCCGAGGGGAGAGGAGGAGCAGTGGTAGCGTAATAGTCATCGTCTTCATCGTCATCATCAATATCAGCCCAAGACTTGACTTTCAAAGGCGTAGGCGCCCAGAAAACCTGAGGCTCAGGCTCCTTCTGTGTCTTAGAGGAGGATGAGGAGGAGGACCCTTTGCTCTTGCCAGCTTTGTCAGTCTTCTTCTTCTTCTTGCGAGTGTCCAAAGCTGCAAACAAATTGGTGCTCTGGATCGTAATCGACCCTTCCTCTCTCCTGTTTCCACCTCCAGCCATCTTCTTCCCTCCCCACTTGATTGTTTTTGATTCGGATAAAACGACAGAATTTAACAAACAAGCTTCTTCGGACAGAACCGATAAGTCTAAACGGATAAACAAATGGGAAAGAGATCTAAAAAAGAAAAGAAGTCTGAGCAACAAATATATTTTGATCGAGAGTCCGATGAATTGAAAAAGTGAAGGTTTGAGAAGAGATTAGAATAAGGCTTTTGGTTTTTTTTTTCTGGTTAAGATGAGGAAATCTGGGTGAAGCAGCCGTATAGGTTAGGGCTAAATCGAGATAACGCGAGAGAGAAAGACAGATATAAAGCTCGTGTCTCTGAATTTATGTGGAATAATATGTTTATTTACCTTTTTGGTACCTAATTATTCGTGGTTATTTCTTTTTGGCTCACTGTCTTTTTAGAGTTGTATGTGTTTTTGGAGTAACATTTATTTAATCTATTAAAATCAATCAATATGTATAATTATTTTTTTTGTAAATTTATTTACGAAAATACCAATTAGCGATCGTTAAATTCCTAAATTTCCATTGAAAATGATACTTATTCAGTAATTAGTTTAAGAATAATTAATTCATAATATGTTAATCATTATTGGTTTTGAAAATAATAGTCCACAAGAAAATATATGTGCTTTGAAAACGTGGGTAAAAAATACAGTTAACCTTATTAAAAGAGAGAAAGCAGGAGAAGATGATTAAAAACAGAATTGTAAAATGTTAATTAGCTTCTTTTGTACGCAGATGATCAAAAGGCCATCTTTTTCAAAACTTCAACAGTCCTGAGCTATTTGGTCCACCAACTCTCACAATTTTCTTTTCCTATTATCACAAACGTTTGTAAACTAATTTGCAATTATAAAAAAAAAGGAAATCAAACTAATGTAGTTATATTACAGGGAGTAGCAGCACTATGCAGTTCAACGAAGTTTTGAACTTTTTATTTATAAAACATATCACATTTTACAGCATAGAAGAAGAAGAATATCGAAGACTTTCAAGGATGTTGATCTACTCGAAGAGGAAGGCCAGTGGGCTTGACCCTTCCGTAGTTCCTCATCCACAAAACTACATACAGAACAATCCCAGCCACAAATCCTATCGCTGCATTTGAGCCTAAAGACACAGCTGTACAAACAAGCATCACAAATGCATCTCCCTTCGTGTTCATATCCCTAGCAGCCATTGCAAGCTCTATACCCGCAAACAGCAGCAAAGCTCCAAGCACACCAACCGGAAACTTCTCCATTATACCCACCAATGAACTTCCTAAAACCAATCCTAACACCAATTTAGCCAACCCCAGCAGCGCCACACACCCACCACTCCTCCCACCGAACTTGTACTGCCCCGCTAACCCACCGGCTCCATGGCAAGTAGGCATTGCCCCAAACCAACATCCAACCATATTCATCAACCCAACAGTCATCGAAACGGATGTAGCCGTAAACTTCTTCTCAGGGAATAAGTCGTGAGAAAGCTTACACACGGCCACAACAGAGTTCAGAACAGAGAGAGGCAACTGCGGAATCGCCCCTTTCAAAAAACCGTTTTTCCATGCCTCCTTGTCCATTCTTACTAACTTAATCTTCGACGGTCCAAACTTAATACCATAAACAATACTAGGCTTCCTTATAAAAGCCAAAACAACACCCAACAAGAAAATCAACAGAGCAGATGGTACATTAGATACAACCTTCCTTATCCAAACCCATCTTCTTCTTCTTGAACCACTTCTCTCTTCTTCCTCCTCTTCTTCTTCTTGTTCTCCATCTCCATTCACAAGAATTATAAAGAGAACACAAGCCAAAGCCAAGACCAAACCATCAAGCCCAAACCACGGCCTGTCACCAACACTTTTGGACTTTGAAAAATTTTGTTCTTTCCTAACATACTTAACCGCAGACATTGCAAAGGCTAAGCCCTGTGACAACTGAATCCCTCTAACAACCGACAAAGGAATGACGTTGAACACGAACTGCATCAGACCGGAGATCCCCAGCACGAACAAGATCCCTCCGGTGCAGATTCCGGCGGCCATGATCTCCGGTATACCGAACTCCTCCGCGGTTGACGAAATCGCCACGGCTGCGATCGACTTCATCGGCTGTACCGGCATCGGTACGCCGTAAACCGCTCCGGTCACGGCGTTGTAAATTCCGGTGAATATCAGCGTCGTGCCTAAATCCAAATCCTTGGCAAGAGTTAAAGCGAGGACGATGGGGATGTAAGTGCCGAGATCACCCATTGCACCGTTTACTTCGGCGAGCTTTGACCGGAAAGCAAGATTGGTTTTCAGTTTGTGGAATATTCCGGTGAAGGGAGAGCGCTTTGGGGCTTCGGGTGGAGTAGTCTGAGTCTGAGACTGAGACTCCATTGTTGTTTCTGTTGAGGAATGCAACAGTTTGAGTTTTGTATATGTGTTGTGTAATTGTGGAACTCTTTTTATGCTAATCTTAAATCTAAGCGTTGACTACTATCCCGAAAATTTATGCATTTATGTATTTATATAATTACATAAATGAAATCAAAGCTTGAAAATGACAGCATCAGATTCGTATGGTCTGTTTTAAACACTATAGCTCCGATTGATATATGCGTATTTGATAGTGCTGGAAAAATAATAATAAAGGTTTGAATGGAATCGCGAATTTAATAACATAAGCGTAGCGAAATTAAAGTTTGAATGTATACGGGGATAAGTATGGTTTTAAATTTTTAATTGAACAAAATGCAAAGTAACGTTTGATTGGTGACATTATATTTTGCAGAATAAAACTAGAAAAATATTAAAAATAACATAAAATATCTTAATTTTTTTAATTTTTTTAATTTTGATTTTAATTCAAATAAAAAACTGTAATATTGAACCCTATCATCAATTTTGATGATTTTTTAACTGATTTTGAACAATTTTGAAACTTAAATCAAATAATATTTACGATCTATAACCGTATAGAAAATGATTGATGGTTCGATTTTACGACTGTCCAGTCGGACCAGTCCAGTCTAGTCATTAAAACACTAGTTAAAACTAAATATAATTAATATTTACATATAAATTAAATATATAATTTTTCAAAACAAATATGATAAATGCATTTTCGCCATACATATTAATGTTTCAATGGTGAATACATTTTGTGTTTGAAATTCATAAATTACCTAAGTATTGGTAGTTATTGGGAGTGCAAGGGGGTTCAAAAAAAATTGTCTAAGATACAAACTATCTTTTCTATAAAATATAATTTTTCTAAAGACTGTTTTCGTTCTAATGAAGATTATGAGCTTAAAGTCTGTAACTTCTATCGAAATCAATTTCTTATAAATTTTAATAATTCAGAAAACTGAATATGTCTTATGCAAAGAAAAAGAGTTTCATGGCTTTTGAGTAAATAGCAACGAATTGAGCTTCAAGAACAGGATTATATGAATCCAATAAGAATTTTGAGTAGATAATAGCGGTAAATAATTTTAATATTTTGACTTTTAACCTTTAGTAGAACAAAAATATAAAATTTTAAATAAGAAACTCGTGTTTAATTTGGTGTGGTGAAAGTCTTCTTGCTTGTTTTTTAGTCTAAAGTTGTGCGTAATGTTTCCATATAATACTTATTACTTTGATATTAAGTCAATTTGTTCGTTTCTAATTATCGAAACTCTTTTGCATAATTCTAACATAAACGATTTTGAGTTTAATTTACTTTGGAATTATCTGATGTTGCAGTTTGATTACAATTCATATCTTTCTATTTTGATGATGTTTTCATCTCTCTTTTGGACCTTTGTTTTGCTTCGTTTCTCTTCCGAAGTTAACTTCAAAGTTTAGACCATGTGGGTCAACATTCATCTCCTTCCATAAGAAATGCTTAGCCGCCTGGAACACATTCTTTTGAAATAAGCGGCGCCTGGAACACATTCCACACTAGAAACAAAGTATGGAAATCTAGCGACTAGTCTACAAGACTAGAGTGAGTACTGAGTTCCGTGATGCGGTGTGTGTTGCGTCTTTAAAATACTCAGTACGAACGAGTTCCAGACTTGTGAATGTGATGCCAGAAATATATTATTTCTCGTCTTCTTTTTTTAATATCTTTCAGTTAACACTTAACATCCATTGCGTGTGCATGTGCTCCTCAAATGTCAACGATAATAAAATGATAACATTAATTTTACTACCATATGTTTCAGCGCTTCAGGGTGCTAGAATAGTTTTAGAATATAAGAAGTTTTATAAATTATAATGTTTTCAAGAGTCATACTAGTAGTAATTTATAGGAGGGTCCATTATATTAAGAGATTATTTAAGAACATGTCCCTTCAACTTGGAGGCATTTACTATTCAACTTGGAAGATTAATGTAACCTTTTTTCGTTACCGATTCATGTTGTACCATAATTGGATCGATTGATAAGATAATTGGAGGAAAGCACAAAATTAGCATAAGCAAGAATATTGGTAAACCCACTATCTTATGAGACGAGAGGTCAATAGATGTCGATGTTTTTGGACCGTTGAGTTTGGGAACACTTCATTTCTCACTATATGATTCCCTTTCATCTAGATAGTTTTTGTGTCGACATACTTGTTTACAATACACACGATATGCTATGTTTCAAAACTTGGCTTTATGAATACGGTATTTATTTAACGAACAAACATAACTTTTTTATCTTTAAATTGATTCTCTTAATTAATCGAACTATGAAGAAAATGGAGTAGTTATGCAATCCCTCTCTTTACGAGGCTTATTCAGTTACGATAAGTCTTCAACTTAGGTATCGAAACCCAAGAAGAAAGTGAAAACCCATTACAGAATATACAAAGAAAACAACGCCTAATCCATCCGTGGCTGCTGCAGCTGATAATAGATGCGCATAAACACAGCTCTTTGTAGACGGATGAACCAGATTAGTAGTGCCAAAACGTTACCTACTATCCAATACATTATATAATAAGTCTTTTTAGGTTGTTATTACACGATGATCGGGTCTATAAAAGCTCGTCCCATGACCATCGTCTTATTAGCCGCTTCTTGTTCAGAAGAGAAGCTTCTTTAAAGATCCGTGCATAACTACGCAAGAATCTTCCACGTCCTCCTCATCTATTGTCATCTCCTCTGAACGACACTCTGCGCTGCAAAACGCTTTCTCTCCTCTGCAACTCACCACCACCACACAACACATCATTTAGTGCATCTAAATTCCATTACACACTATCTAACTTTTGTCTCATTTGTGTGCGAATTAAAGAGTATTTGGAAACGGAACACGCACCTGTACATATATATGTCTTTCCCAAGTACAAGTTTCTTGTTGCAGAAGTTACATACGCTGAGGAAGTTATCCAAAGGAAACATGGAATCCAACTCTGTCTCAATACTCTTCTCTTTGTTATCATTGTGACACTCTAAAACTTGGTCACCGTAAATATGAGTGGTTTTCGGGTTAGGACCATGTGTAATGATGCAAGTGTAGTCCTCTGACATCTCCATCTCATCCTCAGATGAGAATGCATTGTCTGAACCAATCCTTGGAAACTTGGATTGAGACAGAACTCGGGTCTTTGTCGGACAATCATCCGCAGAAAACGAGCCGATTTCGAAGATAACACCAGATCTTTCCTTTTCGATCTTCAAGGACTTGGGATGTTTGTCCTTAATATCAGAGGACTTGATCCTCAAGGCTGGTCCAAACACGACATCTGGTGACAGAATCCGATCATCACCGAGAGAATCCACAATGCTTAACCCGACTTTAGCAGGGCTGTTAAGATGAGCAGCGAGTGATGATCTAGGAGATCTGAGGAAGAGTGGGTCAGCAGCCATTGTAGACAACATCTTAAACTCCAGAGGAGATTTAGGGCTTCTGACAAAATCAGAATCTGAGATGCACTTGTCTTTCTTCAGACCAATCAAGAGACTCATAGCCAGTGGGTTAGTGATCACTTTGTTGTTGTTGTTGTTGTGTCCGACCAGATCAGTTTGCCGATCTACAGACTGAGACATTGTTTGATCTTTGTGACGAAACGTTGCTCTTGTTTTCTGCATTTACGGTTAATGCTTCTTTAATATGTTTCTTAAAGCAAAAACTTATTAGAGACCTAATATAAACGTTTTGTGTTCATAACACGTTATACCGATAAATTAGCATTTGATAAGTCTAATTAAAAGGCTGAAATAATCTACAACAATTTTCAGGAATATGCCAAAATATTCTTTACAACAATATGATAATTTGTATTTATTTTTTAAAAGACCGATAATTTACAACAATATGCCAAAATATTCTTTTAAATAATTTTCTATGAGGAATTGAAGCTTCAAATCAGCGGAGAAATATTTGCAACGGTCAAAACAATATGATAATTATTTATTTTGTAAGCCTATAATATATATATATATATATATATATCAAACAAAATTGTGAAGTCGATTATAGGATTATTAAGCAAAAAGAAAATCGAAGAAAAAAGCCATGCAAACATATATATAGACTTTTTCGAAAAGAAAAAGAAAACATTATATATAGACAAAGAAAAAAAGAATTTTGATTCCAAGCAAATACATAAGAAACTACAATTTAGCTTCTGATAAATTGAAATTAAATTTGGAGATGGTTTTCTCACATGGATCTTCTAATCTTTCAATCTATATTGATACTTTTAGGGGAAGAAAATTAAAAAGAAACAAAACTAAGAAACAGCAGCTAGAACAAAGAGACTTATTAAGAAATATATTTTGGAGAAGAAGATAGGGAAATTAAAATAGACGGACCAGAGAAGATCCTGGATTCGGATCTTGAGACGAGTCAGGACTCAGGAGCAGGAAGGATCCTAAGGCGAGTGAGAGAATCTGAGTTCTAGAGGTGAAGAGCTCTTTTCTCTCTCTCTCACTCAAGTTCTTGATGAATGAGAAATAGTGAGCTTTTCGAAATACTTGGCTCTCTTCTCACTCTTCTCTATGCCATTTTTGTCCATTTCTTCTCGTCTCTTTTAATATTTGTTTTTACGTCAGAGGTGTCGATTTCATACGCTCATCTGTCAAAAAGAACCAAGAAAATTACACAATTTTACCACTTTTCTTTTAACCTTTTTCCGCCAAAGATGAATATATTAAGTTAGGTGAGAAGAGTTTGTGGACTTTTACTTTTTCACTAAAACGATTATAGTCGTGTTCTTTTAGAACATTGTAAAATACAAGGATCGGATACAAGGGTATTTACACTAAACCGACGGAAATCACGTGTTCTCAAAGACAAAGCCCTATCACAGAAAGACATACAAAGACATCGCAACAAACTACAACATCAACATTAGACTAGCTAGCAAAATATAAAAGGTGAAAGAACACCAACGCAGGACCACTTAAACTGGATCAAAGGACGAACGTTACCACAACAGCGGTGATAACTAGTACCCGAGAGACCTCCTGTAGCGAATAAGCATAACAGTTGAAAACGAGAACCTTTCCTTCAAGTCTTGGAGAATAGAACCAATTAATGTTTTTTTTCAGACGGACAACTTTCTTAAAGATTAATTTATACTATTCAAATCGGTTTAAAATGTTCTAAATCGATTAAAATTGATCTAAATTAGTCCAAATCTGTTAAATTAACCAATTATGTTAGTACCAACAACATATTTGTCTAATTTCTTTTGTTTTGTATATACCTTATTTATAATTCATCACAATAAATTTATAACTAAACACAAAATTAAAATATCTTATATAAATGTAATATATACATAAATAGATCAATAATCATAGACCTCGAATAATCTGATTAGTAGTTTGTTTTTATAAAAGTCATAGTTACCACCTAGTAATTGGTTGAATATTGATGATAACCCAATGGAAGATAAAGTCCTTTTTACTTGCTCAGTCCGTTTTAAGTTTTAACCGTCCAGTAAAAAATCGGGTTTGTAACTTAACCGAAACCGAGATAGGTGGACCGGGTAATAAACAAAGATCACTTAACCAAAGTTATCAGGACGAAAGAAGACAAACGGCAAGGAGAGAGAGAGATGGAGGAGGAGAGGATTCTAGAGAGAGAGAGGCTTCAGATGGAGCAGATTCGTGAGCTCGATTTCGAGGAGTTGCAGGTTGAGGAAGTCGATGAATTTCGAGATTCCGAGGACGACGACGACGATGATGATGGTCTCGGAATCTCCCACCACACTCGTCGTCTCCTCTCGTGAGTTCAAATCTCTCTTTATCGCCGTCACCTGTTACGTGATTCTCCAAAATGGCTAATATTGTTTTGGGCAGTAATAATGTTGGTGCTGATGATGAACATGTTTTCAACCCAGACGTGGCTTCTTTACATACCTATCTTGGCGGTATGATTTGATTCTCTCTCGTCTTGGCGTTTTCTTTTGATCACATTTTGGAGTTTAATTACGTATTGTTTTATCAGAGGTTGAGGACACTCCAAACAGAACTGCTTTTGTGGAAGGAGGCACAGTTTTGAAGATTCCTCTTTTCTATCTTGAAGGTCTTCTTCTCTTTGTCTGTCCTCTCCTAGTGTGTTTTTGTAAGACATTGACGACACTGCTTCTTTTGCTAGGAGTGGTTCTGTTTCCGGAGTCCACGCTTCCCCTTAGAATTGTCCAGTCCACTTTCTTGGCTGCTATTGAGAGAGCTTTTAACCAACCTAACGCTCCATGTACCATTGGTGTGGTACGTTGACTTTAATCTTTTTTGCTCTGTAAAAAAAAACTAAATAATAATAATTTACATGTCTAATCGTTTTAATTTCAGATTCGTGTTTACAGAGAAGGTAATCAGTTCAAGTATGCCACTCTTGGCACAACCGCTGAGGTAAAACTTTCTTTTTCTATTTCCTCTTTTCTTCCAAATGACTGTTTAGATGAAGCAATGCCTTTCAGGTTTCTGTTTACATAACATTTATGACTTATAAATTACATTTTGGTTTCAACTAAAATATATTTTACAATTGGAATCCTTGTTGTTCTCTTACCTAAAACTATTAACTTATAAATTCTTTGTGCAATGTCTCTGGGGTTCTTATTATAGGGTATAGCGGTTGTTTTATATCTTATCTTTGGCAGTAGTTTCAATCTTCTTCTTCTTCTGCTATGAAACTTACAAATTATCGGTGGTAATTACAGATACGACAATACCGTCGACTTAGTGATGGCTCATTCAATGTTATTACTCGTGGACAGCAGCGGTTTCTTTTAAACCGTCGCTGGACTGATGTTGAAGGATTCGTAAGGACATTCTCTCGTATAGCCACACCATCTAGTTACTTGTCAAATTGGGGAATACATTGTAAAAGAAGCTTTTTTTTAATGGGTAATTCTTTATGTGCAGCCTTGCGGAGAGGTTCATATTGTTGAGGAAGATGTACCCTTGAGGACTCCCAGGGATGCTTTTGGGAAGCTGGTACCAATAAGCAACTTGAGAGCTCCCAGTCACTCGAGTACAATGGCTTTGTCTGCATCTTTTAGAGATACGGACGAAATGTCAGTAGGAAACTCTGAAGGAAGTTTTGAAAGCGCTCTTTCTCCGTCAGAAAAAAGACTTCACTATTCAGCAGTTGACTCAATAATGGATGACCGGACAAGTAGTGATGATGATGACGAAGTAGTCAGTACATCTAATATCCAATCTAGTGGGTCTAATCCATTCATCTCTAGGGAAGATGGGCAGTCTGATGATGGCAAAGCTCCTGTTTCTACAGGGAAATGTCAAAAGCTAAACAGGCTGACGAGTTTCCGGAAAAATACTGATCTCAACCGATTCCGTATGGTCCCAAGAGCATTTTGGCCGTTCTGGGTGTACCGGATGTACGACGCATATCATCTTGCTCAACGAGCAGCTGGTTAGTTCCTTATTTGTTGTTTTTTTTTATCGTTGTAGCTCAGGTATTAAGAGTCTTTCTAATGTTATGCAGATCTGTGGAAGCAGATAGTTGGGGTTCCAAACATGGAGGCAATAGTGAATAAGCCAGACATTTTATCCTTTTCCATTGCTAGTAAAATTCCTGTCTCTGAGTCAATTAGACAAGAGCTCTTGGAGATTGACGGAGTCTCTTACAGACTGCAGAGAGAAATAGAGTTGCTCGAGAGTTTTGATCGTGTTCGATGTAAACACTGTCAGGTAAAATATGGATGGTGTCATCATCATTTCTGCTTCCTCTCTCCGTTGTGCATTTTTGTTTACTAATTAATACCTTTTACATATTTGATGCAGAGTGTCGTAGCAAGAAGAAGTGACATGTTGGTTATGTCTAGTGATGGTCCTCTAGGTGCCTACGTAAACCCACATGGCTATGTGCATGAGATAATGACATTTTACAAAGCGAATGACATAGCGATAAGTGGTAGATCTGTTAAAGAAGACAGCTGGTTTCCTGGGTAAGAAGCTTTTCATAAATGTTTTTATCATTTTATATCATAACCATACCTACCTCCTTCACTATACTTATCCCTTGTTTGGTACCTCAATACCTATTAAAAAGATAAGTTATATGAATCTAAAAGCTAGCTTTGGTTCTATTCAATACAAGCTAATTTAAACATCTGGTGCAATTTGTTGTAGGCGTAGGATGATTTGTTTAGACTCTAGAGCGTCTCCCAAATCGTTGATATTCCAAGTCTGTTTACCATATTGTACGTCTCTTGAATTGGCAACAGGTATGCATGGACGATTGCAAATTGTGCAACGTGTGAAACCCAGCTGGGTTGGCTTTTCACAGCAACAAGCAAGAAGTTGAAGCCAGCATCTTTCTGGGCAGTTCGTAGCTCACAGGTCGCAGATGACATGCGCTGAAAAAGAAGTATTACAACAGGTCTCACTCACATATCAATGCGTATGAGATATCACAAAATAGTTTGTGAAAGCAGAAGCGGACTAGTATAGTGATTCTAAAGTAGTAACAACATCTTGAGAGGTAGGTAGATGTCTTTTTCATCAAACATTATATATATGTACACATGAAAACAAGATGTGTGTATGAAGGGAACCTACTTAGGCTATGAGTATAATGGTATTCTTAGGATTAACCATTCTCTAGCGTTCGAGTTTTGTTAAAAACAAAGGTTATGGAATGATTTGTTAACATGTATCACGGCGTTCTGGGCGAACAAACTACAAAGGATGAATGAAAATATGTTAATAGATGATTATGCCGCCACAAATTATTTGTGATTCTCCCAGCGAAGAATTTTAACTACTGTATGTCAAGTAAGGAGAAAGAGCCCACATGAGAACTCAGAGCTGGCTATGTGCGATTATCTCAGAAAACAGATTACATTTCCATGGTGTAGACACCAAATCAGCAACTTTCTGCTGGATTACTCAATAACCAAGACTCCTTTAATGGTTGAACCCCTTGGTTCCTACATGATTAACTTAAAAGGCATGCAAGGAACATAAAGAAAAGACAGAAACTGTGAAGGCAGGTCTAATAAAATACTAGAACCATGTATTTCTTACCCCACCAAATAGTTCCATCTTCAATTTACTGCAAAAACATACAATCATACCATAGTTTTGAAGATAAGATTGATAATACTGAGCTATCCTCTTTCTTTTTTTTAATCTAAGAAATTTTAAACTTATTCCTCCAAAACAAACAGTAGTGAAGTACATCTTCCATTCATCCTTGCTTAAAATATTCTCCTAAGCCCATAGCATCACTGTTGTTGTTCATTCTCACTGAGCGCGGATGTATGGATGGATACAAAAGCTAAAATTGACTTGCATTCGTAAACAAAAAAACTAGAACTTCATGAAACAGTTCGACCGTAACAAATGGACGAAATGTAAAGATTCTTGCCCCATTTTTCCTGCAGAAAAGAAAAAGACGACAAGTTACACACCCAACCAAGTTGGAAAGCCAAAAAGATGAGACAGCAAAAGCAAACCTTGACATGATTACTAGGAAAAGCAGAAGTTCTAAGAGTCTCCTGTGTCTCATCACTAGGCTTTCTTCTTGGCACACTAAGGACAAAAGCAGACTGATCACAAGTTCCAGCAATTGATGTAATTCGGTAGCCATTTTCCCATCGACGATGTATACCTTCACTGGGGTATAGAAAATCTAGTTCTACTACCTGCATCACAAAAAAAAAAAAGAGAAAACACCCTTACCATAAATTTCAAGTCATGTAGCATAAAATAAAAACACAAAGTAAAACAACAACACAAGACCTGGTCTGAAAAAGCAGCTCCACGAGACATAACAATCCCCCATTTGCTTCCAGCAGTTGCCATTGATGTGACATAAAACCCTTCCCTCCACTTTTTATTTATCCACTTGAAGGGAAAAGAATCGCTCACTTTGTAGGATTGCTGTAGATACGGTGTCCCTGAATACAAAAGAGGATGAAATTTGTTAAAACAGAGATAAATCGCAACTGTTAACGCTTTGCATTTGAAAAGGAATGAAAAACAACATTACCCTTCGACATAACAACAAATGAGCTTCCATTGTTTGCTCCAGCTACTGCTGTGATGTAGTAATTTTTTTCCCATTGTTCCATAATCCATTCCTACCACAAGTAGGAGAAATGTAAAAAAATGACAGCAACAGTGAACAAATTTGGAATAATGAATGATGAAGCTACCTTGTGGAGAAAGCTTGGTGATAGCTGGTAAACTTGGGCCGTACAGCCAGTTCCTGCATCCATGATTACAGCCCAGAGATTCGAGCAAGAAGCCACACTGCTGATAAATAGCCCATCGTCATTTCCCTTTTCGATGTGCTGTGGGAGCCTTATATCAGCAACGTTATAGTGATATCTGCAACCAAGAATATAAATACACAAGTCAGCTGGATGGATGTTCATCTACGTTACATATTCAAGAATAAAATCAAGATGTCACCTTTGCTTCATTGGTCTGTGAGCACTGTAAATGCTGATCCATTGTGTCGCTGGCATTCCCAATCTGACCTTCTTTGTTGGCTGTTCGTCCTCATCATCCATTGTCAACCTACCTCTCTTTTGACCCACTTGATGTACGAGCTTCACACCAGACCAAAAAAAAAGCAAGCTTAGGCATTCTAGATAGGATCATAATAGCAGAAGTGTCATAAATGAGATCACTAAATCACCTTCTGTGCGCCATCAGTGTTTATTGGCCTAATGTCTGGGTTTGGTCCGACTATTCCATCGAAAAGGGAGATATACTTTGCATAGTCAGGCTCCTCATCAAACTTCAAATTGACCACATACTCGACAAATTCACGGAAAGGCTGGGGGCAGAAGCAGCAAAGAGTTTCTGGGGAAGTAGCCATCTTCTTCTTGCAAACAAGGAAGCCTTTGTTCTCTCCCTAAGCAAAATACAAAATTAACGGAAGCCAAGGAAAATAAAAAATACCAAAGAAAAGGAAAAATTAGTAAGTTCCCAACCTGGTAGCCTTGCCATGGAAGCCTGCCTCGAAGAAGAAAAACAAGAGTGTAAGCAAGAGATTCCAGGTCATCCCTCCGACTACAAGTTCTGCCAAGATGAGCGTGTACGCTTGCATAACGCACCGTTCCTCTGAGATTGCAAAAGCCAACACATTATTTAATAAGTAAAACAGAAGATTGAATGTCCACTACTAAAAAATCAATCTCACACGCATTTGCAACTAACCTAAACACATCAGGACGCTGATCGTATTCAACATGTTGTCCAGTAGCATTGTCGCGCCATCTGATTGCTGCAAGAACAAAGGATTGGATAAGCAACAAAAAAAAAGACAGCAAAGCAAGCTCGCCAAAAAAAATTATACCTAAACCGAGGTCAACAAGGAAAAGTTTTTTCTCTTCAGGAGTTCCAGGAGGCCCAAGCAGAAAATTCTCCGGTTTAACATCACCATGCACATATCTGCCGGGAAAAAAAGGAGCATTGAGAGAGTTGCAGAGGCAGTACCACAGTCTAGCAATAAATAATAATAATTAAATTACCCCCTAGAATGCATCTTTTCCAAAATGGATATTGCCTCAATCGCGATGCATGCAACCATCTCTGTTGACATCCTGTAATTCATAGAATCAGGAAAAAAAATTGTATGTTTTATCAAGGGGTTTATTTGACACAAAAAGAAAGTAAAATAAGATGGAATGCTCACGCTTGACTGGTGCTGTTCCAAACATCCCACAAGCTAGGCCCTAGTATATCCATAACCTGTATGAAAGATATAAAACTGTAATTAGTCACACACACTCCCAAGTAGCTATGAATGCGCTCTTGTTCAACATACCATTATGTAAAAATCTCCTTGACGACCTTTAAAATGAACTCGTGGCACGCCATGACTGCCACCAAGAGCACTGGACAACAACAAACAGATAAAAATTTAATTAAACCCCAAAAACCACAAAGCAGAAGAAGAAGAATCATACAGCCAAAATACAAAGAAACCGTACTTGTAAACTTGCCACTCATGAGGTGGCCCATGGTTACATCCTTTGCTGCTTCTATGCTCAAACTTCAAAGCCACCTGCAGAAGAAGAATAAGAAGACAACATACACAATACTAAAAGCTAGTAGATTTGGAAAACACACAAAACAAGCAATAACCTCCATAGCTCCGGGGCCAAATCTAGCGTTAACAGTGGCAGGACCCATCTTCCGACCAACATAAACTTGTCCGAAACCTCCTTTGCCTAGCTTCCTATCTAATTTGTACATTGGGGAACCACCGACCTGAACCTGAATTAACCAAACCAAACCAAACCAAAAGGAGAGTCAATTCGAGTTTTTTTAATCTAACAGACAAAAAATGGTGGTGGGGGGACTTCAAAATCAAACCTTTTCGGGAAGGGGAGGAGCGCTTCCGTCGTCGTCAGGCAAAGGTGGTTGACCACCACTGTTGAATTCACCCATCAAGAAGACTCCCTCTCTCTCTCTCTCTCTCTCTCTCTCTCTCTCTCTCTCTCTCTCTCTCTCTTTCCTTCCACCAAAAGATCGATTCACTCCGCAACTCTATCTCTCTCTCTTTCTTTCTTTCTGCCGCCGCAGAGCAATTGACTTTTGTTTTAGGTTTCTTTTGGTTGTCTCGCGGTCCCGATCTTGGCCTGCTCAGGCGTCCATGGACCATCGATGGATCATTGCTCCAAGATAACGAAGAGAGGAGATGTAATGGGGATTTTTTTTTTTTAGGGATTTTACTGACTTAGGCGAACGATACGAAGCGAAGCTGACCTTCTTGTGCTTTCCTTTACCCAAAGTAATGTTCACTTTATTTTTTTTATTTTTCCTCTCTATTTATTGGGTTTTTATTTTTCCTCTTCACACCTTTCGATTTATAGTTTTTTTTTCTTTTCATCTATTTTAGGGATATGATTAACTTTGATGATCAAATCTTTAATACATAGAGAGTGGGATTATGAATTCACAATTTTATCAAATCTGAGTGAGTTGAAGTGGAGTTTTTAAAAATTTACTAAATTGGGATGTTAAGAAAAAGTTGATATAATAAATAAAAAAATATTTTTAGAATTATTTGTATATTTGAAAACGAGAAAAAATGATAATTTGTTTAAAGGAATAAACAAGAAATTTTTGGAAATTTTAAGACAAGCGAAATCAAAATGACATATTTGGTCAAAGATTCATAGGACAAACGAAGAAATATCTAAAGAACATCGATCTTCTAGTCAAACAATAACCCCAAAGATATATATGGTTAATGATTCATGCACACATTGACTCATTATTCAGTAGTTGTGGATGAATATGGAAAGATCCCACATGGGAGTTCTAACTTATGGAAGCCAGAAACCAAAGGAGAAGAATTTCACCCTCACATGCGGAACTCGAAGCGCTTTCTTGAACTAAAGAATACATGCTATAATTGTCGACGTCTCAGCTTTTTGGCACCGATTGTAAGGATATAATCTCAATGATTTAATATCCAAGATCATGGTTAAGTTTTTCCGCATAATTAAATGAACTATCAAGATTGAAGAGTATATTTGCTGATTTCTATATCGTGTTTTATCCTTGTTCTGAAAATGTTGATTCAGATTCATTTAGCTAAGATATCAAGAGAATTTCATAAAAACTTGTAGTACACTAGTTGTTCTTTTCTGGTATGGTTCTATAGACCACTCAATCCTGAGTAATATAACAACCGTTTGATAAAGAAACTTCTCTGCAATTTATCAATAAATCATGTATTTTTAGAAAAGTTACTATAAGATGAAAAAATGAAATGATATACCTTATTTTTTATCTTTAATTTTTTAGAAAAGTTTTTAAGAAATCATGAGAGCTGTGATTAATCTTTATGAATAGCTTTCGCTAAAATGACGTATTGGATGAATGAAAATAAAGTAAAGTAGGATTCTTTGTTATACTACGGAAACAAAAAGTGAAGCAATAAACCTAGAAGAATAGATAAAAGATAATGTTTTATTGATCAATATAGCACAAGTACAACATATTGGTTCGTGAACCCTAGTTCTAGCTATCTGCTTTTATAGTTGAAAATGAATAATAGTTGATCCTCTTTTCTAGAGTTTATGAGTTATAGATTTATATAGTCAAAATCTAGTATGGAAAGATATCCCTTTATTACAAGTTTTTCATTTTATCCGGAAGCAAGAGGAAAACATGACTCAAAGACCATAAATCGTTTGAGCAATAGAATAAAGTCAGTGTCCTTGAGTAGATTAATTATCCTCAATGATTTATCCTTTATCTTCCGATTTCATATTCGGTAGATAACTTGTACATTTCACGAAAGCATATTAGGTCAGTTCATGGCGAAAAGTGGAAGGAGACCGAGACTTCTCATTTTTTTCTCTTTGTTTCTTAACGGAGATGAGATGAGACGAAGCTTTCTCTGGTGCTCTACCAGGTTGTTTGATTCCGGGAGGCGGAGGCTATTTCAGCTTCGTCGTCGTCGGCTTTTGATCTCGGGGAGGTAGAGGCTTCCGAAGCTCTGCGCTGCCGACAATAGAAATTTATTTTCCTTTGTGATGCGATCGATGGGTCTATAGCTTTGATTCTCTGGGAGTCGGAGGAGATCTCGACTGGGTCGATGACGATCTCTGTTGGTGGAGCTTAGGCATCGTTGTGTATGCTTGAAGCTAGTGGGTTTCTTTGCTTGTGGTTCTGTTTCTCGAAAGCTCCGGTGGTTGATGATTAGGATCCGTCGACGTCTTTCAGTTTGGAGAGATTGGTCGCGATGTTTCCTTTGAATGGGTGCTTGGTGAATGTTCTCTTGGCTTCACGTTTGATGGCTTGATAATCGGATGAGATCTTGATAGGCGATGAAACTCTCCGATGATGTGCTAAAGCGATGAAGGAGGAGATGTTGTAGTCTCTGGTTTTTCTTCATCCGTTCGGTGGTTCGATGGGTTCGGTGTGCGGTGGTTACAAGCTCCGGTGTATTCCGGTGAAACACGTGTTCGTTTCGTTTTTCTCCGGTGATGACTCGTAGTTTGAGTCAAGATGTGGTGACCTAGTGACGCGTGTCCCTTGATGGCGAGGGTCTCAACACGTGTACGTCCAAGTGAATTTCCTGATGTGTGGTAACGTATGGCGCCGATCGGGGGTTTTTTTTGAGCTTACGACTTAGGTAGTGTCTTTAGTTACCCTTGTGTTTTGGGTTTTCTGTTTAATACGTTTGGGCTTTTATGTTGGCCTTAGACCCTTATGGTGTTGTATCTTTTTGTTGTGATACTTTTAAGATAAATGGAAATTTCAGATGGCAAAAAAAAAAAAAAACTTGTACCTTTCAGTCGATCGAAATTGTACCCTCAAAGCAAGTTTGTGGGTGGTATGAGGAATAAAATGTTGTTTCATATATATTATTCGGATTATCTTGATATGTGTCCTATTGAATTCAGTAGGAGATGCTTTATGTAAAATGCACATGGTGACAAAAGAAACTGGGATCTCTTAATGGACTCTTGGCCTTGGATTCCCATTTCAATGTTTTGTCACATGGTTTAAGTGGTGATTGGGCTTATGGACACATGGCCTTGTAGTTGATGTGATTCATCTAGTCTAAAGGGCGCATAGCTGGACCAGATGATAAACTCATTGATAATGCTTCATGAGCATGATGTGTCGTGCTTAGGAAAAAGATGTCATGGTCTGAAGCTACAAAAAGTGGATATCTTAGTCTAATTGGTGATGATTTCGTATGTCTTTTGAAAAAGGATCATCTTTAAATGTGTTATTTTGTCGTATAGGAAAAATACATGACTCGGGCCCGGAGGAAGGCATTGCAAAAGAAATTCTTTGGAGCATATATTATGATATTGGATTTTAAGCCTTTGGGAAATTTATCTCCCTTTGATTTTTTTTTCCAATCTCAATTTGATTGCATGAAAAAAGTAAAGAAAAAAGACACATTAAATGAATTGGAATCTCAGGAGTTCTTTTAAATTTTCAGATTTTCATACTTAATATTCCCTCTGTATTATTAAGTCAGATGTTTTAGAAAAAAAAATTGTTTTACAAAAATACTTTTGTATTTTCTATGAAAAAATTGTGATCTTCGAGAAAATTAATTGATTTTATTAAATTTATTGGTTAAATATTATTAAAAATTGAAAATTACAAAAAGTGATATATTTATTATAGTGAGTTAATGTGTTTTTTTATGTGTGAAAGCACTAAAATATATCTTGTGAAACGGACGCAGTAGTAATTATTTTATCAAAAAGAGTCAGATTTCAAATTGATCAATTGATTTTTTTTAGATGGATATATCTTGGTTGGGATAGCGCTTTTAGTTTGAAGAGAATCTCGAATCTCAATCACTGTTCCATTTATATTCCCACAAACGAATAACAATAACAGCTGCCAAACTCATAGAACTCAAGCTCGAAGAGCATAAACTTTCCATACCATTTCATTCGATTGCCATCGGTCTCAACGGCTGAGAATCCATACCTGTAAGTAAGGTAATAAAATCAATTCCTCACATCGTTAGTACATATGAGATGGTTACATAGATGTAATATCATATAGTATTATACAATATCTTGATTTCATCTTTACTTTCTATCTAGATTCTCTCTCTCTTTTTTTTTTTGTTTTGTTTTTATAGATCCTCTCTTTGACATGGACAAAGCTTTAAGCCCGGAAAAATGGCAAGCCAAAGTGTCAGTTACGCTCACAAAAGCAAAGCCTAACCAAATCTGGCTTCTCTTCACCGATTTCTTCAATTTCAACAAGTGGCTCCAAACGCTCACGACGTGTCACGGCGTCCACGGCATCAACGGTGAACTCGGCTGCATCAGATTCTGTTCCGGCTCCTCCATACGGTCCAACGGCGTAGAACCCACCGTGGGATGGTCTAGGGAGAAGCTGGTGGCCGTTGATCCCGTGGAGCGAGTGATGAGATACGAGATAGTGGAAAGTAACATTGGATTCGAGTCATATGTCTCGACGGTGAGGATATTGCCACGTGATGAAGAAGGTTGTGTGATTGAGTGGGGTTTCACCGTTGATCCCGTAGGAGGATGGTCTCTAGATGATCTGGTGAAGAAGTATGAGAAAGCACTAGGAATAATCGCCAAGAACATGGAAGAGGCTTTGACAAGAACAGTCTTATTTCAAAAGTTGTAGTAAAACTGAATAGCAAATAAATCGAGATGCTCTTTTTGCTTTGTTTTTGTCATCCGTACGTTTATTAACAAATTTGGAATAAATAAAGTTGGAGATTAAAACCACGCTTCAAAGATAGATATGCAATAAACCGTTCATCAATGTTAGTTCTGATTATTATTTTTATTTTTTTAAGTTGGCTAGTTCGACATAGCGTAAGATATGCTTACACTCATACCACTGGTATGATGCCAAGCGTGTATTGTTTCTCCATGGACATCTTTAATGAAGATCAGCACAAGGAGACTCGGTAGTCGTGAATAGAGTTTGATCTGCATGTTTATACAGATTTTTTTTATAAATATATAATTTTAATGTTATCGAAATATTTAAAATATATGATTTACATTTTAATATTTTATATTATGTAACTCTGCAATCTTATTTTTTAGATTTCTTGTTCGATATTATATAATATATAGTGATTTATTTTAAATATTTTTTAATTAATTGTTATTACATTTTCAAATTCGACAATAAATTAATAATATGAAATATCAAATGGAGAATTTTATTCAATATATAATTTATACAGTTTGCATACAATATATTTTAAAAATTTATTTAATTATTTGTTTAGGATAATTTAAATTTCCATATTGTTTTTTAAGAAAATACTTTAACTTCTATCATTGAGATTTTATAAGTAAATACATTGTTCTGTTTAAATGATATAACTCTAATATTTTAGAAATATATAATATTTTGGATGTTAAGGTATTAAGTTTTCAGATTTTTGATTAAATTAATATTTCAAAACTATTATGGTACTTTGATTTTTACAATTTATTTTTTCGTGTTGCAATTCAAAAATTATACTTTAGCATTTATGATTTTATCTTTTGTAAATTTGAAATAGAGTTTTGAATATTTAATTTTAAAAATTTTTTATAAAGAGAAATTTGTAAAATTATACAACTGTTTTAGAGTTTGGAAGATTATATGACTTTAAACTTTGTTTGTTTATTCTAAGAAAATAATTGAATTCTTGGTTAGATTTTTTATATTTTTCTCAACATATTTTGTTATATTTAAAATAAACATTGAATTTATAACTAAAATTGATTTGTCATTAATATCTTTTGATAATATATTGTTGTGAGTCTTAAAATAAACAAAAATAACATATAGTTGTAGATATAAAAGTTTAACAAATGTTAATAAATTTATCTTTTATAAAAATGTTAGATAGTTTATAAATTTTGGTCCGTTTTAAGAGTGTGAATGATAGTTTATTTAAATGAATTTTTTTAAACATAAAATAAGTTTATTAACCAATTTAATATAATTTATCATATTTAATTAGATATACTTTTAATATATAATATAATTATAATATTTATAAAACACTAGCATAGAATTTTAAAACTTTTTACAATAAAATTTTAATTAAGATTAATTTCTAATAATATTATATCTCTGGTGTACTTGTCCGCATATACATACAATCGCGTGTGTATATTATCAATACCCTTCACTCCTTATCTCCGCCTCCTACGGTTTCTCTCGAAAAAATCTGACAAACAAACATGGCCGACGACGAATCTCACTACTCCTCCTCCGACTCTTTCTCCACCAAACGCAAGTACGACGACGAAACCCCCCGGAGACCCACCGGCTTCTCCTCCGGCCCGATCCCATCCCCTTCGCCAGACCCCTCCGCCGCTCCTCCCCCGTCTTCCTACAACAGCGTCCCCCCTCCTATCGACGAAATCCAGATCGCCAAGCAAAAAGCGCAAGAGATCGCCGCTCGCCTCCTCAGCAGCGCCGAGGCGAAACGTCCCCGCGTCGACAACAACAACAACGGCTCTTCTTATGATTACGGCGACAAAGGCTTTAGCTCCTCTTACCCTGCCTCTGGTGGTGAGTAGTAAAAGCTTTTCCTTGTTGCTTTTGATTTTGATTTGTGAGTTTTGATCTTTTGATTTCGATTCTAGAGGGTAAGGCCGCTCCAACTTCGATACCTGTGTCGTACGGTAGCTTTACGGGATCCACGAAGAAGATTGATATTCCGAATATGAGAGTTGGTGTTATCATTGGCAAAGGTGGAGAGACGATTAAGTCTCTTCAGCTTCAGTCTGGAGCCAAGATTCAGGTTACTAGAGATATGGATGCGGACCCTAATGCTGCTACGAGGACTGTTGATCTTACTGGCACGCCGGATCAGATCTCTAGGGCGGAGGAGTTGATCAATCAAGTCCTTCAAGAAGTACTACTCTTTTTTAATTATCATTTTGTTTCTGATTTACTTAATGCCTAATATATAATGATAGGCTGAGTCAGGTGGTACTGTTGGTTCTGGTGGTGGAGGGTCTCGGAGGATGGGTGGAGCTGATCAGTTTGTTATGAAAATCCCCAATAATAAGGTACTTAGTAGTGTGCGCTGGAGAGATTTGGCAGATTTTGTGTAACTTTTGTATGTAATCCACGAACTGCTTTAGGTTGGTCTTGTGATTGGTAAAGGAGGTGAAACTATCAAGTCTATGCAAGCTCAGACTGGTGCTCGAATTCAGGTTTGCGAAGCTAACAACATTATATGCAGGCATCTGTTTTTTTTTTCTTTTGATGTTTATTTAAAACCTCTGCTTTAAATTTTTTTTATGCAGGTTATTCCTTTGCATTTGCCCCCTGGAGATCCAACGCCTGAAAGAACTTTGCAGATTGATGGGACCACCGATCAGATTGAGCATGCTAAACAATTAGTTAATGAAATCATCAGTGGCGAGGTATGTTTGGTTGTTTGTGTTTTCTATGGATTTTGGCAGGGTGTCCTATTTTTCTACATGAAAATTGATATTGTGTTGTGATTACATCATTTATTATTTGTTAACATCTTTAGGATATTATCTAGCCTATCCCTTTATATGTAGATGTTAAGACACTGTTATGCAGAAAAAATCAGTTTCATTTCATTCTGACATGGGAGGACTAATCAAGGTGATATAGCTAGGTTTATACTAGTTTCTCTTAGCCAATGCATCAGCTGCTAAAGTTACTCATTGTGCTCATGACGAGCTATACTCTTCTTAGTTATCCATTCGTTTGATGGTATTCAATTGGCTCCACGATTTGCATATATTGAGTGTATTGTTTTTCTCTTCCACTTATATCCAGGGGAAGGTTCTTTATTCTCTGATTTTTGATATTCCTTGGAGCCCTCTTGTTATTAAAGTTGTAACCGATAATATGTTATTTCTTTCTCCTTTGTTCATTGTTTGCCAGTACTTTCCTTCACCGAGTTTTATTGGCTTTTCCTAGTATTTACAATGCTATCTGTTCTTTTTAAGCTCTATTGTTAACCAAGATATTAGCACATAACACTTTCAGATGATATTTTCGTAGTAGAAAATTCTGTTATCTATGTTATATGCAGACTTTGCTGTTTCATCGCTTTGTGTCACACTGAAGCTGGCATGTGGATATTTTTTTTGTCCAGCCTGCGGTGATAGTATTTCTAAACAGTTTTATATCTGATGACTTTTGGATTGTGCGCCAACATTCATTTTTTGTCTAAATCACATTGGTTCAGCTTTTGCGACTGACCTATTAACTCATCTCGTCAAATATTTTACTAGCCTAGTAACTGTTTATATTCTGCTTGCCTCAATTCTTCCTGGATTTGTTTTATCTGAACCATTCAGCCAAAATATACTACAGAGAGATCATATCCCAGCTTGACTCTGCTATGTTCCTATGAATGTTGGTATTTTTTGAGGCATTCTTTATTCGGTATTAGGTTGCTTTGCTACGCGAACTTTGCCTTCAAGAATATAGGTTTCATATATATATGTATGTTGCTTGTATCTGCAAAAGTTTCTATAGTATTCGTCGTTTTTCTTGCACCTATTTTACCTGGGATAGGGAAAGGAATGGGCTTCCGCAGGAGTAACCCAATAATTTCACCAGTCAGTACGGTATGTAGGCATCATCATACCCTTCTAGAATATGATATGATCTTGGTTAGTCCTGTATGAACAGATATTGGTAAATGACATCATCGTATATACCTCTCTTGATCTAATCTTCTTATCCGTTTTATGTCTCTGCCTCTGTGTTAATGTGTGTTTTATGCTGTGTCGTACTTTTATTTATGTTCTTTCCTAAGTTATCTATGTTTATATTATTGTATTTTTTTTTGTTAACGCAGAACCGTATGAGAAACTCATCAATGGGTGGAGGCTATCCACAACAAGGATACCAATCCCGCCCGCCATCAAGCTGGGCACCATCTGGTGCTCCGCCACCACAACAACCTGGCTACGGTTACATGCAACCGGGCACATATCCTGGTCCACCTCAGTACGGTCAATCACCTTACGCAAGTTACCCTCAACAAACTTCCGCTGGCTACTCCTCTACCTGGGATCAATCCTCTGTGCCACCATCCCAGCAGGGCGAGTATGATTATTACGGTCAGCAACAGCCCCAGGCCCCAAACAGTGGTGGAAGCTCAGCCCCACCGACAGACACCACAGGGTACAGTTACTACCAGCATGGGTCTGGTTATGGCCAAGCTGGTCAGGGATACCAGCAAGGTGGGTACGGAGCTTACAACGCCTCGGGATATGGCCAAGCTGGGTATGACCAGCAACAGGGTGGTTATGGCAGCACCACTAATCCGGGTCAAGAGGAAGATACAGCCCAAGGCGCTCCACAATCGTCGGCTCAGTCTGGACAAGCTGGTGAACAGCCTACTCAAGGTAGTACTGGTCAAGCAGGGTATGGAGCTACTCCAACTACTCAGGCTGGTGGTTACAGCAGCCAGCCTCCAACGGCTTACAGTTCTGGATATGGAGCACCACCACCTGCTGGAAAACCACCGGCTTATACTCAGAACCAGCAGTCTCCTGGCGCTCCTGGGAGCTATGGTGGTCAGTCTGGGTATGCGCAACCAGCTGGGTCGGGTTATGGACAGCCTCCAGCATATGGGTATGGTCAAGCACCTCAGGGATATGGGTCATATGGAGGATACACACAAGCTCCTGCTGGTGGTGGTTACTCTTCTGATGGGTCTGCTGGAGCTGCTCCTGGTAGTGGAACACCGGCTTCCCAGAGTGCCCCACCAGCTGGACCGCCTAAGGCATCCCCAAAGAGTTCATAACTTTTATGGAAAAGTTTCAGCTGTTACTAAAATACTGGCTTCCTTGCTCTTTATTTGTTTTCTTCATGATATCTTTTAATGTTTGTGTTTCACGTTGTAGTTGTTTAGCATTTTCATTTATATTGAGACATGCTTACTAAGAGTTTGGTCCGCTTTGCTTCCTTCCTGTAGTCCGTGACTCCTTATCCCTTGATATTAATAAATGAACTCTAAATTGGGTTTAATGCGATTGTCTTGAACAATATCGTATGGACCATAAGTTATTTGGTCAACTCACTGAATATATGCAAGCCCGCGTTGGCATCGTTGTTTGGGTGTTTAATTGAAGAAGATTTAGCTTGTAACGATGAACCCTGTATTAAATCAACGATGAACCTTGGTCTCCGATCAATATTCAATAAGTTGAGGTTGAAACGAAAGGTGTCTCTGGCAGTGAGTTCAAACAAGTCTTAGATGATGGAGTTGCTGTGATGATCCAGTTGCAGATTCACCGGTGGTATCAATATCATCGGACGGTGAAATCAATGGCAGCGGAGCCCTAGAGGTGGAGTCAAGCCTCATGTCCTCCATGTGAGCCGTGATATCGCCACATAACAACATCAATCCCTCAAGCTTACACGTATTTGAGCTTGAATTGTATATTTTATGTACTTGTAATGGGGGTTGTAAGCTTTTTGTACTCAATGCTAAATGAAATGAAACGCAAGTTGACAAAAAAAAAAACAAATACATTATATTTTGCTAATTTTAAAATCATTATTAAAAAACAAATTAAACTATTAAAATAAATCTGCATGTAGCATAAAATAAAATACATAATGATATGATTTTGTATAGGGCAATTGTCAATAATATCACCTTTTGAAATTTATGTCTCAAAAATAGCACTAGAAAAAGAAAGTCACAAAAATGACATTCATTAAAGGGTAAAATATCCCCAATACTCTTGGTTTAAAATTAAATAAACAAATAAAAATAAATTTAAAAAAATAAAAAAAAATAAAAAAAATGAAATTTTTTTTTATAGTTTCAGATTATATGTTTTCAGATTCGAAATTTTTATAATTTTTTTTTGAAATATTTTTTTTCGAATATTTTTTTTATTTTTTTTTCAAATTTTCTTTTTATAATTTAAAAATACTTTTTTGAAACTGTTTTTTAAATTTTTATTTTTTATTTTAGTATTTATTTTTTATAAAATTTTAAACCTTAATTCTAAAACCTCACCCCTTAACTCTAAACCTAAGGTTTAGATTAATTAACCCAAATGTATAAATATATATTTACCTCTTTAATGAAACTTATTTTTGTGACTTTGAGCCTTGAATACTACTTTGGAAACAAAAACTTGGTTTGGTGCTATTCTAGTCTTTTTCTCTTTTGTATATGTGCTTGGTACAAAAAACCATTTAGTAAACATTATTTACCAACATTCCAATGAAACTTAAATTCCCATGGTTTCTGATAACTCCTTTTAAAGTAAATTCCATCTTTTTTGGCAGCATATGAACGTAGTGCGCCACATCGACAAAAAGCGGCTTCTCGGTATGCTCGAAAATCATAGTAATACCTATCAATTTTTATCATTGGTTTTGTTTTTAATAGGTTATCGTAACAGCCACGTAATCTTTAACGAATATCAGGTGCTTCTATGGCCGTCGTTACTGCTTTAACCTCTGTTACACTGTGGTTTGAATGTGTCAGCTTAGCATAGGCCATTTATTGAGCTTGGCATGGACCTTGAATCTTTGTGGACCCATTGTCTTCTAGTAGTTTGAAGGACTTTAACCGGATTCTCGGTTGGATATGGAACTAAGTGAAATCTGTCTCCAATAGGTTAGACTTAAGAACGATCGAAAGGGATTATTCCAATAGAATATTTTGATAAAAAGGATGATGAACAAAAGAAAAATGTCGCCTCGAGACTCGAGTTGTCGTTGAAACATCTTTTTTTTTTTTTGAACAAGGTTGAAAGAAACATCTATAAAGTGATTTTCATCCGGTTAGTGTTTAGATATTTGACTTGATGAAGATTTTGTTGACACCGTAATATCACTTTAAACATTCTGATATATATATATATATATATATATTTTTTTTTTTTTTTAAGTAGTTTGTTAATTTTGTGTTTCTCGTGACATTTACTTTAACGTATGTAATTTCTCTAACGTAAAATATTTTAAAACAGGACATCTGTAAATCAAAAAAAAGTTTTACTTAACTTGCGTGTTTCAGTAACCAAAGCAATGGGCAAACGTTATTTTGCAATCAACAACAAAGATTCATTATAAATAGCATTGGCCCCCCGGCCTCATCCCAAAGATTCTAAACCACGTCACCACCACCTTGGCCGTAGAATAATTAAAAAAAACATGACTGCCGTCTTCACCGTCGTCGTTTCCTTTCTAGCCCTATTCCTCTCGCTAGTCGTCGTTTCCGGTGACGTCATCAGACTACCTTCGCAAGCTTCTAAGTTCTTCCGCCCAACAGAAGACGACGTCGGCGATGATTCTTCCGCCGGTACTAAGTGGGCCGTTCTCGTCGCCGGGTCTAGAGGATACTGGAACTACAGGCATCAGGTATTAATCTCGATTCTCTCTTGAAGTTTTCCATCTTTAAGTTAGCTTTATGTGTACGTACGTGACGTACGTCTTCTTCTAACGTCAGTCATTTCTTGATAAGAGAATGCATGATGAGCCCACGGTTTTCTTGAAAATCTTTTTTTTCTTGATTATTATAACAATTCGAATACTATAATATATTTTACAAGTTCCCTTCCAATTATTTTTAAGTTGGATTTATTCAGTTTAAGCTATAGTTAAACTTGCATGTGGTGTTAATGTGTCTTAAGACCAAAGTCCTGAACTCGCTATAGCCCCTGCAGGTACGATTCCACCGTGTGCAGATTCTGTATGTGGGTCGGCTAAACCCGTATAGTTCTTGCATGTGGTGTTCATATATAGTTTTTTGTTCAATGTTGTGTGCTTGTTTTGATACTATTAAGCTTTTGTAAGTTTTAGTTTAGTACTAATTAATGAGTTGTTACAAAATGTTACAGGCGGATGTTTGTCATGCTTATCAGCTGCTGAGGAAAGGTGGAGTGAAAGAAGAGAATATAGTGGTGTTCATGTATGATGACATCGCAAAGAACAAAGAGAACCCAAGACCTGGAATCATTATCAACAGTCCTAATGGAAATGATGTTTATAATGGAATTCCCAAGGTTTTTTTTTCTTTCGATTTTTAGATGTGCAAGTTATTATTGTGGATTTCATTGAGTTAATTGTTTTTTTGGATCTTATGCTTGTGGCAGGATTATACTGGAGATGATGTTAACGTTGATAATTTGTTTGCTGTAATTCTTGGAAATAAAACAGCTCTTAAAGGAGGAAGTGGTAAGGTTGTAGACAGTGGTCCAGACGATCATATCTTCATATACTATAGTGATCATGGTGGCCCCGGAGTACTTGGTGAGTTCTACCTTGTTTTTTTTGTTAATTAAAACCAACCAAGTTAATGCAATGATTCAACTCTCCATGGTTTATTTTGTTTATAGGGATGCCAACTTCTCCGGCTCTATATGCAAACGATCTAAACGATGTACTGAAGAAAAAACATGCTTCTGGAACATATAAGAGCTTGGTACACACAAATCTTCTGAAAATGCTATTATATTTATTTATTTGGCTTCACCTCTTTTGTTTTTTTTTTGTTTTGGTTTGCAGGTGTTTTATCTAGAGGCATGTGAATCTGGAAGCATATTCGAAGGTCTTTTACCAGAAGGTTTAAACATTTACGCGACAACAGCAGCGAATGCAGAAGAAAGTAGTTGGGGTACTTATTGTCCTGGAGAGGATACTAGTGTACCGTCCGAGTTTGAGACCTGTTTAGGTGACTTATACAGTGTTGCTTGGTTGGAAGATAGGTAAATGCTTCAAACCTAAATTATTATGATGATGATCTTTGTATAAGGATTTTTAATTATTCCTCTGTTATTCTTTTTGTTTTAGTGATAAACACAATTTACAGACAGAGAGTTTGCACCAGCAATATGAACTGGTAAGTAAGCTTTCATGTTTTGTATTCATTGAGATGGTGTGAGTGAACCATGCATCAAAAATGGTTTCCATTTTTTTATTGTCAGGTGAAGAAGAGAACTGCAGCTACTGGTTCGACATATGGTTCTCATGTCATGGAGTTTGGAGATATAGGACTACTAGGCAAGGAGAAACTCGTCCTTTACTTGGGCACAAACCCAGACAATGAAAACGCCACCTTTGCCGATGAAATTTCACTCCGGCCACTTTCAGGAGGAGTTACAAACCAGCGTGATGCGGATCTTGTACATTTCTGGGAGAAGGTTCAATCATTACTCTCTTTTCTCTTCTTATGATAATAATATCTGAATATTTTCCTATTTTTTAAAGTTGATTGTTCAAAAATGTAGTATAAAAAGGCACCAGAAGGTAGTGCAAGAAAAGCCGAAGCTCAGAAGCAAGTCCTTGAAGCAATGTCTCACAGACTCCATGTCGACAATAGCGTTCTGTTAATTGGGAAACTCTTGTTTGGCATTTCAGAAGGTCCTGCGGTGCTAAACAAAGTACGGTCTTCTGGAAAACCACTTGTCGATGACTGGGACTGCCTTAAAACATTGGTAATCCTTCTGAATAATCTTTACTCTCAGTCATCATCACTACATACTGTTTTTTTTTTTTTGATGTTCAAGCTTTCATGCGGGTTTGTTGATTAGGTGAGAGCTTTTGAGAAGCACTGTGGATCATTGTCTCAGTACGGATTGAAGCACATGAGGTCCATTGCAAACATATGCAACGCTGGGATTCAGATGGAACAGATGGAGGAGGCAGCAATCCAGGCTTGTCCCACTATCCCGACCGGTCCTTGGAGCTCCCTTCACCAAGGATTCAGTGCTTGATCATCCTCTCCCTCCTCCCCCCAAGTATTTGTTGTTGTATGTATGATGCTAATAACATCTCTATGCATATATGTTAATTACAAGTCCTTTCCAGTCTCAGATAAAAAGAAACAGAGATTGCAAGTTTCCTTTTATTCATAGAATCTATTACAAGAGGGTGAACAAAAACGTATGTGTTCCAAAATGTTTACAAGGCTTTTAATATTAGGATATGAATTGAGTGATGACATCCAAGCTTCCATACGTTTATATATTATTATACAAATTTTGGAGAATAACATGTATCACACTGCTCCAATGCATAACAACACAATGAAGAAGAAAAGAGAGAGAGGCTCAAGGGTAGTACTGTTTACGCTCTTCTTGTATTGACCGGAAAATTCTTGCAGCGTTCTCACTCGCCAGATTGGCATTGTGCGGAACCACCTTGATCACTCTCGTCACTCCTGCTCCATCTCTCGTTGTCTGAGTAACAGTTGTTGTCGTGGTTGTGGTTGTCGTCATCATTTCCTCAGTAGGTGGTGCAGCATTGTTGATCTTGTCATTATCATCATCATCATCATCATCAACCGCTGAGAATGGTTGAAAGGACTTCTTCTTACCAGAGATTCCCTCTTGCCTGCTCTTTTTAGCCCGAGGATAAGATTTCGTTGGCTGTTGTTGTTGTTGTGAAGTCGCTTCATTCACTGAGCTCTGTTGTTGGATGTTGTTGTTCATTTGTTCATTGGGTTGTTGTTGTTGTTGTTGTCCGGAATAGTAAGGGTTCATCATGATACCACCATATGGAGGAAAGTAGCCATTACCATGAGATGGGAATCCCATGCCCGGGTGAAACGGAGGAGGCTGACCACCACCACCACCCATGAACATTGGTGCAGGCATGAAATGACCATAATACCCTCCACAGACCAGCCCTGTGTGCCCCGGACCTGGACCTGGGTGCGGCTTGTATATCAGCCCTTCGGAAGGAGACATTACAGGGATCAACCATTGCTGGTTACCTCCCGAAGGAGGAGGAGGCTGAGGGGGATAGTAACATCCATTTGCATTGGGTTGGTTGGTCGCAAAAGGCATCATGTAGTTGGAAGGTTGTTGATGATGATGACCTTGACCTTGGTTTGGCAGCCTCCCAACTACGTTCTCAGCTGAGCATTCCATTTTATGTTGGTCAGTCTTCTCCGAGTAGTCGCTGCTTCTGTGTTTGATAACCTGTGGTAGAGGAGGCTTTACTAAAAACCCTGATGGAAGGTGGAGCTTCTTCACTGGATAGCTTTTAGCAGCAACTTTTCCAACATAACTCATGTCATCGACCAAAACATCCGGTGATGCAGCAATTAGTCTTTGTACCTGAATTATTACGATTACAAATTACAGCTGAAATACGTTTGTAAACATCCATAATAATAAAAAAAAAAAAATCTAGATTTTACCTTAATCAGCCTGTGCAGCTCAAACAGTTGAACAGCAAATACTCTTTGTTGACTGTAAGGAGAAACACAGTCAAATCAACAAGATGATATATAGTTGAACAATCCAAAACGAAAAGAAGAAGTTATGAATCCACAGCTCTAATCAAGAATGCCAAATCAATGCGTCCAAAGATGCACATAAAATATCATAAAACTGTTAACTAAGAAAACATGAAAAAGAAAAGACAAGTTACTGATATCTAGAACTTTAAA
Source organism: Brassica rapa (assembly GCF_000309985.2). Lineage (NCBI taxonomy): Eukaryota > Viridiplantae > Streptophyta > Magnoliopsida > Brassicales > Brassicaceae > Brassica > Brassica rapa. The sequence continues at coordinate 38,486,746 of NC_024803.2, read as the reverse complement.
TCTCAGAGTATGGAGTCTAAACTCCATAGAACTTCCGTAGTTCGCAATCACCCCCTAAGGATCCTCCTAAGCAACTAGGATTCTGCATTTTCATGAGACTCATAACCTAGCTTTTATGTATGGTTAACTAAAATTTAGATCCCCCGAGGGTCCTCAGAAGCATGTTCCCCTACCTGGTTCAACCCCTTTGAGTGACAAGAAGGGGAAATGCCCAAGAATAAAAGCAATACCAATACCAAACCGAGACAGGGGACATGTTCCAACAAGCAGATGCTAAGAAGACACAGTATAAAATCCATAAACTGTCTCGGCAGGCACCTTGCACTATGTACGAATGTCCCTCCCTGCTAACATGATCCAATTTTGCGTTAAATATGTTACAGAAAGGCTCTTTAACTACCATACAATCGCGCATTAAGGGGAGGAATCAGGGGCCTCTCAAGTATTGATTTCTTGCAAGCAAGCAAGTAAGCAAATAGGTGGAATCAAATAAATGTAGTAAACTTACTTGGCAATAGCTTTCCTTGCTCTCCAGAAACGTTTTTGACCCAAAACTCCCACAACCTCATCAGGAGAGACATCTAAGCTGGAAACAGAATCCACCATCGAATTATCATCACTCGCCTCCTCTTCATTATTTATCTCTTGTTGCAGAGAGGTGTATCCTCCTCCTCCACTTGTACAGTACTCATCATTAAGATTACCATGACCTTCTTCTTCCGATGCCTCCATGTGAGACTCAACTCCATTATTAATGCGTCCATCATCTACTCGGTCACTAGTCGATGCAAGATCCATATCCTCAGTAGCTGAGTTAGCTGCCAAGCCAACACCTCGCTTTAAGCCACTCTTGCCTCTGCCAGGTCTTCTAGAGTTAATAAATACAGGAACAGCGAAATCATCTTCCTCTCTAGCTATTTTCCTCTGATGATCATGCTGTGCTGAAGTAGTCCGCACATTTTCCATCAAGGGCATTTGCGTGACAAAGTTATCAGTTCCCTGGCCAGTAGACGAAGAATCACATATGAATTTTTGCAATACCATTTAAAGAGAGTCCAAGAAAATAACATAAAAGCAAGTAATATACCTGGTTAGATGATGGTCCAGGAGGAAGCAAAGGGGAGGTGTTAGGGGGCAAAGACCCCCCAACACGATCACTACTAGTAAACCTCTGAGAAGGGATGCTGAGTTGCTCATAGAGAGCCATCTTGTTTCTTGGAGGAGCTCTTGGCCCTCCTTTCTCTGCATCCTTCACATGTAGCCTAGGGAACATCGGTTCCAATCTCTTCTCTTCTTCTTTCCCTCTCTTCATCACTAAACCCTAACAAATCTCAAGAAAACAGCCAACTAATCAACTATTAACCACCACCGGCTACGATCAGATCTCACCGAGAAAAGTTGAAACCAAACACCTACTCAAGACTAATCAGAACAAGGCTTAGCAACTAGGCACAAACACAGATACAAAAAGAAACAAAGACCGAAGCTCTTTCGTGGGGGAGCTAGTTTCTCAGGTGGGAAATGAAGGAGATGACTTGTTTGTGAGTTGTGAGAGGATAGAGGAGAAGAAAGGGTAAAAAGAGATAGAAGAGTGGGTCCCGATTAGATACAAGGGAGAAGATCGTTCGCGATAACATATTAATCACAATTTTAATAAAAATTTCATTTTCACCAAGGACAGTGCGTGACAACCAGGTTTTGTATTAATAAATTACTAGAGCTTGATCCGCGCATCCGCGCAGGTGTTAGTTTTTTTATAAATGAATATTTATTTCTATAAGTGATAATATATATTTTAAAATTTACCCATTCAAATTTTTTTTTAATATGACATTTCTAAACACAATAATTTTATAGTTTATATTGAGTAGTTTTATTTTATCACATAAACCCTTAACTATATCATCCATTTATTTAGAATATGACCTGTAAAGTCACACAAATGTATTTTTATTTTTTATGGATCAAAATTTTATGATTATATTGTTGTATAAACTGTTTTTATGGATCAAAATTTTATGATTATGTATAATAAAATTGTTGTATACTATTTATTATGTATATGTGGAATTAGTAAAATAATTACCATATAATGTATGTAATTACGAAATGTATATATAGAATTAAATATTTTCAAACACACATATGTATAATAAAAAAAGGAAAGGACAAAGAATATTAAAAGTTAAGTTTATTAACTATTGTTGCCATGATCTTTTAGTTAGAATATGATTTTGGAAATACATTAATTGAAGAGAAAAGACAAAAATCCTAAAGAATAGGTTAATTAATAATTTCAGTGGCATGCCATTGTAAATATAGTGGAAAACTAACGGATAATCTAATTTTGTACTGCTCTTTTAATAGATTAGATAGAGAACCTAGAAAGTTTAAGAAATCTTGAAACCTCATCAACCATTAACATTATTACATTACTTCTTTCTTTTTTTGTTGTTGCTTTTGTCCGTACGTTATCGTCGTCCGTTTAAAACTTTTTAATCTTATCCCTAAACTTTATCATCGTAAGCAAATCTAGGTTTATGTTCGAGATTTATGATGGGTATTGAAATATATATGGGTTGTGCTTTCAATAATCTTATCCATATTTTTTGTCAAAAAAACCCATCCATCATGATCATCACCAGTGACCGCCACCAGATCTTAAAACGTTTACTTGTTGCAGTGAACTTAAAAAAACAACATTTTTGTTATTTCAATAGACACGGAAATGGGCCATTATGCTTAATAGACTTTTAGTCTACAACTTTATCTCTCAAAACCCATAAACCCATATATATATATATATATATATCGGTTTTATACCAAAAACACATATATATTTATCTTTACAATATTTTGTAAATTTTACTTTATATAATTAGAAATCGACATACTATTTTTCTTTTACTATTTAAAACTATTAGTGAACATGTCAAGTTGATAATAATAATAGTTTTTATAGAATAAAAAGAAGTAATCCATAAAAAAATAAATAACTAAATGTTAGTAGACATATCTGTCAATGACAAAAGTAAAAATTATGTTTTTTTTAATTTGATAAATATGAAAAATAACTTTTAACTTCAAACAAAATGTTATATTACTAAAATCAACATTTTAAATATGAAAATCATATCAATAAACAATTTATGTGTATATTAAATTAGATTATAAAATTTACATATAATTATACTACTATATTTTCATTAATTGGTTTATTCAGTTTGATTGGTTTATATATCAAATCATATACATATACCGCGGTTTCTTAAAAATAACATTCATTTAGTATATTTGGTTCTACCAAATCCAAACCACTTTCTCTATTTTGGTTTGGTTTTACCGTATTGAACACCCTCGTTTCCACTTCATCACTTTGCCTCGTTTCTTCCACCGAATCTATTACGTTTTGACTCCCAATGTTTCCGGCTTTTGGCTCTAAGTAAAGGTGATTCCTTCAACGCCATCTTTACCGGCTCCTTTTCTCGCAGCTCACCATTCCTTTACAGGATGTTGGCAAGGTTGGTCTCAGAATTCTTTCTAGCTCCTTTTTTTCCTTTCTTCTTGTCGCTTCTCTGTTCGTCGTTTCTCGGTTGAATCTCGATTTGAGAATTGGATTATCTTTTCCTTCTTTTGCATGTTTCATCTTCATTTTTCTCTTTATCATTAAAGATGTCTGTATTAATTTTGCAGGTAAATCTGATTTCTCTAGATTTATTGTAGGCAAAATACTCTCTCAAATACATAAGTGGTGGTCTGTTAGTCTCATCCGGCTTCGTTACGAGTTCTCTTTAAACCCTTCAATCATTGTCATGATTTCGTTAGTCGAAACTGCAGTGAAAATTATTAAAACTAAAGACTGAGCTTAAATTATAAAAAATACGACAAATAAATCAAATCAGTCTATAATATTATTTAATAAATGATTTTTCTAATTTGTTATGTTTTTCGTGATTTTATGATGAATCATTAGTTTTACTCTGTACTATTATTGAAAACTATATTAATATATATGACTTTTATTAGTTTTGGCTTACATATTGTTATTTTATGATATTTATGATATCTTATTATGTACCTTTATAGCATGTGAGTTTTACCTAGTTTTCTTTTTGGTTTAAGAGCCTCACCATGTTTTTAAATAATAGTATGGAAATATTCTTTCAATATTATTTTGGAAAATATATTTTAAACAGGATTAGGAAAATTGATAACATATATAACCGGATTCTTAGAAAGGTTAACAAATAAATAGGTTAAATTTACTCCTCATGAATACATAAGCGGGTTTGTTAGTCTCATCCGGTTCAGTAACGGGTTTTCTTTTGAAGCCTTCTCTCATTGTCAGGTGGATGATTTCGTCGTCTGGTGGTCGAAGTTTAAATTATAGATAAAAATAAAGACCGAGCTTAAATCATAGAAAATACGACAAATAAATAAAATTGGTCTATACTATTATTTAATAAATAATTTTTCTAATTTGTTATATTTTTCGTAATTTTACGATGAATCATTAGTTTTACTCTGTACTATTATTGAAAACTATATCAATATATATATATATATATATATATATATATATTGTGACTTTTATTAGTTTTGGCTTTCATATTGTTATTTTATTGTTATTTTATTGATATTTTATGATATTTTATTATGTACCTTATAGCATGGGAGCTTTACCTAGTTCTTTTTTTTTTTGTTTAAGAGCACCTTGTTTTTAAATAATAGTATAAAAGATATCTTTCGTTATTATTTTGGAAAATATATTTTAAACAGGAATAGGGAAATTTTGAGCAAAAAAAAGGATAGGAAAATTGGAGTCGGTAATAACATATATATACCCGGATATACTTAGGAAGGTTTAAGAGCCTCCCCCTGACCCGATAATGTCTCCTCCTCCTCTGATGAAAGTCAGAAAACTATCTTCATTCATGGCGGGCAAGAGACCAAGAGAAGATGATAATGATCCGTCGTTACCTTCACCATTTTCTTGGCTGCCCGACGAACTTGTTTTGCAGTGCTTACTCCACGTCCCAAAAACCTACGACCTAAACCTCTCTTACGTTTCCAAAACCCTAAGGTCTCTTGTTCGCTCTCCTGAGCTCCTCCGTTTGCGCTCTTCCCTCCCTAAAAACTCCATCTATGTCTACTTCCGCGGGAAAAAAACTCTTAAACCGAAACAATATTGGTTCACTCTCCGTCCGATTCAGAGCTCGAAACGGGAGATTGAGTATCAGTTGATTCCGGTTAGTAACTTCCCTTCTCATCCTTTTATGTACAACTCTTCAGCCGTAGCGGTTGGATCAGAGATATTCTTCGTTGGTGGATTATCCGAACCTTCTTCTGATCTTTGGATTCTTGATACTCGTTCGGGAGAGTTAGCTCAAGGACCAAGCATGAAGGTGGCTCGAACTTGTGACTCCGTTGTCGGAGTAATCAACGGGAAGATACACATGATCGGAGGGTGCCTAAACAAGAAGATTCAAGTCGAGGTTTACGATCCAAAAAAGCGAAGCTGGACAGTAGGCGAGGGTCCTGACGAGAGGTTTCGACTCAGACTAATGACGACGCAGTTAACTGCGTCGCTCGGTTGGAATGTTTATTCTGCTGAAACTGCGAAAATCAATGTGTACAATGCGAGACAAGGTGGAAGACTGGAGACTGTGAAGATGCCGAGTGATGTTGTCTGGTGCATGTGCGTGGTCGCTGATTTGCTTTATGTTTACTATTTTCGTGAAGGGTTGATGTGGCTTGATGCAAAGAGTAAGATATGGAAAAGAGTAGTTGGTGTTGGGTGTAATGATTTGAAGGCACTTGATGTTAAGTTTCATGACGCTGTAATGGCGGAATATAATGGAAAGCTGGCGATTTTGTGGCCCGAGGCCGAGGGTAATCATTTAGTTAAGCCGAAGATAAGGATTAGGTGTGCGTTGATCGCGTTGGATTGGGTTGGAGATGGAATGCGTGGGAGGATTGAGTGGTCTGGCACCGTAGCCGAAATGCCAGATAATTATTCTTTTCATAAAATTTTTGTTGTTTCTGGGTGAGGTCCATTTATTGTTTAGTCACCCTTCCCCGCTATTTGTAAAATATGGTTTATATATTGACATACGATACTGTAACATGAGCTCTGCCTGACTTTTTTTTTTTTTGAGAAACAATTACTGTTTAAGTTCTTTGCAATCTTTAGAGAAGTTGTTTTGCATGTCCTTGCTATATATATAATCGACTTTGGATATACAGATTCTTTTTTTCCCATCAGTTGTATAAAATATACAGTTTTTATGTGCATATAGACTCTTCATGGTATAGAACCTTGAGAATTTGACGCTGACCTTTTTGAGGAAAATGAGAGGAAGAAAGAATCTTGCAACACTCACAGCCGTTACATTTTTGGTAGGTTCTCAGGATTACCTGCAGAGTCTGTCTCCTAGGTAATCTTGTTACCAAAGGGATAGTGACCTCTTCTGTTGCGTAGTTGTTCAATCGTTATTTGATTGAGAACAGACTTTATGATTTGATTTCTATTCTGAGTCGTGGAAAGATGGAAACTCATTGATATCGCGAACTAGTGAAAGTTTTCTGCTTTTCCATTGCTTGAAGTATGCTGCATTCAAAAGTTTGTCACTTGTCAGGAGTCCTTCAACTGATTTCCTGCACATCTCTATTTTCTGCATTTCTAAATTTTGGTATTTTAACATTGATATTGATGACACTGGTGAGATTCAGTTAGTGAAACATGGGGAAAAGGCATTTGATCACTTCAACTTTGGTATTGTCTCAATTCTGTTGGAACTAAAATTTGTCTCAATTTCTGTTGGAACTAAAATTATTCTATAACTTTCGTATTTATAGAATATTTAATATTCAAACATGGCCCCTTTCTCAGATTTATTCTTTTTTTTTTGGTAAAAAACTGGGAGAAACTCTCAAACGTTATTCAATAACAAACTTCAGATTACAAGTGAGTTAGTCGTGGCCGAGGGGGTCCAACAACATCCTCCTACAATAAAACAACCACCTCAATCGGTGTCTCATCTAATCTATGAAAACCAAACGGAAGAGAAAATGTAAGGTTAGCTAAACCATCAGCTAAGCAGTTTGCTTCCCTATACTCTCAGATTTATTCTAATCCTGTGTTGTTTCGAATATTTTTTTTATCTACTCGAATATGGATTATTTATTTTAACTGCCTATTAAATACATTTACTTTCTATGGATAATATTTTCTATGGATAATATGTTATATCTTGAAAAGTCAAAATGATAAGATTTATAAGAACAAAGATGAAAATCCAGAAAAATTATGAATATAGCGGACATAGAGGAAGCTTGTGGCAGATGCGCAACTATATAACTCATAAATTTCTGAGATAACGTATGTTAACCAACCAAGCCAACAAATGGGAGATATATATGAGATGGTATTATGTGGATGGAGCTTGGAACGAACACGACAGTTTTACAAGCTGATAATGGTTTTGCAGTATTATCAATTGTGGACAGAAATATCAATTGTTGGGCTATTTGTGAAATGGCATGTGTTCATGTTGTTTTTGATGCATCTAAAGGGTTATTTAGCCAAAAAGCAAACAGATATTATATGAATTATGATAATATAAGCTTTGTGACCAACAAAAAATGATGATAACAGTTGGTTTTTCATGGATTTATTTATTTCAGGAAAACCAGGTTGGCGGGAAAAAACAATCACTTGCACGAGACTCTTGTCATAAGTCCCTTTTTGTCATAAGTTCTTGACAGAAAGAAAGGACAAACTACTAGTTAGTTGGGAGGACTATAATAACATAGCGAGAGAGAGCATTTTGAACTTTGAAGTAAATATTTACTTGAAGTTACATATAAAAAGGAAAAAATTACTCTATAAAGAAACTGCAGGAAATTGCATTGGGTGTATTGTCTCAATAGATTTTATAAAGAAACAAAAGGGAACAATTATATATGCAAGTGGGGTTGCTCTTAGATGTGAATAGTTTTTTTTTTTTCTCGCATGAACACCCTCTCCGGTTGGCTCACACCTCACAGGTCGGCAAAATATAAAAAATACGTTTGCGCACAGAATTATTAAATCAACTTCGCCAATAATTTACTCGAAGATGCATTAATGGATTTTCTATTTCTCATAATATTTATCGCAATAATAATATAGTAAACTTGACACTGTTTTTTTTTTTCTTTTGAAAAATAAGGTTGACATTGTTGCAAACTTGCAATTATAAAATGGGATCGATACAACCCAAAATCAATTAAATGGCGTGGTAGTTAGATGTAGTTTCGAGCCGACGCAACCTCTTTTTGTTGACTTTTACCATGCACCAATGTAGAGTGTATACAAATATATACACAATTTCGGCAACAGTTTCAATTGATTCTCAAGCGTTTGGAGAAAATAATAATGATAATAACTCTAAACCAATATATATCTTCTATCTGAAAAGGTAAAACCAACTTGCGGAGACACAACCATCGGAAGTGGTACATGACTGCATGCATAATGTGACACACTTCTCTTTTCCAGCTCTTTAAAGAAACAAAAAGAAAGAAAAGAACTTCTACGCTAATCTAGACGATTAATCAAAAGATATTTTTGTTGAGAAAATTACCATTCTATTAATTGAATTCAATGATGTTTTTTTTTTGGATATTTCAATATAATTTCTTACCAATACAACATTTATATCCAAATTCAAATAATCAGACGATGTTGAAGGTTTTCTTAACAACTTAGCAGTATTAATACTATCTTTGATATCACGAATTCATCATCAAAATAGGACAAACATAATTAATTAGAGAAAAAAGGAATACCAAATAACATAACTCTTGATTAGCCATTTATTGGAAACAAACGAGAAATGATATGCCTTAGGCAACATTGTTTTCCTTCACTTATGAACCAGACAGACATTTGCTTCCAGTAGTTTAAAATAGAAAGAAAAAAAACTCGCAAATTAAGTAAATAATTATGGGAAAGGAGAAATGAAATTTTGAAATCAATCGTGCGTAGGTGCAGCAGTGGCGATAACACCGAGTTTCTGAAGATTGAGTTTGACGACAGTGTCCACAAACATTCTGGTGTCCTCTACCGTGTTCCCCTCGGGAACATCAACCGTGTAGGATTCAAGAACCACCGTGTAGACTCTTCCGGAATCTTGATTCAAGAACTCGTTGACCGACGTCACCGATTTGTAGTTGTTAAGCCGGTGCTCTCCACCAACAACCCTAAAGCTCAGGACACGGTGGTCGTCGTCGAGAAACTCGAGCCGCTCTGTGCTGGTGGAGGCTGGGATGCCGGAGATTACAGTAACTTCCCGGACGCTCCCGACGCCGCCGTCGCCCGACACGCGTCGGCAGCTTTTGACGAAGTGTTTGTAGCGTTGTGGGTTGTCGAAGCTGCGGATGAGAGGCCAAACCACGGAGGCGGGAGCGTCGATTCTTTGGGCTACGAGAGAAGTGCAAGTGGTTGGGTCCGGTTCGAACTGGTGGTAAGTATTGATAACTGGTTCGAGGGTTTTGTGCTCCTCGTCGGTTAGGCCTTTCACGACTGGGGAGGAGCTCATGATGATGAATAGATCACACGTGTGACGTGTGTGGGGCTGGGAGCGAGTTAAGGTTCGATGAGACAGAGAGAGATGGCCTTCTTGCTGGAGATTGGGGGGGTTTGTGAAAGAGATGAGAATAGCATACAGTTCTTTCTCGGGAGCTATGTGGTGTTTTATATTTTCATGTCTGAAACCCATATCATTGTTTTTCTTTTGACGAATTTGTCCTTTGCATTTGTTTATTGTTGCTCATCAAATAAAAAGACCAATAAATACTAACTTCTTTTTAGATAAATGGCGATCTCTTCTGTATCCTGTCTAGAGTATTTCAAAATAAAGAACCTCTCAGTAAAATCGTTTTTTATCTAAACTGATTTTTTAACTGTGCAGCTTAATACCAATGGATGATGGTTCAGAGACTCATATATAATATTGCGCAGACACCTATGGAAATATATATCTCTGAATGTAAAATGTAATATGTATATTTAAAGATGTCATCAGTTTACTGATAAAATCAGAAAACACACATAATGGTTAACTTGAAGGCCATTTACAGACAAAGAACATAATGGTTAACTTTGGTAAATTGTTTTTTTTTTTCAGTGAACGACTACTGCATGTCAGACGGCACCCAGTCACCTCCTCATAATCATAATATACGTATTTTATTTTCTTAATTGACACTAACATACTGATTGATTAAGCTACTACCATATTTATCGTACATATAATGTTACTTTGAATTAAAATTTGTTGGCTACTGAAAATCCATTAATGGGTGGACAAAATTAATTCCGCTCATGCACTCTTTTGGGGTTCGAGAAAAAATAGGTGGTGGTCAGAGCTGGGTTATTTTGTCTTGTAGCAAACAAAATGCTCTGTATTATTCCTTGATTTGGTGAGAAGGTTACACTGCACTACACATGTATTTAATAATTAGGTATTACCACAATAGATGTGTTCGATTTTTTAACCATCTTTAGAAAGCCATATAATTTAATTATGCATCAAAGATTATCTTCATGTACGCTTATGGAAAATGGGGTTTTGTTTTTTTAGTTAAACTGATTAGTTTGCAAACAATCTATCTTATGGCCAAAACAGAAAACGATTTTTTTCAAACGGGTTCATTTGCTTATTATTCTAAATTTAATAAGGGAAAACTTTTTTTTAGAGCAAAAAAATGGTAACTATGTCTCTTTAGACTAATCTATATTTTGTGTCATATTTTCCTATAACACCCTTTAATATTTTTGAAAATAATTTTAATAAATAGTTTTACAAACAAAAAAATTTTGGAAAATTGCAACTTTTGATAAAATACCTATATGAACTTAGTGATATTTTTTCTAATTATAAAAAAGTTAAAATTATAAATTTCATATTATGTTCTAAATAAAGTAGAAATGACATTCTACGAAGTAGAAAACGAAATCCACTTTTTTCATTGAATCTACAATGTTTAGAATACGTGATCTACGTAAATAGGAGTATTCTAAAAATATTTAGAATACACATTCCGCGCTTAACCTATCGTTCTAAAATCTTTAGAAATCAAAATCTACACATTAATATAAATCTAAAACACGTAGAAACCGACTTCTACAGATTTACTATAAATCTAAAACATGTAGAAATCAAACTCTAAACATTACTATAATTCTAAAAAACTGTAGAAACCAATTTCTACATATTAGTTGTATTCTACGGATAAGAAATCAGTTCCTAAAAATATGGAAACAAAATATTTGAGAATATTCACTTTTATATTTTGAAAAAAAAATCGATTTTTTTTAAAAAAAATAAAAAAACGAAAAAGGAACAAAAAAATAAAAAAAAATGAAAAAGAAATAAAAAATTACAATTTTAAGGGCATTACTGCCATTTTGAAAAAAATTAGTCTAATGGGACATAAAGTAGTATAGATTAGTATAAAGTGACATAATTACCATTTTTTTGCTCTAAAAAAACAATTTTTCCATTTAATTATTACTATTATTTTGCTAAAATTCTAAATTTAATTATTGTTTCCTTGGAATCAGTAAAGTCATTAATGACTAGGTCTTGCCATTTTAGGCTAACCTTTCCATTAATGAATAGCGTAAAGATAAAATACTAGAAAACATGACCAATAATTGATCAACTAGACCTTGTCCCGCCCGACCGGGCGGGTGTTTTTTTTGTTTACGTAATGTAACTAAATATTTTTTACACCATTATATAATCTATAATAATTATAAGAAAATGGTGACAAAATACATCACATAATACATATATTGCTGTTACATAATTCCACTAATAGTAAATGTAAAATGATTTATATAACTGTAAATGTAAATATCACTCGAATATTTGTTTTTATTTAACTGATATCAATTTTGTTTACCTGATATCGAGTTTGCTAATGGTAAAGGAAATGCTAGTAGCCTTTCATTGGTCAGGTTTGATACGCGTTAGAAAGAATTATTTACAGCATTTGGGTTCCCAGTAAAAAAGAGAAACCACTTTTCATTTTTAAGAATATACTTTTTGTTTTCTGTAAATAATATAATATTTATTTATTTTTTTCACGTATTATGTATTTTTTATTATGACATTACGCATAATAATTAAAGTATATATTTTTCGTTTATGTTTGTGTTTTTCATAAACTAACATATATATGCGAAAACAATATTTTAGATGTTTTGATAGGTTTTTGGTCATAAATGAGAACTATATTTAAATTTACAACCCGTTATATAAGTAGTCTTAATTTTTAATTTTTCAACCCGATATATAAATATTTGTCATGCATTTTTAGTAAAATATTTATATGTTACTTATTAATATGAGTAATTTGTTAGAATGAGTAATTTCATTTCTTGTATTTATATTATTATCAAATTAATTTTATTTTAACTTATTGACTTTAACATTTTATTATATGTAGGATTTTTATTTTATATGATTTTTTTTTCGTTTTTTTAGAACATTGTTATCTTGTCTAAATATTGTTCTTTAGATACAAAACTTAAAGAATATTCTTTTGAAATTTTCCCTATTACAATTTTCTCATAAGAAAAATCTTAGGTTTTTTTAGTTTTTAATACTAATACTTAAATGTACATGTTATTACCAAATCTAATCTTTCAAATCCTTACTAAAGAAAAATAATTTAAGCTAAAATTCAATTGAACATATGTAATATCATACTTAATTTAAAAATAATTTTCTAATAGCATTTTAGTTATATATATCTAAAACAATATCATCAATTAAATAGATTAGTCAAATTGGTTATTTGAAAATTTAATTAGGTACAAATTTAGAATTATCAAGTAACATGGATATTTTTAAATATGTTCTCATTATTAAGTTTTTATTCCGAAATACGACATATCCTTTAAATGTTTTAAATATTGTTAATTGATTTCATTAACAATAAGTTTTTATTATAATCTTTGAAAGATTTTATGGTTGAAAATAATTAATAATAACCGAAATGCTTAAACATATACTTTAGGAATATTCGCAATACATATATTTTATGCTTTACAAGATAAATTTGTGGGATTATACAATATTTGGAGAATATTACATATTATTGTTAAAAATTGTTTTAAACTTGAATATTCTTAAAAATTTGGCTAAATCATTTTTAGAAAATGATTTGTTGAACGTATGGAGGATATTTTCATGTGTTTTTCTTATGGTGCATATGTTGATGTTGTGTGTTTAGAAATGATTTGTTTTCACTTATTCCATGATGTAATTTTTTTCACCTTAGTATAATCTATACTATTAAAAGGAAAGCAGTTTTTAAAAATCTACTTATAAAAGGTTGTTGGACCCTTTCATTAGAATATTTATATAACCTTAATTAATCAACTCCACGTAATATGTTTAATATTTGTGCCAAACTAAAAGATTCTGCCACCAGATTTTGTGCTTATTAACAGAAAATAATTATAATAGCATTTATTTTCAAATACAAGAAAGATAATGTTTAGATATAGTTTAGATATAGTTTATGATGATCATTTATCCGCTCCACATAAAAGCTGATTTACAACATTTATTAACATATTATTTGAACCAAAATTTTTTATATACAGAATGTAAAACTTTTATGTAAAACATAATGTATAGAAACATGACAATACTTTAAAGTTTTTTTATTATATTCAAAATTTTATGCGTATACACAAAATATGTTTCTAAAAATCTAACATTTTATTTGAAATCTGAAACATTAACCGAAAACCGAATCTGAAACACAAAAGAATAATCGTGACACCGAAGACATATTTGAAACAGAAAAATATATTTAATATACACAATACATTTTAGATACTCAGGGTATCGATTCAGATCTCTGTAGAATCCAAACCTAAACCGACACTGCGGGTCTGAAATATACCCAATAGATACTTTGCCGTAGACTTGGATCTGAACCGATTCGGATAGGTTTTTATTCGAACCAAACAAAATGTTTGGACCTAAAAAAGAGTTACATAACAATATACATACAAAATTTTAAATAAATTAATTCATAAATCATATAATTTTATAAAATTCTATGTTTTATATAATTCAATATTGTAACATAATAACATACAAAAATCATTAACATTATTAAACTTTTTATTGTAAGAAAATCGCGCTTTTGAAGCGCGGGTCAAGATCTAGTATATATTTTAAAATAGGATTGTAAGTTGCAACTGATTCATGATATAATATTTTATTAAAGTACAAAATAATCATATTTCGTGAAAAGATTTGACTGTAAATTACAACCAAATCATGTTTTGATATTTTTCTTTTTCTTATTGTTGTCCTACTCCTTATAGCAATTAGATTTCCTTAAACTGTTGCCGTGATTTTAGTTAAAAATAGATTTAGGAAAGTGCATTAATAAGTAAGAAAAAAACAGAATATTTATTGTTAGATTTATTAAATACTTCAGTGGCATTTCATTGTAAATAAGTGGTAAGTTTTAGGGTAATTTTTTATTTGTACTTCTGTTTTAATAATATAGATGTAGGGTTTCTTAATTAAGTACTGAAACTAGGCTGACGTCCAAGATTTTATTAGTCATATAGCTTTTTTTTCTTTGAATACCAGAAAATTCCACACATGATCTAATGAGATTTTATTAGTCCTTTGTCGCTAGCAAGGTGATTAATTGACCAAGTCAGATCTTAGTTAACCAATTAGATTATACTCTTTCTGTTTCAAAAAAATCTACATTCTAGAAAAAAAAATTTGTTTCAAAAAGATATATTTTTTACCTTTTCAATGTATTATTTAATGAAAAATTATAAATTTCAAACAAAGTTAATGATGTTTTTGGATTTCTATTGGCTAAAAATTATAGAAAATTGTTATTAGAAAAACAATGCATTTACGATCAAATTTTATTTTATTTTTTTAATGTGTGAAAAATCTAAAATATGTATCTTTTTGAAATGGATGGTGTATCTTGCAAGTGTTCGAAGTTTAAATGCGAGTATACGATTGAGGAAAAGTGCAAAGCAAACAATTTCTAATTGGTTAGTATAGATTAGATGAATAACGTTCAAGCGGAATTGTCCTTTGCAAAGTGAAAGACTTCAAAGACCTACAAAAAAAAAAAAAAGGTGCTTCCTGTTAGGTTGGTGATGAAAAATCAGTTTGTAAATGAAGCTTAAACCAAACAGTTGAGCTGGTGATTGAAGAAGGCATTGGGTTTAGTGTCCGGTTAATCATTGCTCTTGGTTTACGGTTACGAAAACTCGTTATCAGCTGTAACTAATTTTGCTTAATGTAAGATCAGAGCTCATGTGTTACACACTGAAGTAAAATGAGGTGTAAATTTTAAACAATCACTATTATGTGATCTTGTTACGATCAAAATGATTAGTGATTTGCCTTGCCAACCCCACCATGCATGGACATAACCACATCAGTAAATTTTTCACAATGTTAGCTTTTGATAACATATTTGTTTTTAAAAAAGTTCGAGGTTTCTGTTTTTTTTTTAATCTAGAGTATTTTAGATAAAACTACCCAATTAAGATCAAAATTAAAGAACTTTTGGGTATTCGCCAGATTCTAGGTTTACAATCCAAAACCAAACCGGAAGAACTGAGTAGAAATCGATTCAATTTATTTAGTTTAACATTTTTTAATCTGAAAAAGTGAAAACCTAAAAACTCAAGTGAATTTAACCAAGAAAGAAAAAAAAAACTCAAAAGTGAACAAAATCGAATATCAGCGATAACCAAACCGGTTCAGTATGCTATCAAAATCAGAGACGAGACCGAAGCTAAACCAAACTGAATTACCTAATAGGTTCCACATGACCTTTGTCCGGTTATAGGGCTTTCGGTCATATTCCGATTCAGAAGGGAGAGAGAGAGACGAAGGTCGTAGAATGGATTTGATGGAGAAAAACTTGGAGTTAATCGAGGTTCAGAAACTCGAAGGCCACACCGACCGAGTTTGGAACGCAGCCTGGAACCCTGTTAGTCCGATTCTTGCTTCTTGCAGTGGTGACAACTCCGTAAGAATCTGGGAACAGAGCTCCCTCTCTCGCTCCTGGTCCTGCAAGGTCCCCTCTCCATCTCTACTTGCTTAACTTATCGATTCCTGTGTTAAAGGCCGAAGCTTTATTTGGTCCTTTTGTGTGTTGTGATTGTTCAGACAGTTTTAGAAGAAACTCACACAAGAACTGTGAGGTCGTGTTCTTGGTCACCTTCAGGGAAGTTACTAGCCACTGCTAGTTTTGATGGTACCACTGCTATTTGGGAAGATTTGGGAGATGAGTTTGAGTGTATCTCCACTTTGGAGGTACTTCCTTCTTTAGCCCCATCCTTGAGTTTTTTCATTATATAGTAAAAATCTTTAATTATTGTATGCAGGGACATGAAAACGAAGTCAAGAGTGTATCATGGAATGCATCTGGTTCGTACCTTGCAACATGTAGCAGAGACAAATCTGTGTGGATCTGGGAAGTGCTAGGAGGGAATGAATATGATTGTGCTTCAGTGTTGAATGGGCATACTCAAGATGTGAAGATGGTTCTGTGGCATCCCACCTTGGATGTTTTATTCTCTTGCTCTTATGATAACACCATCAAGGTAGTGATGAGATTGCTTTTGATTTGGTTTAGTGACCTGAAACTTGGTACAAATTTAAGAAGATTTTTTTTATAACTTTTATTAATTGCTGCTACTCGCAGGTTTGGTGGTCTGAAGATGACGATGGTGATTATCAATGTGTCCAGACCTTAGATGAATCTAGCAAGTATAACCTCTACTTGCATTCCATTTTTTTAGACTTTACGTTTTTGTAATAGAAGATTTAATTAATGCTTTTTGGGTCTCACAGTGGTCACTCCTCTACTGTTTGGGCCATCTCGTTTAACGCTGCGGGGGACAAGATGGTCACCTGTAGGTTAGTGAATCTCTACTCCCTCCCTTTGTCTATGACTGTCTCTAGTTTACTGTCTTGACAAATATCAAACTTGCTTGGATGTGTACTTGCAGTGATGATCTAACCTTGAAGATATGGAGTGCAGATATTTCCATGATGCACTCTGGTGAAGGTTATGCACCTTGGTGAGAATATAAACCGACTTTGTTCTTATTATTCTAGTTTAAGAGCTTTACATAATATGCAATAATAATAATGTCTACCTGCTTCGACTTTGCAGGACTCATCTTTGTACACTTTCTGGTTATCATGACCGTACCATATTCTCAACTCACTGGTCAAGGTATTGAAACCTGTCTTGGCTTAGTTTCATTACCAATATGAAGTTGAATCTTTTTCAAGCTCTTAGAAAATCCATTTAAACTTTTTAGTTTAAAGTCCCAGAAGTTTACGATATATTTTGTGGGTTTCTTTCTTACAACTTGACAGCGATGACATTATTGCCAGTGGAGCTGGTGATGATGCCATAGGGTTGTTTGTGGACAGCAAACAACATGACTCTGTAAGAAAAAATTTATCTTTTGTTTTACTTTCAAATTTGTGGTGTTTCAGTCCAGTTATGCAATCAGACATTTTTCTCATCTACTTTTTAACTTTAAGCTGTTTTGCCTGTGTAACCAGGTTAATGGACCTTCATATAATCTTTTACTCAAGAAGGAAAAATCACATGAAATGGATATAAACTCTGTTCAATGGTCACCCAGTGTAAGTTTCTATGTTTCTTATGGAGTAATAGACACAGATGGATACAACTTTGATATATGGTGGTGACAATTAATGAAGTAAGGTTTAAATGACATCATATAAACATGGCTTGAAAGTTCCAAAGTTCCAAAGATTTATTATTTGATTACAGAGAGAGATGATTGTTTCTTCAGTTGTTGCATAGAATCTGAGCTTGCTGATGTTTTCTGAAACAGAAGGAGAGCAGGTTGCTTGCCTCGGCCAGTGATGATGGGATGGTGAAGATTTGGCAGCTTGAAACTATACCGTGAATGGTATTTTGTCTTTGTAAGGTTTTGAAACTTCTTTGATTTTTATTTTCCTGAGATATAATATATTAACAATGGCAACAAGAGAACTGTAAACGATTTTTCATATGATTTAAGATCCATTATTATTATATAACAACTTTACATGTCCATGTCAAATGCAATGTTTGCGTTGGTGTCTCCCGTTTTCCGCGCTAGTTCTGTTACAACCACTTTACCGTTCTTTGGTAGAGATTTCCAACAGTATATAAGAATCGGGTCCAGTCATGATGTACACGCTGTAAAACAAATTAAGTTTCATGTGTAAGTACGTGCTAAAGCACTAGTATCCATACGCTTTCAAGAAATAGAAATGAATTGTTCAACTTACTTTCAAGATCATGGCATCTCCCGTTGGAACATCAATGAACATATCTCCAGCAACATGTTCCACGTTGGGGGTAAGAAGGTGCTTGTCCCAGACGACACAAGTCAGATCCAAATTGATACCTTTAAAATATTAGGATACTTAGAAGTAACAACACCAAGAGTATTATCAACTCCTCCCACATCAACCAACACATTTACACCTTGGAAACCTTCATAAACTTCAAGAGCCTTCTTCACTCCAGCAATGGTGACTCCGGTCTGCGTAATGTGTTTTCCGAATCTCTCATCTGTACCCATATAGTCAAAGAGTTTCATGCCGCCATGTGAGCGACCCAAATGCATCTCCTCCTTCTAGCACCACACCTTTCAATTGTGCCATGCCAAAATGGCATATCGATATTTTAAGATGCTATATCGATATTCTAAGATTTATAGCATTTTTAAGCGATTCTTGAAGAAACAAAACATCAAAATGAAAAGGAAAGTACCATGTGTTTAATCTGAATTCGGCAAAAACTGAAGTAAGCACGAATTCGATGGTGAGTTATTTAAAATATGTTTATTGATGATCAAAGAGACAGTTACAAAGAACTATATGACTTTATGGAACTAGGTAAGAACAAGGAGATCGAAGTAAGTCCTAATTCTTGCGACGATAAGTGTGTATTTTTGTGAATGCCTCTTCTCAGTCTTTAGCCTCTCCTTATATACAAGTCTTCTTTTCTTTTTCCTTTAAAAGTAGGTCTAAACTATGCAGACTTCACCTTTGATTCGGCTGACTTGAATTCAATTGGCCGAATTCTATTTATTCGGTTGGCCTTGTCCGCTGGATGTAATCCATCTCCAACAATAAGCATCCCAGTTCAATGTGAAAAGCCAAGGCGTTCTCAATAAATTTACAATAATGGGTTCAAAGAACAAATATAACTCTGCACTTTTCAGGTGAAGCCGAACTTCCTTCTCGGCCAATACCAAACCGTAGTTGAAAACAGCTTTGGGAAATTAATCATGAACTAGCAATGTCAGCAAATTTTAGAGTAGCTTGTCCTATGTGGCATTGAATCACATCGAGTAATCAATACATATAATCTTAGTCATGTCACATTTTAGAGCCAATTAAATTATTAAGTGTTACTTAATCGGGTTAACGTTTTACCTAATCGTGTTAGATTATTTCTCACGAAAACAGTGTACGTCAGCATGACCACTCGTTTTATCCTATGGAGCTTTGGATAGTCTGATGAGAGAAGTAAAATATTTAATGGAGTTGAAAGCTAGAAAATGTCAAAAGAAAAAGAGAACAACTCCAAGATAGTATAATATATAGTTTGTTTTCAACACATTATGTTCTTAAAACAGTAAGTAGCAATTATGAACCAGGCGACGAGTAATAGCGAGAAAGAGAAGAGGCCGATCAAGAAGGGCCACCCAACAAGCAATACACCAAGACACGTAACCACAGCACACGGCAGAAACGACCGGACTACAGACGACGCGCTGACCCACTTCCCTTTCATCAGAATCAGAACAGCAATATTCACCATTTTCCACTCCATCGAACCGCCATAGCAAAGGCGGTTCAGACAGTTTGCAACAAACGAATGGCAGTTACATGTGAAGAGGTTGTAAGTCCTATGCTCACAGCTACGCGCGCTCGCGCTCAGCGCATCGTCCCATGTAACCGCCGTTCCGAACTCTGTGTGTTTGTACCCGTACTTGCAAGTGTGCCCACCCAAGTTCGGTGGCATGCAACACTGCAAACAAACACACACACACAATTGTTCCAAAATGAACATCACTAAAGATACATTTACAGCTAGATTTCAATACATACCTGTTTTCTATCGAGTTGCAGATAGCGAGCAGGAGGACCAAAAGCGAAATCATCAACGCTGATGAAGTTAGAGCCAGCAAAGTCGAGGATGACTCCATCTTCTCTGCAAAGACCAACGTGGCCAATGAAAGGAGCCAACCAAGAGACGACGGGGAGAGGAGTCCAGACTATACAGCAAGGGAATTTCAACTTTTTGGGATCAATCTCACCAAGCGGCCATAGATCATCATCATCATCATCATCATCGTCTTGGAATGTGTTTGGCATAGAGCACGCTTGCTCAACATCGTATACTCGTTTCAGATCCGTGAAAGGAACCCTTCCACGGGACATTTCAGATTTGTTTGCAGTCTCCTCCTGTAAGTAACACAACACAAGAACAAAACAGTTTCATCATCAGCAAAGTTTAACTCTTTTTGAAAACACAGAACATCAGTTAACCCAAGATCTAAACCCACAACATCAAATAGATAAAACCCACCCCCAAATCAGGATAGCAATGAAAAAGAGTGTGTCTTTTTCAATTTCACCTGTGGAAGACGCAGAAGACGAATGGATCCGGGGAAGAGAAACAAAAAACACCGACAGCTCGAGGAAAGAGATGCGTTTGGGTATTTGTAGTGAAAGAGGAGATTTTGTAAATTAGACGTTTCTTCTACTTCTCTGCAAGGTGCAATGAATCCTGGACTCGGGGGGTTTCTCAATTACTTTAATTTATTAATAAATAAAAACTGTGATCCATATTTAAGGAAGGAAAAGAAACGAAAATCTCACTCTCTCTTTTTTCAAAAACATTTTAAAGGATTGAATTCGCAGTATACTATTTTAATTATGGATTGAAGAGTTGGGAAAATGGATTTTCCATTTTCAAATCCTCAGATAAAATCAGCAAATTTAGTATCAAACTAATGCTCGCATGGTTTTAATGCCCCGATTAATAGTCAATTTGGCAAATTATTAACTAAAAAAATAACCGTTAAATCATAAACGATTCCGCTATTAACTAAAAAAATAACCGTTAAATCATAAACGATTCCGTTATTAACTAAAAATGTTCGGTATTGATACTCAAAACTCGAAATCTTTAATTTAAAGAAAGACGACAAATTAAATACTTAAATATTATACGTGGATATTTATTCTTTAACTAATCATTGATTTTTTGACAGAAAACCGTTATTTTCGTTAATCGGTTAACGCTTTATTATTTTATGCTCAACTTTGTGTAGGTTTCGGCAAATCGCTTAGCCCTATTCATTTTCAGCGCAAAAGCGCTCGATCAGTGAACTATTAAGCGTTCTTTCAAAAGTGGCTACTTCTAGGCAAATCTCATGGCTATCTCTACACCCCTATCTCATTTATTACTGAGCAGTTATTTAGGAGCTTTAACTGGTGATCCGGACTGTTTCTTTTTTGACGATGAAATTTATCTCCCACCGTCTCACTAACCGATCTTGACCCAGTTATTTTTTAGGTCTTCAGAGTTTACCAAGTATTATTAGTTGAGGAATAATTTTACAAAAGCAATAGTTGAATATTAAAAATAGACTTCAAATTTTCGAGAAATAAAATGCTCGTTTTTCCTTGAGGAGCTCGATCAAAATACGCTCAAAATATTTATTCATTTGTTTTCAAATATTTGAATCTCGACTATAACTGCTAAAAAGGATCAAAATACTTAGTTCTGCTGGTTCAACAGAACTGATGTGATTTTTTTTTTAATTCAAATATGAGCATTTTATCACTTGGTTCAGCTTCAACCATATTACGGTCGTAATTAGCCCTTAAGCAGCTGAGTTAATTATATTAGTTTAAAGCGCTTTCCTCTCTTTTTTTTTTCCAGTCACGAGTTTTGTTTACTTCATTTGATATGGTGCACGAGTATCAACTAACAGAGAGTCCTACGTAAATCTTTACTTATCTCAGTGAACTATTTTTGCAACGATTTGGTATGCTCTTGGGTTATGAACTTGGTTTCGGAAATAGACTGTTCAGAAAGGTAGAGCAAGTTGTTTAATCTTAATCTGATAGAGCAAATTCGTTACATCAGATTTAATAATTCCAAGAACATCAAAAAGACAAAAGAGAGGGAAAAATACAAAGACTATTTTGCAACAAGAGTCCGTGTGAGAGATATGCTATTTGAAATAATGAGATGTTAATCTCATTTTCCTTAATTACCTCTATAACCTTTACTGCTCTTAAACTCTCACTACACTCCCAATTACCCCAAACATACACAAATACAAAAGGCTCTTACATTTTTTTTTCTAAGACCCTACAGGAGCCATGTCTTTACCTTTGGTTGCGGCAGTTGCAGCAGCTGTGGCGGCAGCCGCTGCTGCTGCGGCCGCTGATGATGCAGGGTTAGGAGTTGAAGGAGGAAACGGCTGGCTTTGCTGCGCAACTACTTCTTGCCGCGTTTTTATAATCTGCGGAGAGTTGAGATCAGCAAGCAATTCCTTAATCTGCTTCCCAGACAGAGTCTCACTACGAAGCAAAGCGTTTGCAAGGGCGTGAAGCTCCTTGTTGTAAACCGTGAGGAGGGTTTTCGCATTGTTATAAGCCTTTTCCAAAAGAAGCCTCACTTCACTCTCGATGAGAAGCCTCGTCTCGGTGCTCATGCTCTTCCCATTGTCGTCATAGTTATGCGTCACAAGTCCCACCTCCTTGCTCATACCGAATTTGGTAACCATGGCTCGAGCGAGTTTAGTAGCCTGCTCAAGATCAGAAGAAGCACCTGAAGTCACCTCGCTCTCTCCAAAAATCAACTCTTCCGCCACACGGCCTCCCATACAAACATCGAGGCGAGCAAGCATCTGTTTCCTGGAAATGCTCGTCTCATCTTTATCCGGCAGCTGAGAAACCATGCCGAGAGCCATACCGCGAGGCACAATGGTGGCTTTGTGAACGGGAAGAGCTCCTTCCGTGTGGATGGCTACGAGGGCGTGACCACCTTCATGGAATGCAGTCAGTTTCCTCGACTCATCAGATATAACCGCAGACTTTCTCTCGCTTCCCATCATGATTCTGTCTTTAGCGAACTCGAGATCAGACATGGTCACATCTTTTGCACCGTCCATTGCAGCTTTCAGAGCAGCAACGTTCACCAGATTCGCCAAATCAGCTCCGGAGAATCCGGGAGTTCCTCTAGCTATGATCATCAAATCAACATCTCCAGCCTTAAGCACCTTTGACATGTGAGACTCCAAAATCTGGCGACGGCCTTCCACGTCAGGGTTAGGCACAACAATATGGCGATCAAACCTCCCCGGCCTAACCAAGGCCTTATCCAAGGACTCAGGGAAATTAGTCGCCGCGACGACAATGATCCCTTCGTTTTGTTTAAACCCATCCAGCTCGACGAGCAGCTGGTTCAACGTCATCTTCATGTACTGCTGGTCCTTGGGGTTACGGCTCCCTCCAATAGCATCAATCTCATCGATGAAGATAATACAAGGAGAGCATTTCTTCGCAGCAGCGAAGAGATCTCTCACTCTCCTGGCTCCAACCCCAACAAACATCTCCTCGAATTCACTGCCGCTGCAGGAGAAGAAGGGCACTCCAGCTTCTCCTGCAATGGCTCTTGCAAGCATAGTCTTCCCTGTCCCGGGAGGACCGACAAGCAGCACGCCCTTCGGAAGCTTTCCTCCCAAACGAGTGAACCTCTGTAAAAAGAAAAGAGAGTGAGTGGAAAAGAACAAAACAACATAGAAGAACATCTGATTAGTTGGACCTTGGGGTCACGAAGGTAATGAACAATCTCCTCTAGCTCAGCTTTGGCTTCATCAACACCCTTAACGTCGGTGAATTTGGTGGTCGAGTCCATACTTGGTTGTACTTCTTCTTGCAGACCAAGTCCTTTGCCAATTCCTCTATCCTCGATAAGTGCACCAACACCAGAAATGAGCAAGAACCCAACTGCAATAGTCCGGAAAGTACTCCACAGCTGTTCTTTAAAGCTACTCCTTTCAGTGGAGATAGTGTGGATCGGTGCAGCTGCACTTCCAAGGACACCAACACCATCTTTTGTTGTTGTTGTTGCCTTTCCCAGTGCTGCCAGACTTCCAAAACTCTCTCTCTCCTGCGAAGCACCACCGACAATACCTCTTTGCAGTGTCCGTACGAGCTCGCTGTTATCCAGCCTATCAACTTTGACCAGTGCCTTGATGTACTCGGTAAGTGCGGAGGGATTCGAATGCATCGTGGGGCTGCTTTCGAACATTCTGATGACTGCTTCAGGGTCGTTTCTTCGGAAAAGATCTCTCAGCTGTGCAGCCTCGTTGAACTCACCTCTGTCTCTCACTCTCCGAGCAAAGCTACCAGCATAGCTTGATTGAAACCTCCACTGCGGCGAAGTGTAGGCTCTAACAAGTAAGGTTCTTAAGCTGCTCAATTCTCGTTCGTGAGAAACCTGTTTGTCATAGATGATATTATAAGGTATCAGACCAACGCTCAAATGAAACTAAAAACCAAAATATTCTAGAAAATGTGAATCCCCTATTTTATTGTCTAATTTCAAAATTAGTTTGATATATAGGTAATTCAAATAAACCAAAAATAGCCATAGGTGAGGTAAAATTAATAACAATGAGGAAATTAGAACATTGTTATTTACATGACCACCAAAAAAAAACCTCTTTAGGGGTTTATAGTAATGAATTACAATTTTATCACCCAAGCTCAAATGTAACAACACTAGGCAGATCAAGAAAGGTGAAATTTTCTTAATTACTTGATCTGCACCAAGGTTTTTTATATACCAAATTTCAAAATCAAGTGAGTTATAATAAAAACTAAATAGCCATAGAGGAGGTATGTTTCAATCATCCTAACTAAAGAGAGGAACTTTTTTTTTGTTTGACCCTCGAGGGTTTGCATAAAGATCTTTAAACAATCCAACCGAAGAAATGATATTTAGATTTGACCAAATCCGAAAAACCTTTTTTCAGTTAAAAAGGAATTGCATAGGAACGAGGAGAACCTTGGTGATGATACGCCTCCAAGCCATCAATCTCCTTGGCAGCCTCTTACAGAACTGGTGTGAGTTAATTATGCTCGGAAATGGAACACGAAGCTCTTTTCTTGTCGCTCGATATGTGCTGGAAAACAAAACCACTCGTTTGTCTTAATTTGATTATAATACTTGAAGCTGAAAGATACACGTGAGAGGACTCGGTCTGGACTCGGGGTGAGAAAGAGAGAGGAGAGATAAATTGTGCAGCAGGTGTAGTAGACACCGCACGAGATGTGTAGGTCTTTGAATACCATTGTTTATATTAGTGGGCTTTTCTTGGCGGCCCACACTAGCCTAGGCATCCATCAAACGACAAGGGGTCGACGGATCCAAATCCAAATATGGATATTTAAATATCTAAATATCCGAGAAAATTATATACAAAAAAAAAATACAAATTCATCAGCTACATATAGTAAAATTACTGATCTGACGGGTATTGGAGGACATTTAATTCATAATTTTGGCTCAAATTTTACCTAATACATATAAAAATGTTGGATTTAAACCCTTCTTTTCTAGAATCTTAAATATCCAAAAATTTGAGATGCAAAATAATTTACATTCATACAATTCCTGGAAACATTTTATAAGAAGAAAACGAAAGATATGCAGACTCGTGCGGTCAGATGCAGCAATCAGCTAGTGAAACGAACTCGCCCTAGATGTCAGAGTTGACATTCAAACAGAAACAAAGAAAGTAGTTTTTCATCACAGAAGTCCGTTTATATATGATCCGGATTCTTCAATTATAGTTATTCCATTAGTCATATTCCTTCTGGGAGTCTATATATGGATAAGGAAGAAGGTAGATAAACATCATCACAAAGCACATTGTTCAACAACTTTCAGAATATGAAATGCTCGCCCAAACCCTATTGGGAAACCGAACGTAGCAGAGAGGCTTTAACTTGAACGAATAAGGCCGTGCAAGTAAGCCCCAGTCATCACGAGTGACACCATCGATACAACTCCCGCCGGGACCACTTTCCTCGTCCTTAGGTAACGCGATCCCATCATCCCTGTCAACGCTGCCGACCCCACTGCATCATTACAACCAAACCGCCCATCAGTTATGTACATGTATATAGACATTTGATTCTCCAGTGTTTGATACTTTCAATTTTCAAGTGTTCATGAAAACAAACAAAAGTTTCAAAAAAAAAAAAATTTAGAAAACAAAAACAACAGCAAAACCTAGAAACAAAATATAAATACAAATCTTAAAAGTAAATAACTAAATACATAAACTATTTTTTTTTTTTAAATATGATATTGTTTAATCAAAAAAGCGGGCCAAAATTTATTAGGAATTTATTTTGTTTTTTGGGTTCAGTTTTCAATATTAAAGCTTTTAAGATAAACAAAAATTAATTAACAAATACTATAATTTTTCAGAATATTTGAAATGATTTTCCTAAATATTTAATTCAATATTATTTTGAATGAATTTTGCTAGTTCTCCTTGGCTACACAAACTTCAATTTAAGTTCAGGTATTTTTTCCTATTATATAAGATGATAGTTCCAGTATAAGAGATGTGATGTAACCGCGCTCTGAGACGCATTTTACTACATGGATCATACAGTTAAACTAAGGAGGAGGGCCTTGGACTCATCATAAGATAGTATAGCATTAGCTATAAATGAAAATCCATTTGTGCACGTAGATTGCATATGAAGACCAAATATGTTTGGAAAATAGGAGAGAATCGTATCTTTACTTACCTATACCGATGGAGGATGCCAAAACAGGATTTTCTGGAAGCTCCTTGTATACATAATAGAACAGTGCAGCTGATCCTCCTCCTGCGACTACTGAGATTTTGCTTCCGCGTTTCAGGTAACCCATCAACCCACCAACTGCCACAAACATTTTGCTATGAGTCAAATGATTATATAATACACGATAAGAAAAAATCACATCAAGGGGATCTACTACATCACACACACACATGCTTCAACCAGAGTATACAATGGTGATGATTGGTTCGACTGTGGCTTAAAAAATTTAGATGTAGATGTTTGGCTTTAGATAAATTGATTGTAGTTGTAAAGTTGTTACTGTAGACTTTTCTGCAGAGATTTTTGCTGTAGTTAAATTTGTTTTAGCTGTAAGTTATAGGCTGTAGATATTTTTTAAAAAAATATATGAAATATGTGTTGTATATATAAAATTATTATTTTATATGACTTAAATTAATTTATATTAATATTTTTTTATAAATTATCAAAATTTATTGTAATTTAAAAAGTGATATATAAATAATATTTATATTATTTAAATATCTTAATAATTAAAAAACACTCAAATTCAAAATTAAAATATTTATAAAAGTTTTTATTATAATTATATAATTTATTTGATATTATAGATATTTTTTTTATATTTTACAGATTCTACAGCCTATAAAAATATGATGTAGCATTTTTGCCTAAAATACATAATAAAAAGTTTTGTTTTATTTTTTTTGCTGTAGCTTTAAAAACAAAGCTAAAGCATGATTGGTAAAATTAAATAAAAACTTGATGTAGACTTTAATTTTTAAAAGTAAAGGTAAAGCATGATTGGTAAAATTTAGTGATTTAAAAATAAATAAAGCTAAAGTATGGAGATAAAGTCCAACCAATCACCCCCAATATATAGTGATCAATATAAATAACATTTCAGGAATTTACAGCTATGCATCCATTGTTTGGCACGGATTTCGAGAAGTAGTTGCATCAAACAAGAAAATCAAAACTCAGAACCTAATTGTACGCTAGGTTTAGAAAATAACTGGATCAAGTTACAAAAAATGATTTGAAAACCGAAGAAAGGGACCGATCGAATTAATACCTCCGAGGAGGGAAGCATAAACAAGAGTGAACTTCTGCGACATCGATGACTCCATCTTCTTCTTCTTCTTCTTCTCTGTGTTCTCTGGATTGGAAAAGCAAAGGGAGACGAGCCTAAGAGTCAAAAGGAAGCGGTCTTTGACTTTTCTACCAACAACTACAGTCTTTGGCGGCGTCTGGATCTGACGAGAAACTACTAATATTTGAAAAATGGGCCTAACTTACTAACTGATTTTGAAGCTAGCCCATTGAAACAGAGTAGGTCGTACCTCTGACGTTTTGGTTTGCATTTTTATTTCGAAAGAGCTAATTCTATGAACTGCAATTCAATAATTTTATTTCAGAAGATGATGAATATAGGGATCAGTTATTAAATGATAATTTACAATATGTTTGGTAGTTTAGAGAGTAGCTAAATCTTCTATATCTTAGGAACTATGTATATTGATTGTGCGTCATATATAAGAGCATGATTAATGGAAAGTTTTTAAAATGTGGTTCTTAGCGGAATATAAGAATCTGTCTCTTAATTTTTAAGACGGATTCTCTAAGAATCCCACCCTAAAAACTTCTCATTAATCATGCTCTTAGATCTCTCGCTCTAATGATAAATACGACTGATCATTCATAATCCTAGCATGGTACCAACAGCGACGGCAAATTTCATTCTAGAATTTGATTATATTTCTGATTTATTTCATTTCTCTGTCTTTAAGAATAGAACTGTTGAATTTAAATTTCACATATCTAAAATTAGTAAGAATTCGTTGTTGAAGTTGATGCTAAACTCGCTCCGCACATAACAAGTACACTCATTGATGGAACTCTAAAAAGGTTGTCTCAAAATTCTGAGTTTGCAAAACGACCATTGTTTTGGTCTCAAAATTCTCTAACAAGTATATTCATTTAAAGCATTACAAACCGGTATTCCACCTATCAACAACTAATAACGGAAAGCTTACTTTGTTTACGATTCTGATGAATTTACCATATTTCAAATATTATGTAGTAAAATTCAAATATTAAGATAGTTACATGCTTTACTTGGCCAAAAAAAAATAGTTCATGTCTTTTATACTGTATATAGCATAGGTCATTAGATAAAGTCTAAAGGGGGAATACATATGTTGTTTTCCGGGTAACCATCTACTGTTACAATGAAATGATTGTTTCACAATTTGAAACGTTATAAAATTCACATTAATGTCTTCCCGATGATGTACTAAAGAGAGTTTTCAATATATCAAAGTTTATTGATGCCGAAAAAAATGAACCTGGATTGGACCCGGACCAACCATTTTTATAGAAAGTCTTAGATGCAAATCAATCAGTAAACAACTCCTATCATCCAACATCAAGGAAGAGAGTAGAGATCTTACATGATTTCGTTAAAAAGAAAATAAATAATTTAAAAAATAAATGATCAGAGAGCGACAGGGTAACGGCTGATGCAATCCACCCAAGGATTGTTCCTTGCAGGCTTCTTCACCTTCCGCATCGCCTTCCAAACCACACTGTTACACTTGAAACCTGACCCAAACGCAATCTGCCAAACCCTATCACCCCTGCGGACACTTTCCTTGGCCTCCAAGTAAGCAAGCTCGTACCAGATTCCACTGCTGGATGTGTTTCCGAACCTCTGTAAAGTCATCCTAGAAGCCTCCATGTTCTCTTCACTCAATCCTAGATTCTTCTGAAGCTCGTCAAGCACTGCTTTGCTTGCTGCGTGGAAGCAGAAATGCTCAAAGGCAAGCTTGTAGTCCGGGATGTATGGCTTGGACAGATCAGAAGAGGAGGAGGACTTGGCTCCGTTGGTTTTGGCGGTAGTAGATGAAGAGGTTATGGTTTTGGTGGCGGGTGAGAAAGTTCGGCGGAGCAAAGCGGCGAAGAAGAGAAGCTGCTCCGAGAAAGGAAGGACGAGAGGGCCTAAGGTAGTGATGTTGGTCTTGAGAGCTTCACCTCCTACTTCCATTAGGTCTCTGCTTATTTTTAATCCCTTGAATCCTTGTTCATCTTCTTCCTGGTACACACTCCTAATACATACACAATTTATACTACGTTATGAACATTTATCAAAACCAGCAGTGAAATTTGACACCAAAAGTTATAAAATTTCCTGGTTTTTTATTATTTATTTTTATTATTATTCTTTTTTAGAATTTCCTGGTTATAAAAATAAATATGTAAAAACCTGAAGCTACGGTCGTCGGCAGCCTTATGAGTCCGGACAATGTGCTCAAGGCGGTACTTGGCGTGACGGAAGTCACGGCGGCGGTTAGAGAGCATAACGGCGGAGCACCCCATCCTAAAGAAACAGTTAGGTATAACCATCGACTTGTCACGTCCCACGTACCAGTTATACCCGACCATCTCGGTACTCACAACCACTGCGTAACTATTCGGGTTAGACTGAAGCATGTCACGAGCAAGATCGAGGGCTATGATTCCAGCTGAGCAACCCATCCCTCCGAGATTGTAGCTAAGTATGTTCCCTCTCATCTTGTAGTGGTTAATCACCATTGCTGATAGCGACGGAGTCGGGTTAAAGATGCTGCAGTTAACCACGAGGACACCTACGTCTTTCGGTTTGACACGTGTCTTCTCGAAAAGCTCATCGAGTGCTCCGAATATCACCATCGAGGCTTCTTCACGACCTTCTTTCATTGTTGTTATGTTGTCGGACGAAGAGATTGATCTTGGGACGTACGTCTCGTCGCCTAGGCCTGAGGCTTGTAGGATCCTCTTCTTGAAGCCGAGGGTCTCTTCGTCGAACTTCCCTGATTTTCGAGCTAGATCTATGAACTCTTCTCTCGTCACCTGAACCAAATGCGAATCAAGTATAGACCAGTCCGGTTTAACAGAAATCGAATTAAGATATAACATGTACTAGAGCTTGAACCGAGCATGCGCGGATGTTTGTTTTACAGTATCAATATAGACATTTCAAACACGTACCAATCTAGTAATTGTATTTGCACTATTTAATTTATTGGTTTTTTTTGGTAAAATATTTAAGTTATTGTTGAGCTGGTATATCACATTAAATGATCATGTTTATATATTTTTCTAATTAGATGCGTCTCTAACCAGTTATGTAATTATTAAGAAAAAAGCTTGCATCGATTGATAAGTATATTGTGTCCGGTCAAAATTATAGTAATTTTTCATGTTTTATGTTTAAAAACTTAATTTAAGACATTCCCTCCAAGACTAGGTTTGATGTGTAAGAACGTACCTTGAGTTCATCGGAAGGCTTGTAACAAGCGAAATCAATGAGATAAACAGAGCGAGGACGAGACATGAAGTAGACACAAACGGTTAAGACAAAGACACCAAAGAATCCGATGACAGTTGCGATATCGTAATCCCAAAGTTTATTCCAAATCTCTTCTCTGCTTAAACTCCCAACCTCAGCACCAAAGACAAGCACAAGGACCGGTATGGTCGCCAAATAAACGGCATGGTTTATTAGGTAGTGGTAACCAAGTTTCACGTACTTCAGATTGACGGATTGAAGAAAATCAGGTAAACGTCTCCGTACTCTGACCGAGAACGTTGGTGAACCAGCGTTTGGACCAGAAGGTTCGATCCCACGGTTAACAATCTCGGTGGAGAGTAGATCTTGCTCATTAGAACTGCCCATTTCTTTCTGGAGATAAGTTTATTGTGAGTGAGATCCAGAGGTTGATGAATCTCTATTTAATAAGGAGTTGTGTTGGCGAAAAAATGTA
The DNA here is from genome assembly GCF_000309985.2 of Brassica rapa. Classification (NCBI taxonomy): domain Eukaryota; kingdom Viridiplantae; phylum Streptophyta; class Magnoliopsida; order Brassicales; family Brassicaceae; genus Brassica; species Brassica rapa. The sequence continues at coordinate 38,454,939 of NC_024803.2, read as the reverse complement.
AATGTGAGTTTGTGTAGTTATATGAGAGTAATGGTAGTATTGTGGGGAAAATGGGTTTGGTAGTTGGTGAGAGGTAGTTAATGTCGCCAACTACTAGTACTGGTCGTAGTTGGAGTGCCTTATGTCACTCTTAATTCCTCCGTTCAAATAAGGTGTAGTTTGGGATCTCATGTTTGCATTTATTACAATCTTGTATGTCAAAGACTAGGCGTGGTGACCTGTGACCACCTTTTGACAAATTTGTCAATTTCTATTTCTGTATCAATTCTGTTATATTGATTTTCAGCCGGGTGCTTGTTTTAAGTAGAACTTCAATTTACCGTGGAGTCGTGTAATAGTACTGGGTGACTATAATCATTTTCATAACGGAATAGGGGAAAATTATTTTCATAGTGAAATAAGAGAAAATAAAGACTGAATTTAACTGAAAATTTATGTTAAATGTGTAAAACCTCGTTCGTATATGAAACATATAAGACACGAGCAATTCCACAATCGATACTCTATATTAAAAATCACTTGAACAATTCTACAAGACTTGTTCAATTAGGTTTACATGACTAAGAGCTTGACTGGTTTCCCCGCTACCACCCGCAAACGCAGCTTTTGCGGTTGGTAGCGGTTGACAGCGTTTCGAAACAATCATACAAACCGCTACAAATCGCTTCAAACCGCTCCGAACCTCTTAAAATCAAAAGCTGCTTCCAGCTAGCGTTTGCGGTTGCGGGCGGTTGCGGGAGGATAATTTTTTTTTCTTTTTTTTTTAAAAACCATATAAATACAAAAATAAAAATATTCAATAAATTTTTTAAAATAGAATTATAAAAATACTAAAATATATCTATTATATTTTAATTAATATTATAAAATTTTAAAATAAAAATATTTTCGAGTTCAACCGGTTTGAGACATGTCGAATCCGACCTGAACTTTTATAATATTCGAATGGTATCTAAATCCAAATTGAAATCCGATTGAGACACCAATTACCCAACCCTTAGACCATGTTTATCCCTATCACCCCTAATGAGTTTCTTAATAATTTTTTAATTAATAAAAGTAACCTAAGAATTTTAGTTAAGAAACTCCCATTTTGAGTGGTCCAATGGAAGTTTCTTAACTAAGTGTTCTTAAAAAAAAAAAAATTTCTTCAATCCAAATGAGAAGTACTACACACATAAAAATCATCAAAATCATCAATAGATAGGATCTCTAAAACTTGAACCAACAAATCAAACAAAAAGCTAGTCCAAAACTATCTAGTTAACTACTAAAAGGTAATGCAAACAAGGATCAAACAAAGAGCACTCTTCCCAATTACCATGATCCTTCTTAGACTCAGCAAAGCCCGCAACAATCATGCTTTTCCCTTGCTGCAACGTGGTGAAAGTTCCTCCTGAGCAAACTCCAAGGCTTCTCTTGTCGAATAAGTTCAATCACCCTTTGCTGCTGAAGATGAAAGAAGAGCTCTGGATTTCTGTCTAGTATCTGCAAGCACAGTCAGTTTTTGATTCTTGAGTATCTCTCACAGAAAAGACAAGAAGAGAGAAGCATTGATGATGTATACCTCAAAGTTCAAGTCATTAACTTTTTCAATAGCATCCTCGACGTTTCCGTTTTGAACAGCTTTTCTAACAGCCATTCGATCTGTGATGGTGGCAAGATCTATCTCTGCTGTTTCTCCATAAGGCAAAAGAAAGAAACTTTAACATCTAATGCACCACAAAGAAAACTAAATCAAAAGATACGTTTGGTTCCAAATTCCCGTGGCTATCATATTCAATATAATCCACTCAATTCAACTTCTTACCTGTACAAGTGAGAAATACACTCCGATCAGAATTATTCAATTCTCTTTTGCTGATCAAACGGAAATAGAATAGAATTATCCGGAGAATTGAATTGAATTATCCGGGAAAGAGTACCTGGAGAAGAGGAGAATCTGGGCAACGAAACGGAGATTCCTGGGGATCTCGATTTCTTCTAGATTGGCAAAAAAAAGTTGGAGTCTTTGGATTTTTCCGATAGAAAAGAGATGGAGTGTATCTTCAGAGGATATGTTGACGAAGAACCGATTATGAACCCATTCGGTTTTCACCCTGGCTCTGATCTTCCACAAACGGAAACCAATTGGACAAACAATTGTCCAGACGGAGACAAATGTGATCCTCCACAAAAATCATCGTCTCCAAAGACAGAAAAAAACAAGAGAGAAAAAAAAAAGAGAAAAGAGAGAACAAAAAAAAAATATTTGAGGTTTGTCAGCTGACACGTGTGCTCTTTCTTTGCCTAAGGATCGGTCATGAAAATCACAGATTAAGGATCGGTTATAGCTTTTTCTTTTAGTTTTGATTTAATTAATTGATGCAATTTGTTAAAACCCCTCCTTAAGAAACTGCGATAATCATGCTCTTAGTTTTTAGTACTGTAAATCCTTTTGTACAACTGAACTAAAAACTTACAATATATTTAATGCAATTTTTTCGTAAAGAAAAACAAAAGTAAAGAGATAGATGGGGAGAGAAGGCGTGGGGGCGCATCACACACGAAAGCAGCGCTAAACTACACACAATCAACCTCCCTTTCCCTAAACAGAGTTTATTCTCACTGTCACTTTCTATCGACAAGACAATGACGCCGGAATCTTCAGACGCGGAGCGATGGTGCGTCGTCACCGGCGGCAGAGGATTCGCGGCCAGACACCTCGTCGAAATGCTCGTACGCTACGAGATGTTCCTCGTCCGAATCGCCGATTTAGCCCCGGCGATTCAGCTCGATCCCCAGGAGCAGAGCGGAGTCCTCGGCGAGGCAATGAGATCTGGCCGCGTTCAGTACGTATCAGCTGATCTCCGCGATAAATCTCAAGTCGTGAAAGGTAATCTTGCGCGCCTCTTTCTTTTAACTTTGTTTGTTTTGATTTGTGATCGTGGTGGATCATTGGAACAGCTTTTAAGGGAGCGGAGGTGGTGTTCCACATGGCGGCTCCGGATTCGTCTATCAATAATCACCAGCTTCAGTACTCGGTTAATGTTCAAGGTTACTTTTATTAGAAACTCTTGCAACTTTTTGTTACTTTTGTCAATGTTTAATGCAATTGTTTTTTTTTTTAATTTACAGGGACGAAAAATGTAATTGATGCTTGTGTTAATACCGGAGTGAAAAGGCTTATCTATACGAGCTCTCCTAGCGTCGTCTTTGATGGTGTTCATGGTATTTTGAATGGGAGTGAATCCATGGCTTACCCATCCAAGGTATTTTTATATATGACTGGATAATTCTTAATGATCCTTCTTTTTTTGCACATAATATTAATCCTTTCTTCCTTTCAGCACAATGATTCATACTCAGCAACTAAAGCTGAAGGAGAAGCGTTGATCATGGATGCGAATGGCTGTAATGGACTACTCACTTGCTGCATACGTCCCAGCAGCATTTTTGGTCCCGGGGATAGATTGTTGGTTCCCTCACTTGTTGCTGCTGCTCGCGCTGGAAAATCCAAGGTTTCGTTTATTTTCTTTATCTATCTACAAATCTTGAGAGACTGAAATTTCTATGTCTAGACAGCCCTAGGGATGTGAGATTTTCTCTGGAAACTTAAACCAGGTTACATAGATTCAATAGCCTAACATGAGGCGCAAATTGCTAATGAGGAAAGCATTATTCGTATGAGTACTTGAGAAATGACCTATGGGAATGGTGTGGTATTCGTTCCTAGTAGAGAAATATGGCTGTGCATAGTAGGGATTTATTTGTTTTTTTTTTCTCTCTGCCATTGTGTCTTTCGGTTTCTGCGAGTCATATGTATTGGATTTCTCTCTCTTAGAATTGGTGTACTGTTGGTTGAGAGATCAGTTTTCTCTCTAAAACTAGGCTCTAAAATGAATGTAACAGACTTCTTTGACATAAAACTTTTCACAAACTTTGTCTTATGTGACCGCTTTAATGTCCAGTTTATCATAGGTGATGGGAATAATCTCTACGATTTCACTTACGTTGAAAACGTTGCTCATGCCCATGTTTGTGCTGAGCGTGCTCTAGCTTCAGGAGGAGATGTTTCTTCAAAAGCTTCAGGCCAGGTATTTTTTTTAGTTGCAACTCTTCAATTATGTGGTCTCATTAGTTTCGAGCTCTATATATGTCTAGAATTAGGGTTGTCTTTTGGTAAAAAAACTGAATTAGGAAGGCATTCTTGTGTAGCTATTTAGGCATACCTAATGCATCCGGATCAGAAGCTGTGTTCACTCTAATATTATGTGAACTTTACCCTGCTGTTTTGATTTTTTTTCTCCCTCATTACTGTGATGTTTAGTTGAGAAACGGGTTTAGTTGTTTACACATTTCTTCAGTGAATATGATTAATATTTTATCTGCCATATTTGAACTATAGTTGAATTTTTATGAATTTTTAATTAATTAAGGTGTGTAGTCATATAGTTTTTTTAATTTATGATGTTGTAGGACAATCCTAGTTGTGGGCTGACCTGACATGTAATGGATTTACAGGCATATTTCATTACCAACATGGAGCCAATTAAATTTTGGGAATTTATGTCACAGCTTCTTGAAGGACTTGGCTATGAGAGGTACTGTATTTTGCTATTTTATTTGGTTCGTATCTAGTCAGATCATTCCTGCACAATGGAGGGGAAAAACAAATCCCGGTTTCAATTTTTTTAAATGTGTTTTAATTAGTTGTTTAGTTGACCTCGACAGTAATTTCCTTTAAAGTTTGCTTTGTGGGTAACTTGTGAAATGACGAGGATTGAGGTAGATATGATTATCAAAAGGCATTATTTACAGAAGATATGCTACTTCGGCAGGAGATAAGAAAACAGTGTCCAGCTTCTTTAGTTTGATCTTGGATATTTTTCTGATATCTGATATAGAGAGAGTTATTACTTGTACAAGAGAATAGCAAAACTAAAATTACTGGATATATTCAGTGAATTTATGTTTACATTTTTGTGCCTGTCATTTTTTCTGATATTGTTTTATTGTAAACCATCTTCTTTGGGAATATAGTTTTCTGGCATTATTAGAATAAATTTTTAGGCCATCTTATTTAGAAGGAATACACTGAACCAAACCATATCTTGCAGGCCAAGCATAAAAATCCCTGCGTTTGTCATGATGCCTATAGCATATGTGGTTGAACTAATATATAAATTGTTGGGACCATATGGGATGAAAGTACCACAACTAACGCCTTCAAGAGTTAGGCTGCTCTCGTGCAGCAGAACTTTTGATTGCACAAAAGCAAAGGATCGGCTAGGCTATGCTCCTGTTGTGCCACTTCAGGTTATACAATATTTTGATATGCAAGAGAGGTGTATTTGTTTCATCTTTATTCTATTGCTACTGGGTCTGGATATATCATAATATATAATGCATGACTCGATGATCTTGCAGGAAGGTATTCGGAGGACTATAGATTCATTCTCTCATCTTACAGCTGGAAGTCAATCCAAAAGAGAGGGCCTATCCAAGGCGTCTAGGATCCTTGGAGGTGGAAAGGGTATGGACATATATATCAATTAGCATGCTCGTGCTCTCATCATATTGTCTCTCACATTATAAGACAACACGGTCTTTCATTTTTGAAATGCATCATATTATTTGATGATCATCTGCACGGCTTTCCACGTAATGATTTTGTTAAGTTGCTAGAAACCATATTATTGTGAAAAGGCTTAGGATGTATTTTCAGATGCCCCGACATTGATTCGTTTATTACACGTTAACGTTACATATTGAGAATGCTGATTGCTGAGATGATCCTGCAGTTGCTGATACACTGCTTTGGAAGGACTTAAAGCAGACGCTCACTGCTGTACTCATTCTTGTTAGTATCTATTATAACTTCGTTGCAACTGGATCTACCATCATCACTGCTCTTTCGAAGGCTCTATTGGTATCATCAGTATTTTTGTTCCTCCATGGCATTCTACCAGAAAAAATGTAAGATCCTTGTAATGCCTACTTTTGATATATATTCTCATTATATGTAATATGAACTGCCTTGATCCATTTCTTTGTTAGCCCATCATGTTCATGTTCATTTTCATTATAATATTTTCAGTTTGAAATTGCTCTCTGCTCAGATTATTAACAACAGAATATATATATGCATGTGCTTTATTTGCAGATTTGGCTATACAATTGAAAAGATTCCTGCATCGAAGTTTCACGTTTCGAAAGACACGTCACATCACCTCTCATTGTCAGTGGTAACCTCATGGAACACAACTGTTAAAGCTCTAAAATCTCTTTGCCAGGGGAATGATTGGAGCTTCTTTCTCAAGGTAATTTTTTTCCTTGAACTAGTTAATCTCTGGCAAGTTTTTGGTTTTTAGATATCTCGATCCCAACTAAATTGTTGAGAAACTTATCCTTGTCAGTAATGTTTCTAATGTCGTAGGTTGTCTTCGTTTTGGTAATAATGAGTTTTGCTGGAGCCGTATCTCTTCACAGCATATTTGTTATAGGTACTCATCTCAGTCTAGTTCTACTACATGCCAGCATTATGGTTTTATGAAAAAAATATTGTTCTTCAACAATATCTAGTGTTGATGTTTTTCTGTTCGACAGGACTTCCCATTGCCTTCATTGTTTTTCTCGTGTACGAAAAGAAAGAGCAAGAGATCGACTCTGTAATGTTGGGTTTTAAATCATTCGCATGCAAGCGGAAAAACGAGGTGTCTGAGAAACTGTTTGGAAGCAAGAAATATGACTAAGAATCTTTTTTTTCCTGTGCCAAGTATTTTTGTACTATTCTTTTGTTTCCAACAACCTTTAACTCCGGTTTGAAAATTTATTTCATGTATTTGAGGCATCGGATGATGGATACATGATTTTCCCAAGAATAGAGTTTACTAGGAAGCAGTAAATGTTTCGAAATGCTTAAGCGCGTCAATGGAGAGCTTGAGCAAGTAATGCTTGTTGAATACAAATATTCTATTACATTTTGCTTCATGAAATCAAAGACTTGAATCTAACAGAACTACAAAATATAAGCATTTCCAGAAGAAAGAAATGTATATAGAGTAAAACTGTAAAAGCATAGAGAATCAACAAAACATCAGGTAAAGCCCCACAAAAAGATAACAGTAAGAGAGGTCTGGTTGATCCTCTAATGCTACAAAAAGTATTTTTCTTAACAAAACCTAAAACATTTTAGCATAAGCCTCTTCCTTCTTGCCTTCATCTCTTTTTTTTTCTTTGTACTTCATTTTCAGATACTCTCTCTCCCTGACTTCCCATGTACAGAACAGATACAACAAAATGAATAGCGTGGTCGTTTTTCTTTCTTTTTTTGCTTTTCCTTTCCGGTTGTGTTCCTATATAAGCAGATGGTCAGTATATGATGACTCTAAGGAGACCAGCCTGAGGCTCGGAGAAGTCAAGGCCTTCTTCTTCGAGTAGGTAGCGCTGTACAGCAACAGGGAGCCTAGCCAGTGTGCGGGAGCCCCTTGTGTGGTGGCCAGTCCCTACGCATATGTAAACCTGAAGCCTCTCTTGTGTTGCTCGAGCTGTGCTCCTCAACACGCTCAGCTCGTGCTTCAACACCTGAAGTGCTTCGCTAACATGTAGCCCGTGCAAGTCTATCATTCTTTCGCTCCCTCTACTGTTGATCCCTTGACCCACCGGGTTCCTGTGTATTGCTCATAAGGCAGGTTAGAACAGTGATGTAGGAGACTCTTAGATTTACATAACCTAATCTAGAAGTTTTCCTTTTATTTCATGTTTTCTTTTTATTATAGGGATTTACCTTTTTATGTTTTAGGCTCTCTCTATATAAGAGAGTTTTAGGTATTCTGTTTTGGATATTCATATCTTTCTTATCAATAGAAGTTTTTAAGCTTTTATCTTTTCTGGTGGATTCCAGAGCTTAATATTCGAGTTCTTGCTTGAGAGCTTGATTTTGATCTAAGGGTTAGTGTTTGCTAACCTTAGTGATTTCCGACTGCGTCAAGTGGTATCAGAGCAAGGTCTTCTCCTTCTCTTTTCGAAGCTTGATCAGCCATGGGTGATCAACCAGTAACCAAAGCCGACTTCGAGGGTTTCGCAGAAGGTTTAAGGGAGGCAACCACAAACCTCACTACTGTAACTGCTCAATTGGCAAATCTGGTAACTGCGTTAAATAATCAGGTTGTGGCTTATCCCAATCAGGTTAATAACGCCGGTCAAAGAGGTGGAGAAAGAAGACCAATTCGGGGTCAACAAGGTCGAAACAATCGTGATGTTATTGTTGATAATTCTAGTTCAGAAGAAGAATCAGAAGAAGAAATAGCTGAAGGAAACCAACAAAACAATTATGATTATCGGGTAAAAGCCGATATTCCATTGTTCTATGGAACTATGGGAGTGGAGGAGTTTCTTGATTGGCAAATTGATGTTGATCGATTTTTTGATGTCATGGGCGTTCCTGAGAATAAACAAGTTAAGATGGTAGCTGTCAAACTGAAGAAGACTGCTGCAGTGTGGTGGGATAAACTCGTTGTCCAAAGGCAAAGACAAAGGAGAGGACCAGTTAGGACTTGGCGTCGAATGAAGCAATTAATGCTGGAGCGATTCTTACCGGAAGATTACGAACAAATTCTTTACAAGATGTATCTCGATTGTGTTCAAGGAAACAGAACTGTGACCGAGTACACAGCTGAATTCTTGCGTTTCTCTGAACGCAATGAGTTAGGCGAAACAGAGAATCAGAAGGTGGCTAGGTACATCAGTGGGTTAAAGGGTTCTCTTCAGGGAAAGATGGGTTTGCAAACCGTATGGACTGTGCAGGAAGCTTCCAGTCTAGCATTAAAAGCTGAGTTAATGGAGAAGTCATCACGCGGGTTCTCAACATTTAGAAGAAACACGGCTCAGACCAATTTTGAACCAACAAGTGAGAAAGAAAAGAGTGTAGCCAATAAAGACTCCAATCCGGGAAACAAAGGAGCTAGTAGCTCTAACTCAACCCAACAGAACAAGGCACCAGCTCAGAGACAAAACAATCCTTATACTAAGCCTTCCATTGACAAGTGTTTCCGATGCCAAGGACATGGTCATAAATCAAATGTCTGTCCAAGTCGGAGAACAGTTGCTATAATAGAGGAAGAAGATGAAGAGGATGAAAGGGATTTTGCTGAGAACGAAGAATATGAGGGAGCTGAATTCGCTGAAGAAGAATCTGGAGAGATGATAAACCTTGTGCTGCAACGAGTCCTGTTATCATCTAAAGAAGAAGGCCAACGTAAGAATTTGTTTAGAACACATTGTTCTATTCAAAACAAGGTGTGTAATGTGATTGTGGATAATGGAAGCTCAGAGAATTTAGTTTCTCAAAAGCTGGTGGACTATCTGAAGCTACCCACAACCCGTCATGAGAAACCATACGGTCTTGGTTGGGTGAAGAGAGGATCACAAGTTCGAGTTAGCATGACTTGCAAAGTTCTCATATCTATAGGTAAACATTATAAGGAGGAGATCACTTGTGACGTTCTTGACATGGATGTTTGTCACATTCTTCTTGGACGACCTTGGCAGTATGATAACGATATCACATATCGAGGTCGAGACAATGTGATAATGTTTACGTGGGGCAACCATAAAATTGCCATGGCACCTGTTAAGGATTTTTGTAACACTGCGAAGGAAAAGAAGTCAAGTTTCTTGGTTATGACACATGACGACAAAGAGCTTGATGGGGATGTTCAAGAAGCAAGGTGTTTCTATCCCTTGGTTGTTAAAGGGTTGTTGAGTGCAGTAACGGAGGAAACGTCAACCCCAAGAGAAGTGTTAGAAATTCTGGATGACTTCAAAGAGTTGATTGCGGAAGAACTTCCTAATGATCTACCTCCCATGAGAGATATTCAGCATCATATTGACTTGATTCCAGGATCCAGTCTGCCAAATCTTCCCCATTACCGTATGAGCCCTAAGGAGAATGAGATTTTAAGGGAACAGATTGAAGATTTGCTGAGAAAAGGATTTATTCGTGAGAGCATGAGTCCATGTGCCGTACCGGTTCTGCTAGTTCCTAAGAAAGGTAACCAGTGGCGGATGTGTGTTGATAGTAGAGCCATTAATAAGATAACCATTAAATATCGATTCCCTATACCCCGGTTGGAAGATATGCTTGATGAGTTGTCAGGTTCTAAGGTGTTTTCAAAAATAGATCTTCGAAGTGGCTATCATCAAATTCGAATCAGGCCTGGAGATGAGTGGAAAACTGCTTTTAAGAGTAAAGACGGATTATTCGAATGGATGGTGATGCCTTTTGGGTTGTCAAATGCTCCTAGCACTTTCATGAGATTAATGAACCAGGTTCTCCGCCCGTTCATTGGTTCTTTTGTGGTGGTTTATTTTGATGACATTTTGATATACAGTAAAACAAAGGACGAGCATATGGAACATTTGAAGCAAGTTTTGCAGGTTTTACAAGAAAACCAATTGTACATCAATCTAAAAAAATGTACGTTCAGCACCAACAAGCTGTTATTTCTTGGATTTGTTATTGGTGAAGAAGGGATTCAGGTTGACCAGGAGAAAGTGAGTGCCATAAGGGATTGGCCGGTTCCTAAGTCAGTCACTGAGATACGCAGCTTTCATGGTCTAGCTACTTTCTACAGAAGATTTGTTAGAGATTTTAGTACCATTACTGCGCCTATCACTGAGTGTTTGAAGAAAGGGAAGTTTCATTGGGGATCTGAACAGGAAGAGAGTTTTGCTTTAATTAAAGAGAGGCTTTGTACTGCACCAGTATTAGCCTTACCCGATTTTGACAAAGTGTTTCAAGTGGAATGTGACGCTAGTGGTGTGGGAATAGGTGCCGTCTTATCACAAGAAAAACGACCGATAGCTTTCTTTAGTGAAAAGTTAAGTGAAGCTCGCCAAAAGTGGAGCACGTATGATCAAGAGTTCTATGCGGTTTTTCGAGCTCTTCGACAATGGGAGCATTACTTGGTTCAGAGAGAGTTTGTTCTATTTACAGACCACCAAGCTCTAAAGTATCTTCACAGCCAGAAAGTGATAAATAAGATGCATGCTCGTTGGGTAAGTTTTCTGCAAAAGTTTCCTTTCATTATTCAGCATAAGTCTGGAACTCTTAACAAGGTGGCAGACGCCTTGAGTAGAAGAGCTTCCTTACTCACTATCTTAGCACAAGAGGTTGTGGGTTTCGAGTCTTTGAAGGAGTTGTACGAATGTGATGTTGAATTCAAGGAGTTATGGGGCAAATGTAATGGGAAGCATCCTTCGGCAGATTTCCACATACGAGATGGTTATCTTTTTAAAGGAGACAGGCTGTGCATTCCTTGCTCGTCATTACGAGAAAAGTTGATTCGCGATTTGCATGGTGGCGGCCTTAGTGGTCATTTGGGAAGAGACAAGACCATTGCTAGCTTGGAGACAAGGTTTTATTGGCCACATTTAAGGAGAGATGCGGGTGCTATAGTTAAAAAGTGTTATATCTGTCAGGTTTCTAAAGGACAATCTCAGAACACTGGACTTTATATGCCATTACCAATCCCAGAAGATATTTGGCAAGACTTGTCTATGGATTTTGTGCTAGGCTTACCTCGTACACAGCGAGGCGTCGATTCTGTGTTTGTGGTCGTTGACAGATTCTCCAAGATGTCGCATTTCATCGCTTGCAAGAAGACTGCAGATGCCTCTAACATCGCCAAGTTATTTTTTCGGGAAGTGGTACGTCTTCATGGGGTTCCTAAGACAATAATTTCCGACAGAGATACCAAGTTTCTGAGTCACTTCTGGATTACACTTTGGAGAATGTTTGGAACCAGCTTGAAACGGAGTTCTACAGCTCATCCACAGACTGATGGGCAAACCGAGGTGACGAATAGAACTTTGGGAAATATGATTCGAAGTGTTTGTGGAGATAAACCGAAACAATGGGATCTGGCTTTACCTCAAGTGGAGTTTGCTTACAACAGTGCCGTGCACTCAGCTACAGGGAAATCACCTTTTTCTTTGGTCTATTGTTCTATTCCGAAGCATGTGGTCGATTTGGTTAAGTTGCCTAAAGCTCCTGGAGTTAGTATCTCAGCTGAGGCTATGGCAGAGGATATTCTAGCAACTAGAGACGCTGTCCGAGCGAAGTTAGAAGCAACTGGCCAAAAGAATAAAGAAGCAGCAGACAAGCGTAGAAGACTCAAGGTTTTCAAAGAAGGAGATGAAGTGATGGTGTTTCTACGAAAAGAAAGATTCCCCGTGGGCACATATCGCAAGCTACAGCCTCGCAAATATGGTCCATTCAAGATTTTGCGGAAGTTAAATGATAATGCTTATGTGGTGGCACTTCCAGAAGACATGAACATTTCTAATACGTTCAATGTGGCTGACATCTATGAGTACCATGCTGATGGTGTTCTTTATCCAGAAGAGAACTCGGGGTCGAGTTCTTTCGAGGTGGAGGAGACTGATGTAGGAGACTCTTAGATTTACATAACCTAATCTAGAAGTTTTCCTTTTATTTCATGTTTTCTTTTTATTATAGGGATTTACCTTTTTATGTTTTAGGCTCTCTCTATATAAGAGAGTTTTAGGTATTCTGTTTTGGATATTCATATCTTTCTTATCAATAGAAGTTTTTAAGCTTTTATCTTTTCTGGTGGATTCCAGAGCTTAATATTCGAGTTCTTGCTTGAGAGCTTGATTTTGATCTAAGGGTTAGTGTTTGCTAACCTTAGTGATTTCCGACTGCGTCAAACAGTCAGAGAGAAAGAGAAACATAACAGTTTGGTTATTATGTTAATGGGTAAAAAGCAGAGAGACTCTTCTGTTTTGAGATTAAAGAAGTCAAAACCTCTGACGATAAATGGCTTCTTGAGCTTTCCCATGAGCAGCCTTCATCTGCATGTTATGCATCTGTCCCTTGGCGCTTAGATCTTTAGCCAAGGCCTTATTGCCCACAAGGTATGCTTGCCGTGCCTAGGCTCAACCACAAAGCAACATCAAGTAATGATTAATACAGAACCGTATTTAATTATTCAACCCGGTGAAAAAGAGCTGAAACTATCATCTAAAACTTGCAGATAAAGACACTTTTATTCACTACTGAAAAAGTATTGAGCAAAAGAGAGAGATCAAATAGAACTTCCAGCTACACAACAGAAAGTGAATACAGGAAAACTAGAGGTCAAATAAATGAGAAAAAAAAATGCCATTCGAAAGTATTTATACCTGTTCGAAGTATACATTCCGAAGACGAGCATAGTCACGTGCTTCCCCACGCAAGTCAGAATACAGATTCCCTGCAATTTACATCCAATCAGATATATATAGGGTGGTAATGTTTTGTTGAAAAGGGGGGAGATATACCAACTGCGTCCCCGGTCTCCAGCCAGGCGACAGGAGTAGCTCGATTTGAGGACAGCTTATCAGAATATATACTCCTCGCAGGCCCACGCCCACCCCCAGCATGATAGTTTCTGCTTGAGCCGCCAATAGATGAGTCTCCTGAACCGTTTCCTTCATATTTCCACAGGCCAGTATCTTGGGATGCTAACTTCTTGACTGCAGAAACATAATCTGGCTTGAAGAAAAACATATTATCCTTTCCAGCAGATTGGTAATGGTTCCCTGTTTGTTGCATATCATCCCCACCAAACTGTGCAGGGCTTAGGGCAGGAAAATCCATGGGAGTTAGATTAGGAGCCGGAGCAGGAGCAGGAATCTTAGGCCTCATGTTCTGATTCAAACCATTATCCACTTGTAGCTGCAGTACAAACATAACCAAATCACTCGAATGAACAAAACATTCATAAAGTAGCAAAACAACATGATTGGAGCAAAAAAAAAGGACATCAACACATTCAATAACTTAAAAATTCAATTGCATCAACACTGAACCATATGTTCACAAGGAATAATGAGTTTCATAGGAAGAGAAGCAGAAAGGTAAGGAGAATACCTCAAGCTGAGTAAGCATCTCAACGGTCAACTGCAAATCACACCCATTAGCAAAATAAACTTCAGCAAGACTCTCAGCAGCAAACCCAGGGAACTGAGAAGCGAGAAACTCCACAGGGTTCACCTCCATTTCCCCTATACTTGGATTCTCGGAAACCATGAATCGACCAAAAGGGTTTCTTCTCTCCCTGTCATCATTACCACCAAGAAGCTGCTTCTCAGCACTCATAATCTGCTTATCCCAAGGCTTTGGACTGAAACTCTGATCTTCCCCGAACGAGGAGATGGGATATCTACTCTTGTCCGACAAGTTATGCCCATGTGGTTGGTCAGAAAACACAAACCCTCCACCTCCACCTCCACTAGGAGAAGGAAAGTTCTCAGCGTCATACAAGGACAAGCCAGCTAGTGACAAACTCCCAGAAGCACCATAGGAAGTGTCATCTTGAGTAGTCATGAGCTTGAAATCTGGAGTGATATCATCAGGAAGCTGGTGACTCCAGAACTGGCGCGCTTCTTCATCTGAATGACGCGATGCAGATGACTCCGACCGGTCCAGAACAGAGCTGGAGGAAGCTAAAAGTCTTGGTGTCGTAACATCCAAGTTGCTTGTAGTAGTAGTAGTAGTACTAGTAGAGCGTAGAGTAAAGGGAACAAACTCAGCAGCATGAGGGTTCAAAGTTGTTGGCTTTAGCTTTGGATCACTTGACGGGGTCGTCGTTGCTTTCTTGCTTAAGTTCATATCGAAATTTAAAATGAGACACAACCGATTTTAACTGCTTTGTTTATTAGCCAAAACCTGCAAAAGAATTAACCTTTATCACTCAGTCAAATGTTACCTAGAAAAGAAACAAAAAAACATAAACCAAATATTTACCAGGAAGGAAAAAGATAAACACTTTCAGTTCATATAAGTCAAAGGCATTGCAGCTTTTAATTTATGAATTATGCAATAAATAAATAAATAAATAAATCTCAAGTGTTTCGTAGGAGACAAACGCAATTAATTAGCTGCAAATCTGAGACTCAACTACAATAACTGAATCGTTAGTGAAATTTAAAAAAAACCAAGAAAGTCGCGAATCAAGATAAGAAAATGAATCGGAAACCTTTGAGGAAGAGAAAGAGTGGATCCATGAAAACACGAGATTCAGGAGTAAAAGGCTGCGGAAAACGAGAGAGATAACTTTTTTGCAGGGGGAGTTTTGTGGCTTTTAAAGTATGTATACCTAGGGATTCGAGCTTTGGGTAAGCATCGTCGTCGTCTTCATCTCTAATCTCTAAGACTCTCTTTCTCTTTCGTGTGTGTTTGGCTCAAGATGTAACACCTACGACCACCACAAGATTATCGTATCTAAGACCACACCCCAACCTTGTGCGCCCCTCTCTCGATTTTGACCTTCCTTTTTTTTTTCCCCTTCTAATCTTTGTTTTTAATCTTATACTATTAAAACAAATATCTAACACTATATAATTATTTTTTTGAATAACAAGATTAGAAGGAAAAAAAAGATTGAGTGTTTTAATTGTGTAGATTTTTTTTTTTTTAAATGAGACACAACGATACCTGATTTTCCCCTTCTAATCTTGGTTTAATCTTACTATATAAAATCTAACATTATTTTTATTCTACACAAATATTCTTAAAACAAAAAAAATCTCTATTTATTAACAAAACTAATAAATATCCGCCCCAAATAATAACAATATTTTCTTTTCCCGCATTTAAAAAAATATATGAACTTAGAAAATATATGTCCATAACATTGCACTCTCTAACCTACATTTCAAAATATGTAACAAATGTATCCACCATATTTTAACATCAGCGTTCCTAATAAATAATTTATCATATATAACAAATAATATTTACAGAAGTTATTGTTTCTTACTATTTTTAGCATAAACAATTTCTCTAATATTTTGATAAAACTGTATCTCATATAAATGCATATAACACAATCATGGACAGATTTACACGTAGTGCTCTGAGTTTTTTTTTTTGCTATTTTTATATATTAATTCTATACTTTAAGTTTGGTTATCAGAAACGGGTGGTTGCTTATACATATAATTTATAATTATTGTTGTGAAATAAATATCCCATGTAAGCAAAAAAAAAATTAATGGAATCTATAAAAATTTCTGTGGATTTTGGTCTAAACAAGTTTGGAATATAATTAAGATCGACCAAAAATGGTATGAGTTTAAATAACACGGATATGTCTATTTTAGATTTTGCAATGCAAAAATATCCTGCACTTTTAAAACGCGAATTAAAATAAAATATTTCATTAGTTTCCATCTTCAATCTTCATCACACTTTATTAATTATTAAATATGTACTATTTCAACTGTGCTGTAAATGTTGACAATATTTTTTACCAAAATTAATTTAATGAAATTAACTTATTATATTTTTATACCAATTTCATTTTTTTGTCTAAAACCGTAATTTGTATTTAAGCTGAAATGTGTAATTTTAAAAATATAGTATATTTAATTTGTTGGATTTTATAATTTATTATAATAAAAACTTTTCTTTCTAAATGATTTTCATACTTTGCCTATGTGTACTTTCTACAAAATCTTTCTTTAAAAATGTGACAAGGCATACTATAATTTTTTTTTGTCAACAACATAAACAAACTCATGTGACAAGACATACTATAAATGACAATATGATATATGACTAAATATGACATAAACAATTACATTTAATGTTAATTTATATTTATGGTAAAAAATTTAGACTGTGTTAATAACTCATATATCATTCATTAAAATAAATCTATTTAAATATGACAATACTTTATACTTTACCAATTTCTAAAATTACTTAGTTCTATTTTTATGATTATACAATTTTTATTACTATTTTTCAAAATTTTCTACAATTTTTTTTAAAACATTATAATTTTTAATCATAATATCATTAATTTCCTTTATATATCTACAAATTTTAGAAATACTGTTTATTTTTACTTTTTAATATTTTTAATATCCAAAATTTTTTTCTTAATTTTCTACAAGTTGTTTAAATATATTTTAGCAAAAGTAAACAGATAAAAAATCTATCTAAAATTATAATTTTACATATATAGATAGATATTCTTAAATATAATTTAAAATAAACAAAATTATTCATTTTATTTTATTTTTATGTTTATAGCTTAATAAAAAATTATATCAAAATATTGGTGAAAAATAATAAAATCTAAATATTAAAAAATTAAAAAAAAATTAATTTAATTTTTTAGTACTGAATATGGTGTACAAAAACACCTAGTTTACAAAATAATGGTTAAGAATAATATCTTTTATGTGTTTCATAATGTAAATATGATATAATAATATCTTTTACTTATTTCATAATGTAAATATGATAGAATTTTATCTTTTACCATGGCAGTTAAAGTTATAATATGAGCATTATAAACAAACGTGTACACGAAGATTGTGTGTTCTCTCTATCATTGTTAACAAAATTCTAAGACCATGATTAACCCGACTCTCTTAGCTAGGGTTCTTAGTTTCAGCTAAGAGGCGGTTTTTAGCTTTTTTAGATTTTAACTAAAAAAAAGCTAAGAACCGTCTCTTAAATAAGATATATAAGAGCAGTCTCTTACCCTAAAAGTGTAAAAAAAAAAGGTCAAACCATGAGTTAACTACAGTTTTTTGTTCCGGTGTGTTTCCGGTAGAACAGCCGGCTAGAGTTTATGACTTCCCTACTAGTGAAGATTGGTGGGTACTTTAATCGTGGGAGTGTGTCCCTACCAAACTATCCATTTAAAACGTGGAGACGTGTTT
Source organism: Brassica rapa (assembly GCF_000309985.2). Taxonomy (NCBI): domain Eukaryota; kingdom Viridiplantae; phylum Streptophyta; class Magnoliopsida; order Brassicales; family Brassicaceae; genus Brassica; species Brassica rapa. The sequence goes on along the minus strand of NC_024803.2, from coordinate 38,437,212 downwards.
GAGTCGGCTGCCGTTTTCCTTATAATTTTTTTTGGATGTGCCTACATAAGAACCGTAATCCAAACCCGACCTGAAAGAAGGGCGTCAGATCGGTTACGGATCCTTCAAAGAACCTGATCGAGTTTCATCTCACGATACTTTAGACCCTGGGTTTGGTTCAGTTTAAACCGATAATCGAACTGCAACCCGAAGTAAACCAAACATATACACACATATACATAATTGTGTGTACATAACACACGTGTTACAAGTTTCGAGTTGACCAAATCTACCAAAAAATCTTAATTTTGGAAACTCTCATCATCAAATCACGAACAAATCAAGATTTTGTGTAAATATCACATGAAAAAACAAAGTAGAATGATGAAAATTGGTTAAGAAGAGAATAGCCGTAGTGGTGATTAAGGTTACATAAGTAAAAACCCTAATGTAGAAGAACATAGATGAATGACAAAATTACTTTTAAATTTCTTTTAATAAAAATGAAAAACCCTACTAAACAGGAATCGGATCCGTACTGGGTCAAGAAATAAGACGAGCCTAAACCAATACACCAACTTATCCTTATGATATTTCTTTAAAACTAAATGTATATATCTATACTATACTAAAAGGAGTATATAAGCCATGGAGAAGGTGTCCACATAGGATAGAAAAATCAACCAATCAGAGAACTCGAAATTGCCATGTCATCTCATTTTTTTCGTAAAAAATAAAAAAACAATGCGAAGGTGAGAATCGAACCCGGATTAGTATGATATATATATAGGACAGTTACCACTAAGCCATTGAAACTTTCTTGGACACATATACAAGAACCACTAAGTATATAATCACAAATTCTTATGTACATTTACAATAATATGAATTCAACTTTCAAGACTCCGATACTTTATTTTGTAAAAAAAAAATAAGTAAGTGACTAAGCTAATATATTCTTAGAAAGTGTGAGAACGTTGACAAGTATGAAAAATCATAGATTTTTGTTTTCGTGACAAAGTTAAGAATTTTGTAAAAGTAAGTTTAACATATAAATTTTTGTGACAAATATGAAAAAACATAGATTTTTGTAAAATTTTGACAAAACAACTCATAACATACTTCTCTAATGTCTTAATAAAATATTATTTAAGGGTGCAATAATTAAATATATTAATTCAATAAATTTTATAATTTATAGACAAAACAATAACACAACAAATTTTGAAACATTTGTTTAACCTATCGATTTTTTTTCATGAGAATCCAACTAAACAAGATAAAAAAATAATTAGATTTACAAATATTTAATTACCATTTTATTCAATTTTGATTAATTTCAAATTATCATAATGTATCTTTTTGAAGTTACAAATATGAAAAAGCATAGATTTTTGTACAATTTGACAAAACAACTCAAAACATATTTTTCTAATGTCTTAATAAAATATTATTTAAGGATGCAATAATTAAATATATTAATTTAATAAATTTTATAATTTATAGACAAAACAATACCACAACAAATTTTGAAACATTTGTTTAACCAATCGATTTTTTTTTTCATGAGAATCCAACTAAACAATTAGATTTACAAATATTTAATTACCATTTTCTTCAATTTTGATTCATTTTAAATTGTAATAATGTATCTTTTTGAAGTTACAAAAAAATAATGTTCTTTCTTTATTACACTAGAATTATATATAGATTCTATATACACAAAATAAATATAATATAACAACATAAATTTACTTTACCCGATTCATATGAAAACTTTTTCAGTTATCCACCAAAGCAAATTAATTAAATCAATGAAATTGTTAAAATACAGCAAATTAATATATAATTTTATTTTAAATTAAATTATTTAAAAAGTGTATTTTTGTTAAAACAAAATAATAAATAAGTAAAACTGATTTGATGGTAATTTTTATGATATATATATATATATATCAATTCTGTGAAAGAAATAGAAGCTTAATATGGAAAAAAATCTTAAATACAAAAACCTCTAAAAATTAACAAAAAAACTAATAAATTAAACTATGATATCACTTAAAAGCTTCTTAGACCATATTAATAAAATATTTAAGCGATAATTAGACAAATTTGATTTTTTTTCCAGCAAAAAGTTTATTATTAATTAGCATCAGTTATTTCAAGATGTTTAAGAAATGGTTGACAAAAAAATAGGATGGACATTAATGATATATGAACTATGAATAGTACTTTGTGAAGCAGACTTAGATAACATATATGCACATACATTTTCAGTCCTTTTTGATGCCTAAATTCAATTTCTTCAGAGTAATTATTCCACAAATAGATCGTATGAGATATTGTTTTGATATGTAAATTTGTTTTTTCAATGTTAAGAAGATTGATAACTGTAAAAATGTCTCATTCGTATATGATATGTCTATAACCGAGTCCCCAACATGAGACAAGTTTGTTTAAAAAGTAAATAATTTTATTTTTCTTATATTATATAATAAATATATATTATTTACTGATAATAAAAATATAGTTATTCATCTATCACAAATATCTATACAAATATGTGAATCAAGTACAACAATCAAACAACATAATGATTTCCACAAAGAAAATTTAAAAAATATATTTATGTTATGTAGTCATATTTTATATTTTTTAAATAATATAATACAATATTATACATTATTTTTTAAAATTGAGAAATACATATAATATATTATCCGCGCGTAGCGCGGTTAAAAAATCTAGTACATATAAAGAAAAAACATAAAAGCGCTAAAACTTTTTTTGTATTTTATTTCGGTATAATCCGACCCGAACCGAAAATACCCAAAAGCCAATGATATATGATTACTTACCGGTTTTAGGATGCAATATAAAATATATCTGAACCAAAGTGTTATCATTCGAATCCGATTCGTACAAATAAAATTTTAATACAGAACATAGGAGCGTAAACCAAAAAATCTGAAAATTCGAAAACCGAAAAATCTTATCCGAGCAGGTATCCGAACGTGTTGTGCCTTTTGGACCTCGCGTTGCTTTCACTTTTTTGCCCTGTTGGGCCTGTTGTCTTTAGTTTCTTGGGTTTATATGCCCGTTTTGTATATTTGGACGTTAATCTTAATATTTAAGATGACAGAGAAAAAAAAACATCTTTTACCATAGGTAACGCTTTCTTATCTCGACGAGACACATCTTTTCAAACATTGACCAAAACAAGACCTTTCGGCGCAGTTTCGTCTGTCCCTTCCTTTGCTTAACATTTTCCTTGCTTTGACCTCTTTTCTTTAAAAAAAAAAAAGAAAAAGAAAAAGAAAAATCAAAATAATTGGTTATTTGTATTTACGCAAATACGCATCGAGATATGAGTGTGTATACAAAATTACAAATACTATCCAAAAGGAGAGAGAGGAACGTTAAAGGAAAGAAGAACAGGAGGAGAAGCACAAGTACTACTCTCTCTGCTCTCTTCTCAGATTTTGTTTCCTTACTCCCTCAGCTCTTTGTTTTGTTTTGTTTTCTTCAGGTTCTTAATTTCATATTTGCCTTTTCTGCAATCTTTGTTTTTTATTAACTCAGATCTTGTCCTGTCGTGTTTGGAGCGTCTTTCAGGATTAGGGGTTTGTAGATCAATCAGTTGCTGCTTAATCTGATGGAATCTTAGCTTCTGTTATTGAGATTGACCATTTATCTAACTTCTGTTAGGTTCTGTAGATTCCTAGTTAAATTGATCTTTCTATTGTTTTATTTTCTTGGGGATCTGTAATTCAATAAATTGTTTGTTTTGGGCTTTTTTTTAATAAGTGTATTTTGGAATGGTGATCAAAAAGGGATTCATAAGCATTTTCATTTAGTAGGTAGGCACTGCCCTGCTGTGAAAGACAAGTTATCAAGAAGCTAAAAAAAAAAAAAAAAAGTTATCAAGAAGCTGAAGTCTAATTATTTTTTAGCTAGTGGGATTATATAAAAAAAAGAAGAGAATATATATATAGATCATGGGCTTACTCTGCAGTAGAAGTCGACATCATACAGAAGATACCGACGAGAATGCACAGGTTCCATTCCCATTTATATATATGCATAAGATTTGAGAGCATTACTTAGTCAAATCTTGAAACCTTGTTTTTCTTATAAAAATCTACAGGCTGCTGAAATCGAAAGACGGATAGAGCAAGAGGCAAAGGCTGAAAAACATATTCGGAAACTTCTCCTACTTGGTATGTGGAACTTCCATTCATTAGATTCTCACAAACTATTCTGTTTTTTATTTGTCGATTAGCCTTGTAACTGACTGATCTTTGTAAAGGTGCTGGAGAATCAGGAAAGTCTACTATTTTTAAGCAGGCAAGTAGTGACAACAGGAAAATTGTTTCTCTAGTGTAGTATTTATTTACAACTTTGAAGGAGCAAAGTTTTGGGTGCTAACTTTGCAGATAAAACTTCTCTTCCAAACTGGATTCGATGAAGGAGAGCTAAAGAGCTATGTTCCGGTCATCCATGCCAATGTCTATCAGACTATAAAAGTATGTTCAAAAAATACCTGAAGAGAAAGAGGATAATGTTGCTGTAGCTTAATAGCTTAATATTTATTCTCTGGTATCGTGGTTGAACAGTTATTGCATGATGGAACGAAGGAGTTTGCTCAAAATGAAACTGATCCTGCAAAATATACGTTATCCTCTGAAAATATGGTAAGCTGAGCTGTTTTTTTTTTTAGATTTAGATTTTCCAATAAAATATATGTTAAGTCACCCTTGCAAGAAGTCACCTTATTATTATCAGGCCATTGGGGAGAAACTATCTGAAATTGGAGCTAGGTTAGACTATCCGCGTCTTACCAAGGACCTCGCTGAGGGAATAGAAACACTATGGAATGATCCTGCTATCCAGGTGTGTTTGTGTTTGCACGTTTTTCTTCACCTCCTTTGCAAGCCAAGTTTGTGATGTTGTTTGATTTTTATTTTTTGTAGGAAACATGTTCTCGTGGTAATGAGCTTCAGGTTCCCGATTGTACTAAATATCTGATGGAGAACTTGAAGAGACTTTCAGATGTCAACTATATTCCAACCAAGGTAAATATCCGAATTATCATTTTTGTGTTGATTAAAAATATTTGAATCAATGATTTAACCTTATTAGGATTGGATCAAGATATCAACAAGTAGTAGCTTTTCAGTAGATCATATTATATTATATGATTTTCCGTAATGTGTCAGTCATTGGTACACTTTGTATGTTTGTGTTTCAGGAGGATGTTCTGTATGCGAGAGTTCGCACAACTGGTGTCGTGGAAATACAGTTCAGGTGCCAACTACTTAGTATTAACTCTTGTTTGCATGTTTGATTTGGCGTTTGCTATGCTTAAAATTGATGATAACATTTTCTGATAAGTCCTAAGTTCTTAACTCTGGGTTTGATTAGCCTAGGCGGTTTGTAGCTGTGATGTGTACTTCTTTGGTAAACTGAATAAAAGTGTTCCTATGATTTAACATTTTTATACCAGTGGTGGACTAAACCTTGATTTATTTATGCAGCCCTGTGGGAGAAAATAAGAAAAGTGGTGAAGTGTACCGATTGTTTGACGTGGGTGGACAGAGAAATGAGAGAAGGAAATGGATTCATCTGTTTGAAGGTGTTACTGCTGTTATTTTCTGTGCTGCCATCAGCGAGTAAAGCTCCATTTCATTATTTAAATTTTTTTTTTTGTGTGTATTTGTTGCTGCCCCAACTCACAACAGAGTTTTTTTTTCGGTCATAGGTACGACCAAACACTATTTGAGGACGAGCAGAAAAACAGGATGATGGAGACCAAAGAACTGTTCGACTGGGTCTTGAAACAGCCCTGTTTCGAGGTCTTTTTTTGACGCTTTCTTTTGTCTTATTATCGGTTTAGAAATTTTGAAAGAGTACTTGTAGCCAACGTTTTTGTTCTCTCTTATGCAGAAAACATCCATCATGTTATTCCTCAACAAGTTTGACATATTTGAGAAGAAGGTTCTTGATGTAAGTAAGAGCTGAAGAATATATTCTCATTTGTGCAAGCAAGACTTTTTGGTTTTAACAAACGCTTTTTTGTAGGTTCCGTTGAATGTTTGCGAGTGGTTCAGAGATTACCAACCAGTTTCGAGTGGGAAACAAGAGATCGAGCATGCCTACGAGTAAGTTTTGTTTTCATATTAGTCAAGTTAATACTCTGTAATCTCTCTGACCTTGTGATTTTCTACACAATATTGAAAGGTTTGTGAAGAAGAAATTTGAGGAATTATATTACCAGAACACTGCGCCGGATCGAGTGGACAGGGTGTTTAAGATCTACAGGACGACGGCTTTGGATCAGAAGCTTGTGAAGAAAACGTTCAAGCTTGTAGATGAGACTCTAAGAAGGAGAAACCTCTTGGAGGCTGGTCTTTTATGATTTACTTACTTTGTCACTCCAGTAAATTACCTATTTTGTGTTTTAAAAAGAACATTTATTTTTAAGAAACTGAATGACCCTAATTGTTCTGTCTGGACTCTGGAGAAGTACATGTGGTTCAAAATTCGATGTGTTTTTATTCTCATTATTATTATTTTTTTGTCAATCAACTGTTTTATAAAGAGTTATTTTCATTTTAAGACACATTATGAGTTTTTATTTCATTCTAGGACACTTTCAACTCTTAGGACACTTTTCTTTAACTTATTTACTTCTTTCCTAACTAAACCATAACTAAATATCACTAGTAGGACCCACCACTTATTCCATCTGCTTCACCATTATTTTGGAACTGAAATAATGGTGGCTCAGCTTCACAATGGAAACAACGGCAACGGAAGCAGCGGTGTTTTGGATTGTGACAGAAGCGACGGCACTGAAATCCCTACGAAATGATTTCATCTTCTTCACCATTAACTTGAACCCTAAAAATTGAATGACCTCGTTTCCACCGCAATAGTATCACGGTCATCACGCCACGCCATCATGCCTCGTCTCATCTCGAAACTCTACTCCTCCTCGTCTTTTGTTTATCCCTACTGCTATTGTCGCGCCGCCGTCGAAACGACAAACAGTCGATCTAGTTTAATAGATCTAGCAAGTTTTGTCAAATTGTGACATATTTTTGCATCTTAGGTCCCTGTACTTTTTGATTCTTCTTAATTTGGCACTAAACTCATTAAACATTCAAATTTCTCCAAATTTAGCACTAAACTCTTAAAGATATTCAAAATGTTTGTAGCTACAAATAATGTAAACATGAAGTCTGATTTGGAAATAATATGACATGGTTTTAATTCTTTTCTTTTCTAGAATTTGAGATGTTTTTTTTGAAGAAACAGTCGTTTAAAAAAGAATTGCAAATCTTATCATTAAAAATTATAATAGATTAATTTATTCTTAAATATTAGTAGATAGACAGTATAATGAAGATTTACAGCTGATTATATATGTGCACATATATACATGTAAACATGTGCTGATATGTACATGTAAAAATGTGTACATATGTACAAACTTACATTCGTACATGTGTACATCCTCACATGTGTACATTCGTATATTATTAAAGAAATGTATTGTAAAATCATCTTTTCATATTAAGATCACAAATCACATTTTCTGATCAAAGCTGCAAAACATATTTTCCTGGCAAAACTGTTAAGATTGAATACTTATGCTAAAACCGCAAAATAACGTTCTTCTACCAAACCGCAAAATCACGTTTTTCCAATATTAATTAAAATGGTTCATACTTATAAAAACTCACATGAACACTGGATTTGAACACATATATTTGTATGTACACTATATTAAAAAAACTCACAAGAACACTGAATTTGAACACATATATTTGTATGTTGGACCAGTATGGATAGCAAATTTAGTATCCACGTGTACACATATTTTTCGTAAATCGTTTTGACGATATCCATATGTACACTTATACATAGGTACACTTTCTGTTTAAAGGAAAAACATTTCAAATCAGATGAGGACTGTTGCACGTTAAACAAAACAATTGGACATAGTAAATACACATTGTATCAATCAATCACCGGTTTGTTAACCGAACCAAACAAAAACTATTTAGTTCGAGCCTTCTTAATCATTATATAGCTATAAATTTATTTCATTGTTAGAATTATACTCTATAAGCAGCCGTCTTAATTCATGTTTTATAGCTTTTAGCACTTGTTATAGATTCGTTTGCATTTGAAAAGGTATAGAATGCACAATTAGAAATTTGAGGTCAAAATCAAAGGATATTTCTGTACAATCGAAAGTTTAGGGTCTAAGTGAAAATAACATTTATTCAGAGGACTAGATGTGCAAAAAGGCTAAAATTGGCCATTGTTGTGACGAGCTTCTCGGTCAAGTCGCTGTCGATTCCAACGATGGAGGAACTGGGGAGGGCGTTGAAGCTTCCCACCGGACATGAGACACCGCGGAAAAGAAGACTCGTGGAGAAGGAAGAACGCAGCAGTAGGAGCTCGCCGCGGCTGAAGATTCCGGTGGAGAGCTCGTCGAATTGGAGCAGTCCTGGCTTCCATAGTACGTGAAGGTGAATCACTCACCGTGAGTTGAGATTGTGGCTCAAGCGAACCATAGCAGACCAGAGATAAATAAATCTTATCAAAAAAAAAAAAACTAGAGATGAATCAAGATCGAGAAACTTAGTTTACTTAAAGATAAAACAATTTACAAAAAAAAAGAATAAAAGAGAATGGGGACCACAAATTATAATATAGTTATGTTTCTCTAGTTAGAAAACCTAACGAAAATTGAACAAATAGTTAGAAAAAGTGTGTGGGTAGAAGAAAGTGACTCATAATGTTATAATAAGTGTAAATGTGTCTCTGAGTGTAATACTTTCTTTTATAAATCCATTCAGTCAAACTGATCAAGATCCAAGTAGTTGACAAAACAAAAAAAGATCAAGATCCAAGTACATCCAGCCCACAGCCACATAATGATTGAGTTCTTCTTTGGTTAGGAACATTTTGTGCAATGAGATCAGCCTCTCTATTGATTGTTTTCTCTTCCATTAGCATTTAGCAACCTCCACCGTTCAATTCCTGCCAAAACTTTCATAATCTCCAACCTCTGAAATTTAAACAGAGGCCATCTCTTTGGTCTTGTTAACAATCCAACCACACACGCATCATTAATAGCAAAGATCACCTTGTTAATCCTGTGACTTTTCATACCATTAACCGCCCACAAGAAGGCTTCAAACCTCCCTTCCTGTCTCGATTCAATGTTAGACATAGCTCTTCAGCTGTGCATCAAAACTTGCCATGAACCAAAATTCTGCTTCTTCCTTGCTCTGGCCAATATATTTCCATGGAACTGCTATTTTTTCCTTCAAAGCACACTCCATTTCTGTTTTTTTCCATAAAAACCCATATAAACCAAGTATAGCCTCTTTTGATTTCAATGGGAATATTGAGCATGCCTTTCATTCCCATTAGAAAAATCAGTGTTCGATATTGGGAGTCATTAAACCCAAACAGATCAGGAGATGGGATGTTTGCCAACGCCCACACTTGTCGGGCAACTGAACATGTGAACAGTATATGATTAACCGATTCTTCTCTGTTACCACATCTCTGACAAACAGTATCCAGTTTCACCCCTTGTTTCTTGAGTAGTTCTGTTGCCGGAAGGACATTGTTCAAAGCTCTCCAAATAAATGATCTAACACTTATCTTTACTTTTCATATTCTTATTCGAACTTGACTAAACAATTCAATCTCTTGTATGAAAGCTTATTCCAATAAGCAATACGAATAAATCTTTAGATATCCTTTTTTTGTCACATATATCCACTTGCGTGATTCTAACTCATAAATTTTAGTTTGCCTAAATTTACTTAAGTTAATTTGTGTGTTTAAAGTCCCACACTAGAGAGAGCGAAATAAAAAAAAACTGAGTAGTAATTGATAGAGAGAGAGAGGAAAAATAGAGCGAACATGTTTTTTTTACTTAAAATTCATTCTTTTTTTATTTTCTTAATGTAAAAGTACAAAATAAAGAATATTTAAATCAAAAATAAAGATAATCATAAACTAAATAAAAAAATCACAATACTAAAAGCCAGATATGGAGAGATTCTAGCCTGTCCATGTCACTTATTAAATTCCTCCAATCACAACATTTCATTAAAACACGTCAGATGGGCTTGCGTTTAATATGAACATGACACCTGTCCCTGGCCCGAGATTCCTCCTTTGGTTTTAGTTCTTTATGGGCTTTATGCTACACTCTTATTGGACTCTTTTACGTTATTAAGTTTTGTAAAACTCAACATCTTAGAGAGACGATCATCTTAGTTGAAGGCGATATCGAAAACTAGGGTTAATAGTCTTCTTCGATCTCTGGCCATCCAAACCAACAATGGAGTTTCAAGAGAGACGAAACGTCGTGAATCTCTGTGTCAAGCTTCGATCGTCTCACCTTCTATGGAAACCAGGATGGTTACGGAACTCGGTTGTTTCAATACTTCAAATTAACTTCCCAATTAACTCCATCTTCCCACTCATTCCACGATTTCTGATTCACTGCATCTCCCTTTCTTCCAGCCGGTGAATCTGCAACTAATTATAGGTGAATTTGTATCCATAAATTCATCATTCTCTTCTCATTAGAGTTTGAATCCCCAGAGCCTTTTGAATTCTCAGGTGGATGGCGGTGTAGGAATGAGAGCTGATTGCATACGGATCAGGTGTCTGTCTCAACGGAGAGCCATGTCTCGGTTGTTTACCTCAAAGTGACGACAAAAGCTGTGGCGAGAAGCCATGTGAGAGACTGTGATTCGGGGACGGTCAGAAATTTCCTGGAGGATGATCGGCATGGAGTTGGGCGTGTAGGACCATCAATTCAGGTAACTTCGTTACCATTTGTTATAGCTTATTGATAGGTTAGGTTTAGTGTGTATAATATAAAGTTTGACCTGAATGTCGATATATTGATGAATCAGAATGCTAATTGTGAGTTGAATTTAGTCTCATTGCAGGATCGATAATTGTATAAAAATTTATTTGTCTCTCATTTTGTCTTTATAACTGCAAAAAGGGTGATTTTGTTCATCACTGGATATGAAGGTCTTTATATACATTACATGTTTAAGGAAAGGGAAGAAAATTCTGGAGGAGAAAGGGATCAGTTTGAAGCATAAGCTCAACCCGAGTTTGAGCTTCCAAGCTTATGGTAAAGTACTAGACATTAAAGTCCTTGAGATTCAAGCAATTATTGATTTTGATTCTTTGTCACACATTGTTATTGTGAAACTGTTTACAGGAATTTTCAGAGAAGAGTAAAGATTTAGAAGAAACTATGTTTGTGTTCAGGACCATTGGTGAAACAACAAGGAGTATGACCTTATGAGCTAGAGAGAAGGCTACACGAGCTCATGGTGACAAGACAAAAATATGAGATAAAAGAGATGCAGACAGCATTGGAAGAGGCTAAGATAAGGCTTCATGTGACAGAGGCTGAAGCTTCTTGGTGGAAAGTCACCGCATATATAGTCTCTAAACGTATCGTCTTCTATAGTGGAACTGTTATTGTTTAATGGTTTACAGCAGGTTTCAGATAGGATTTAGAAGAAAGTAGGTTCAGACATATGTATTCAGGGCCATTGGAGGAACAAGGAGTGTGATCTCATGAGCTGGAGAGAAAGCAATACGAGGACGAGGAGCAATATCAAAGCTGTGTGTGAGATCGAACGGACGAGGAGCAATATCAAAGCTGCTGAGATGCGTTTGGTCACTGCTATGAAGATGAAGGAAGCTGCTAGAGCGGCTGAAGCAGTTGCAATAGCTGAAATCAAAGATGTCACCAGGAGAAGAAGAACAAGAAAGATGTTGCAGGAGGAGATTCCTGAGAAGATAGAAGAAACGGCTCAAGAGATTAAAAGCAACAGGAGGACGATTGAGGAAGGTCTGGAGACAGTGAACTCCGCAAAAATGAAAGCAGGAGAAGAAGAGACACAATGGCAGTGGTCAGAACGTAGGAGGAGATCATCATCTTACAAGGGCAAGTACAAGAACAGGAGAGAGACAGTTCTGATGGATGAAAACGGTCTGGATATGATGATGAATGGAGACGGGACAGCGTCTTCAGTTACTGTCTTGAAACCAGCGACGTCTATTGGGCAGATACTGAGCAGGAAGGTACTTCTTGCGGATGAGTCAGCGATGATGATGAACGGGAGAGTGTCCTTGGGTCAGATTCTTTGAAAGACTAATGTGGAAGAAAGAAATGGTGAAGGGAAGGAAAAATATAAGAGGGTCAATGGGAAGAGGAAAAAGTTCGGATTGGCTAAATTATCTGTGATGTTGAACAAAGAGTGCAAGAAGAACAAGAAAAAGAAGGTAGCTTTGAATTTAAACTAATGAAGCGAGTGACTGAGTTTTTTGAAAATGGTTAAATCTCTTATCTTAGGAACTGTTATGTGTTTGTGTGTGTTAAGGAGATAGCTATTGGTTTATCATAGTAAAATGTAGTGTCATTTGTTTTTAAGAGTTTTCTATATTATAATGAGAGCAATAAGATTACAAAGCTAAAACTTACATAGTCATACAGTTCGAGAAAGTATATTCAAAAGAAGGGAAACTTCTAAACACAAAGGAGCAGTATAAGTTTATGAGAAGTGAGGAGATAGACCGGCATGTCTCCACGGCCGCCGTTCGACACAGATGTCTGTGGTGGAAGATAAAACTCGCAATCAAAAATTTAATTAAATACAAAAATAAGGTTTAGAAACACATAACAGTAATAGTGTTGACGTTGATTGTATTTGTGGTGTATGAAGTTGTGAAAACGGACCACATAACAGTTAGAACATATTAGTTTATTTTTCTTTTGGAAATTGGAAGTATATGCAAATCGCTTTTTTTCCTGCTTTTCTGACTACGAAATGGAAAATGAATAGAAATGCAACTTAATCACACCTCGCCTAGGTTTAACACTCAAAAAATTGATTATTTATAATATGTATATACTTTGAATTTAGTTTTAGTTTTTTTTAACATATTTTATTTTAAAATTAGTGATTTAAATATTGCAATTGCAAAAATGAATATATGATTTGCAGTAACAGGAAATAATTTGTTTAAAAACATAATGAAAATATAGTATTAGTTATTAATATTTAAATAAAATACATGACTGAATATTTTCTGTTATTATATTTGAAGACTAAATAAACAATATATATATATATATATATCAAATAACCAATTACGTGTTGTAAGATAAAATTTACACATTAATTTTAGATTTTTTTAAAACATTGGTTTTTTATGTATAAATTATTTATTTTTAGAGAATGTTACTGTATTTTTTCCTGATTTATTAGACTATCATTTATTTTAAATAAGTTATTTTATACATATAAAACATGTTAAAATAATTTTTTACTGTAACTTTAGATTAATCAATGTTTATTCACAAAAACATGCATATTATTTTTCGCAATCAGAACATAGTAGACGGAACTAGCGAACTTAGACATTACTCTATATCTTGCTAATAAAACCTTATAAATAAACACTTGACGGAAAAAAAACATTACTCTCTCTCTTCAGAAAATGTTTTGCAGGAATGAACTTAGATTTGGACTAATAGTTTTGGTTTGATGGTTCCTTTTTAAAAAGTGGGTTGTTTTGTGGATGGAATCTGTTAGAGCTACTAAATTATAGGTTTTCATTTTGATTTACTTATTTTGGTATTTCTTTTGTTCTGTTTTGTTTTTAGGGGAAGTTCACTACTGAACATCTTTAAATAAACCAACAACAAAACAAATACTTTTACGGAAAAGTTAGCAGTCACTTTTTTGCTTCTTTGTATTGTTTGTGTTCCATTTATGTTTTATTACAGATTTAGAATTTAGTTTGGCTCAAAACCACAACACAAGTGGTTCTGGACTGTTTCTGACGAAGTCTATCCGTCTTCTCCTTTGATCACCAGCCCGAGCCATTCTGATTCTGCTGAGACCAAAAATAAGAATCAATTAGCATTGAGTTTAAGATTTTGAAGTTAAAGGTACAAAACTTAAAGCAGAGAACCTCACTCTACTACTTCCATTGTTATCTCTATATCGCTCTCTTCTTTTTATCAAACTTGCATGAACTGAGGAACATGAAAGCTGTCTATAAACTATAAACATGTTTGAGATAAAGTAAGATTATATAAGGAAGATGAAGTTTCTTTCATGATCAAAATTTGAGTATCGCTTTACTACGAATATATTTAGATTTATATTCTTTAATAGTATAGATAAAAAAATTATTACAAATAGAAACATATGCAATTTTCTTAAAAAAACATCCATATAAATACCCTATTAGACAAGAGTATGCTGCACTAAAATAATGTAAAACTCATTGATTGTTTGGTCAATAAGATATTGCTAAGCAAATACATACATAACAAAACCAAAAGAAAATTGCTCCAACAATATCCGACTACTCAAAAACGTTACATGCAATTGACAAGCCCATACAAGACCTGAAGACCACATTAACAAAAGTAATAGCCCAGTGTCTCTGATCTCCCTATAAAATACAGCCGACATACGTTCGAAAATATTACATGTGTAACGACTTGAAATCACCACCTCTTTCAAATATTCCATACAGAAACAGTCAACACGACATGAAACTAGACAATACCTAAAAACAATGCTTTTACAATTCTGTTCAAATGGAAAGGACACGTAATCCAAATCCCGCGCGTAGCGCGGATTGACCCTAGTTCAAATAATAATGAGATTATATTTGTTACGGGGTTGCAATTTTGTATCTAGTTTACCAAACTTTAAAAGGGAGTTTTTCAAAACCAACCCATATTTTCAAGTCAAACCTAAAACTAACCCTTTTTTTTTTGCCATTACTATTCATCAATGAATTTTCCAAACTATCTTTATGTTTTTGAAATATTTACAAAATTGCTATTATTATTTAATTTTTTAATTATTTCGAAAATGACCAAAAACCAATTACACCCTAAACATTTCTTCTTATTTACAACAATACCATTATCATCAATTTTGCAACCACCATGAACTATCATTTTTGAGCTTATAAAAGCTCAAGAACTCAATTTCTAACCACTTTTTTCTCTTTCTAAACCAACAAATCTACATTTCATCTCATTTTCTCTCCATTTTCATCTAAAAATCTCTCATAGATTTCATTTTCATAAGCACAACTTTCATATTTTCGAGTTTATTCAGTTGTGAATCATCAAAGATGCTATTTTTTGCTCATATTTGGAGCTTGGATAGTGGAAAAGGGTGGAAACGTGCTTTGCACCAGAAAAAGGTAACTGTTTACATGGTTTTCGTCATTTTTCAGATCTGTGTCACGATTGTAGACTGTTTTGTATGTCTACACAGTGGCGTAGACTTACGATGCGGTCTACTTGTCAATGCTTAGGTTAGTTTTGCAATTGACCAAAATAATTTTTTTTGTAAAGAAGACTTCCTTAGAAGTCTACATCTTTTCCTTTGAAAACAAAAACAAAAAAATAGGTAAACTTACTAAGAGGTCTACGTAAAAGAGGTTAGTTTTGCATTTGACTGAACTTTTGACTTTTCAAAGTAGACTTCATTAGCAGTCTATATTCTGGAGATTATTAAGGAAATCTACAAAATGTTAGTTTTGCATTTGACCAAAACTTTGACTTCGTTGAATAGGTTATTTTTGTATTTGACTAAAATGTTAAAAAATTGACCGAAAGAAAAAAGAAATGTAGACTTCATATTCAGTCTACTCTTCTCGGAAAAAAAAAATAGACTGCATATGAAGTCTACTTTTTTATTTTGGTCAAATGCAAAACTAACCTGTCGGATTTGAGAGTAGACTTTATGTGAAGTCTACACATGTGTAGACGTTAATTTCAATTTACTCATGGAAAGTCAAACTTGGTCAATTGCAAAAACTAACCTATTCCAAGAAAATTAAAAATGTAGACTATATATGAAGTCTACTTTTGAAATTCAAATTTTATGTGAATTCTGGTCAACTGTAAAAACTAACATTTTAAAAATGTAGACTGAAAATAAAGTCTACAAATATAAAATCACAAATTTTATTTAAATACAAATAATAACCCGTGAATTTTACAATTGCAAAAACTAACCCAAATAGTTGACCTACATGACAGTCTATGCATGTAAGACGAAATATGAAGTCTACGTCTAAAAATCTATATAAAGTGAATTTGTGTATTATTCATTAAGTATTTTTAAGATTTTATTGTTTGATATTGTGTGTTAGTTAATCCTAATGGTTTTGAACTATTTTCAAAAGATAATCTTTTATAATTATGAAACTATCAATTTTTTTATTTGATTATGTAGTTAGCTAATAAGTGTAGACGTTTTTGTAAGTCTACTTTTATAATTTTATCAAACATGAAATTTTGGTTTTGATATGTTGTTAATTAGTAGGTGTATACTACAATCTATTTCTTTAATTTTTCTTTTGCAAAGAATCAATGGTGAAAAACTCTTTGTGGTGGTTTCATGAACTTAAGTCTTAGACCCTTACTGCTAAACACAATGGATTCACATCTTATGTATAACGTGTGTTTAAATGGTGGCATCCATTTTATAATCACACTATTACTGCAACTAGATTTTGTTATCATCTAACACTTGAGAAGCAATTCAAAAACTGGCTGTGAAAGTAAACAATTATTGATCTGTGAATGATAGCAATATACAAAGTGAAGTTACATACAGACAATGGATATGGACCCCAAAGGTAGCATAAATGCGCCAAATTTGGCCAGTGGCCGAAAATAATATATAAGATCACAATGCGCCAAATTGTAGAGCCTTGAGTAGCTCATGCTTTACTAAAACAGAAGCTCTTGGGATAACTCTTTCAAGTTCACCTCCCTTTGGGCTCTTGAACGCGTGCATCAGCCTTGATCACTAGCTCTGAGTTGGTGTTACCTCCACATTTTATGATGAATGGGGCTGAAGAACTTGGGTTGAATAGGAGGACTGCCTTCTTCCAAGTTAAGCAAGTGTGCATCACCTCTCATTTGTTGTAAAATCTGATAAACAGAGTAGACTAAATTCATGAGCATAAGAACACCTATACAAAAACAATCAAAGTAACCTCAGAACTTTATCATTTATTTACAAGAGAGATGATGTACCTTTCTTCTTTTGTGGTCAACGGACTCCAGAACTGATCGAAGCTTAGCCACTTGGCCAGCATCTTCTGCCGCCAAAGTACCAGCAATATCCTGTAGCACGGTTACATATTAGGCATCATTCCCAACGAAATTGCTCAGAATACTACCTTAGACCTCAGCATAGGCCGTGTTAAGCCAGCCACAACAACAGTTATTTGCACTAATTTTCGTAGCAATGAAATCGCATACCTTCATGTGCTGCATTTGAGAAGTATATATACATGGTCTGCATACTCGGATACAAAGCTTCCACCCGTCTTGCAATTTTCTCGTCTCAGAGTTTCAGGATTGATGTTGTCATGTCTACAACCAGTGGAGAATCTCTCTTAAACGTCTGTTAAAGAAACAAACAAACAAAAACAGTTTCAAATTTTTTTGTGCTTTTCAGATTAAGAGAAACGTAAAGTGAAACCTACCAAGACCGAGCCATGCCAAGAGCTGAGAAGCTAACCTGCAAGTGCAACCCAAACTAGAAAATTCAGAAAGCTCTAATAATGAACTATCAAGTTCAGGGAATATTTACGAGCTAAACTTACAAGATCATTGTGATGAGTTGTCTTCGGGGTGGATACTTTCAACATCTCCCACATCTGAGACCAGAAGCACTGCTCGCCGTGAAACCAACCAGATCTGAAACAAAAGAAAATTAAAAGATTACTTAACAAACAAACAGCTACGAAATCGACAACAACGACTACAACCGACACGACTCTGACACGACAACAACAACGACATGACTCTGACGAAGTTCTGAAAATAGACATCAAACAGACCATGTCAGAGGGAAGATGTTGCAGCGACGACAGGACGGTGATGGAAACTACTTGAAGACCGCTGGAAATGTGCCGAAAATCGTGCCGGAAATCGCCTTGTCGGAGAGAAAGAGCAACGGCGCTAGGTTTTGTGATTTTAACCTAATTTCACAAAAGAAAGTGTATTTATATGTGGGGTACGTGATCCAGTTAGGTTAAAATTTTCCTGGTTTAAGTTTGGTTAAATTAAACTATTTTGGTTAAAGTCTGGTTAGCATAAATTATTTTCAGTTTGGTAGACTTGTAAATAAGTCTACTATGATTTTTTGATATTTATCTTTTATTATTTTTAAGTATAATATATGATTTAAATTTCTTTTGTTCTTAACTATTTTAATATTTTATTGTTTTAATAATTTTAATATATGATTTACTAAATTTTTTTTAATAGTTATAATATATGATTTCACATTTTTATTCATAAAGAACTAAATTTAATTTTAAAATAATATTTTTTGTAAAACCGATTAACATAGACAGAAAAAATCGTCTACAGTGAAGTAGACTTTATTGTAAGTCTACGAAACCCTAAATCATAAATCTCAAACTCTAAATATTTGCTTGATAATCAAAAAAATCCTAACTATTGCATCAAATATCAAAATTTGCAAAATATAAACTACTCAACACTAATATACAAATTTAAATTAATAAAAAAATCTCAATCTAAAATCTAACCCTAAGAATCTAACCCCTTATAGACATAATATGTTAGAACCTTTTGTTGCTATACCATAACCAATGTTCTAACACATGGTTACCAAATCAATATATTCTCTTAAATTGTTAAATTATATAAACTTTTAATTTATAAACCTCATATTAATCCTTATATTGAAGGTTAACTAAAAATTTCATAACAAATATTTTTATACATTTTTAAAATTAAATTATTAGATCAAATTAAAATGTAGACTATATAATAAATCTACAAGGTAGAGTTCGTATGAAGTCTACATGTATGTAGACTTCTTTCTGTTATATGTAGACTTACGAAGGATATAAATGTAAAATACATTTATTTTTTTTGTTTGATCATAAGGATTAAATAGTACTTTTACCACTCTTTTAGGTTGGTTTTGCATTTGACTGAAAGTGGGGTATACTTTTACATTTGACTTGAATTTTTGGGTTGGTTTTAGCAAATGTCCCACTTTAAAATGGATAAAAAATTAAAATAGACTTTAGTTTCAAATTTTTTTTTTTTTTTGTAATTGGGCCAGAGGCCCTCACCCAAGAACCAAGCCCGAGCCGAACCAGCTGGACGGCGGCGGCGCGCACGTGGAGAGCCTTTCTCTCTCTCCAAGCCGTTTTTCAAAAATTCTTTCTTAATTAGGGTTATTCCACTAATTTCTCTTAGATTTTTTTGAACAACATTTTCTCTTAGATTTATGCTTACTTTTACCATATATACTTTCACACATTTGAAATGGGTTGCAATCTGAACATTAATAATTAATATATTTAAAATAGGATTCACTAATCAATTATTTATGACTGTATAAAAAGTGTAAAGCTACAAAAAGAATTGTGTTATATGTGTTGCATTATCATATTAATTAATATGTATTTTTTTGTGCAGCATGTATTTATCTAACTAAATCTAGATTAAAATATTTATTTTAAAATAAAAAAATAAAAAAATCCTCCAAATACAGTAGAAACACTAAATTAATACTCGATAATTTAATAAATACTATAAATTAATTAATTTTTCTGGTCCTGAATTGGGAGGTTTAAAATATAACATAAATCGATAAAGTAATAAGATAATAATATTTTATAAAATCCTATGTAAATATATGGTCTCGTTGAAATCATCAATTAATAATTTTTGTATATATAAATTTTATATATGTACAAACAAACAATTGTATTATTTTCTTTATTTCACAATATAATTATCTCTATATTTTCTTAACATTTCATTATTTTTTTGCTTATATGTAGTAAAATTATATCTAAACCACGCTTAAATTTTATAAAGAATATTTATATACACCAAATAATACAATAAAATAACATGAAAATAAAATTTAAAAAAATTTAATTAGTGCATATACGGTAAAATAAATTATTTTGTTTATTTTTAAAAATAATTTATTCTAAAATAAATAAAAAATCTAGAAAAAGAACCTTTTTGTAAATTAAAAAAATATTATAGTCCCAACATTATTAATTTACAGAATTTTTACAATAGTATCTACGATGTATTTAAACTATTAATTAAAATTTTAAAAACATTTATTTAGTCGAGATCTCTTATCACAAATTTGATGATCCTAGGATAAACTTTCTCCAAATAGTATTTATAAAGTCATATAAATAAGAGGACATTTCAAGAAGTACTAAGACAAATAAAAAAATGGGAAGGAAGAAAATAGAATTGAAGAAAATAGAATGCCCAAAGGAGAAAAGTAGCAAATACTCAAAACGTAAAAAAGGGCTTTTAAAAAAGGCTGAGGAAATGGCGGTATTGTGCGATAGTGATATAATTCTCCTCGTCTTTTCACCCACCTCCAAGCCAAACCTTTTCTATCCTCATTCCAGGTCCTTTTGATCTTTTAATTTACTTTTTCGATAACTATAAAATGTTTGAACATATAATATCTGTATTGGATTGAACATACAACGACATATATCATGTTGGAGGGTTTAATCAAGATTTTAGGTTTTGCTTTTGTAAATTTTTATTTTACAAACAAAAGCTTACTATTACTTTTTTTTAAACTAGTCTATTACTTTTTTTACCAAAAAGGAAGAACCTATTATATTACTCTAATTTGATACGGTTCCCTTTAAATTCTGGTTTTGATCAAATAAATCCTTAATTTTCTATAAGTGTAGTTTTAGATTAGTGTTTTCTGGATGATAATTCAGTTATCAGATACAAAAAGTGAAACTTTTTTTTATATCATTAGGTTTTATGATGGACTAGTTCGAATCGAGGTTGGATTAGTTTAAGATTGGACATCGTAGTTATATTCCAACTAAGAATTTTTAAAAATAAAATAATGAATTTCATAGTAATTTATAAAAAAAAACAGCTATGAATTTTTCAATTTAAGAAAACCCACGAAAACATTGTAATTTTTGAACTTATTAAGCTATTTAATATATTTCTATCCTTTTCAAATAATTTTAAGAATACCCAATGGTTCAGCTTTCTCTTGCGTCTTTTTTATATCTATTTTATTTTAAACTGGTTATAATTTGAAAATGGACATGGTAATTCACTCCAGTTATAAGAAATATAAGAACTCATTTATATAGATTCTGAGATGTTATTTTAAATACTTTGTCAACTGTAGATTCAAAATTACCAATATTTTCTTAGAAAAATATGCGTATAAAATTGCAGACCTCTTGGTAGAATCTTGGAGAGGCTTTCCAATATGTCAGAATATGAACGTGAAGAGAGGTTTGATCTTTCGGTTTTTCTATTAATATATAAAATTATATTAGCACTGATTTTTTTTTGGTTTTCTAATTAAATTTAATATCTATGATTTTGTTGTATGTATGCATTTAGGAGATCCTACACAAAAAAGGTTTGATTTACACACTAGTCATCAGAAAATATCTTATTTTTCATTTGCCAATTTTACGAAATACTGCGCTTAAAT
Source organism: Brassica rapa (assembly GCF_000309985.2). Taxonomy (NCBI): domain Eukaryota; kingdom Viridiplantae; phylum Streptophyta; class Magnoliopsida; order Brassicales; family Brassicaceae; genus Brassica; species Brassica rapa. The sequence goes on along the minus strand of NC_024803.2, from coordinate 38,415,598 downwards.
TCTACATTTGTGTTGTTGCATCTAAATCTTAGACGTTGATGAAGCTGTTCAAGAATAAAAATCCCAATGAAAATCATAATCATTCTTCTGGAAGGTACAATTGTAAATGTTTAATAATTGATACAGTAATAATTGTTAGTCAAATATATCCATATACATAGACCAGATTGACCTAATTTGCTATTTTTATTGCAGAGATGAAGTCCAGGTACAGAAAATAACAAAGTGCTTAAAAGAATTGTTCTTCATTTTTTTTTAAAAAAGAATAGTTTAATTTTACTTTATCTATATAATCAATATTAAGCTTCAAGAAGATGATAAGGTAATTGAACTGGGAGAAGCTAGAGAATTGCTTGATGAAAATACATCAATTCTGAGGTAAATAATCAAAAAGACAAGCATGATTGAAAATTATGTTAAAACATTTACTTAATAATAATAATATCAACTATTTGTTTACTTAAACGAATGTTTACTAATCTACAAGGAACTGGCAAGACCCGCATAGAGTTGATGATTTGGCCCGACTCACAATAATGGAAGATCATCTAGTTTCTATTCTTAGCCTGATCAAAAAGGTATTTATAAATTAATATCAAATAGATAAAATTATTATTCTAAGAAATTAAAAGTTAGTGACCTAAACTGAAAAACAAATAGTTGGTATACTTGTACGCGAAAGAAATTAGTGTATTAAATTGTTAATAAAAATTTAGCTGTGTATTATTATGAACATTTTCTAAAATTTAACATGATATTTGTTTTTCAGGTTCAAATTGAACAAGGGTAGCAAAACTCAGATGTGATTGCAAAATGAAAACATTATTGTTTACTTAGCCCATTAAAGATCAGAAGAATAAATTATATCTATATATATATTTACTATTATGTTAATTATGTACTTATCGTAAAACCAACATACAAATCGTGCTATATATTAATGTGTTCTAAGTAAAAAAATTGAATTGAAGTGAGTTGTTTTTATTAATATTGAATGATTTGTGAAGTAATTCAACATGAGATTTTAATTGTTTATTTTTTGATAAAAAAGAGATTTTAATTTGAAGATCAAGTAAAATTTGAAAATATTTAGAATTTGTAAAACAATTTAATACCATAATATTCCATAACATATATCACACAAATACTTACTCCTGTATAACTGAAGACCATCAATCATAGAACACAATTGGAAAGGCATATGACACAAAAATATGACTCATTTCCAACGGTAGCTAATAAGAATAGGGCGAGAGTCTTAACCAAGTGTATCTTACATTAGAATAAATAGATGCTTATACTTTTGGGGAAGTAAAAATTTTAATTACACATTAAAATTATATAAAAATGATTAAACCAAATGTATCTTACAAAAGAATCAACCGAAGTTCTTCAGTAACACTGAGTCGTCTAGTGGATCATGGATTGCGACTTGACTTCTCTTCGGTGAGAAGATGGTCGCGAGTCAAGTTTTATTCGCTCAGCCGTTTCTTATGGCTGAAGTCTTTTCTTGGGTGCTGCATCTAGGTTCATGTTGTTAGCATATACTCTTCTCGCTAGTTATACCATCAGACTGATTTTGAATTAATACTATCTATCTTGATGAAAAAATATTTTAAATCATTTTAAAACCAATAGGTTGTGGAACAAGTAATGAATAATGCAGGGGATTCAATAATTCAATTAATTTCCCAAATGATAAAATAGTGAAGATAGAATATAGCAAGTCTAAGGTGGTCTGTCTGAAAATATATTAACACTCTTATACCTAAACAATAAGGTCGTGCACAGTGTTTTACAAAGGCATACTAACGTCCTCCTTAGAAAACGCACCACCAAACATGTTATTCTTCACACACTGTTCTGAGAAATGACTTGTCCAAATCGAAGAAAGAGCTCAGCATCCGAAGCACTCATGGAAGAGCAGTTGACATTGTGAGGAGCCTTGAGATTCGCATACTCATCCACGTAGCACGAAGAGGCCAGCGTTGCCGACGTGGCGGCTGCTGCTGCAGCTACCGCGTTGGCTGCTGGCGGCTGTTCCGAAAACATAAAGCTGCCGAGGACACGGACCACCTGGTGCATGGTGGGCCGATCGTTCGGCTGCCTCTTAGTGCACAGCAGAGCGAGCTGGAAAACCTTCTTCACCACCGCGAGATCCTTACAAGTCGACGTGATATCCGGATCCGCCATCTCCATGACCGCGTTGCTCACGGTCTTGGACATTATCAGATGGTGGAGATTGAACTCGTCGTCCACGGCTTTCCTCCCTGTCAACAGCTCGAGCAGCACTATCCCGTAGCTGTAGACATCTGACTTCTCCGTGAGTCGCGAGGTGCGCGCGTACTCGGGGTCTATGTAACCGATCGTCCCCATGACGTAAGTGGAAGTATGTGACTTCGAGACGCACAAACTCTTCGCGATTCCGAAATCCGTCAGACGAGCCTCCAAGTCCTTGTCCAGGAGAATATTGGAAGACTTCACGTCTCTGTGTATTATCCTCGGACTGCAGTCGTGGTGCAGATACGCTAGCCCTTGGGCAGCGCCGTACGCTATCTTGAGCCGCGTGTCCCAATCGAGAAGAGTGTTCTTCTTCTTCTTGGCAGGGCCGTGGAGAAGATCCCAGAGGCTGCCGTTGTCCATGTAGTCGTAGAAGAGAAGGCTTCCCAAGGGAGAGAGGGAATAGGCTTGCAGGCTCACGAGGTTTCTGTGTTTGATGCTGCTGAGCAGCTCGAGCTCGGTCTCGAACTGTTTCACTGACTGCGGGTTGCTGTGAGAGTAGAGACGCTTGATCGCGACAGGTTTGCAGTTCTTTAAAACGCATTTGTAGACGGTGCTGGATGCTCCGTGGCCGATGATGTACTTCTCGCTGAGATTCTCTGTCATTCGCATGATGTCCTCGTAGACGTGGAGTGCCATGTTCATGTGAAGGATGACCAGCTTCGGGTGAGAATAGGTTACTGCAAGAAAATTACTAGGATCAGCTATTGTTATTGGATTTTACAAAACAAACAATTGGAAGAAAGGAGTTAAAGAAAAGAGAACCTGGTTTGTCAAGTGATCCATCGAGAAAGGGAGGAGGATTATGAGGCCGGCAAGCTGCTATAAGGACCATGACAAGGATGAGGAATCCCCCTATAGCTATCCCAAGAATAGCTGCTCTTGAGATTGACACTGCTTGTGCAAAAACGAAACAAAGGGTTGGTGGTGGTTGAGAAGCATTACATTTTAGGAGAGAGAGAGAGAGAGAGAGAGATAAACTATACCTCGTACTGTTGGACGAGAAACATGACAAGGCGAGTTTACCCAACTACCACAAAGCCCAGGATTGCCAATGAAGCTTTAGAAGAAACCAAAAAAAGAGATGAGCAGTGTCAAGTGTCAATAAAATAAAATACACGGTAACTAACCATACCTGTCGGGAGAAAATCTAGAGAAGTTATTGCTCTTAGGAATATCACCAACTAGGTTGTTGTAAGAAACATTCCTACAGGAAGTTAGCAAAGAGTGCAGGGGTTAAAGTTCTTAGGACAAAGTTACCATACAAAAAAAAAATCAGTACCAATGTTGGAGTCTACTTACAATACAGTAAGACTGAGACAGTTGACTAATGAACCAACATTACCGGTCAAGTTATTATTTTCCAGTCTCCTGCAAAGGATTTATATAACATTAGATTAGATAGATCACAAAAACCATAGTGTGGAAAATTCTCAACAACGTACAAGTAAGTTAAGAGGAAGATTTGCTTACAACATATACATATTCTGCAGTTGGTTAAGCTCTTCCGGAATTGGGCCCGAGATATCATTATTTGAAAGATCTCTGTAACCAAAAGGACAATATAGATTCAGAGCAGGAATGTGAAAATGTTAAAAAGAAGTCTCTTAAACAAAAGCAAATAGAATATACTAGTTCTTACATCTCCATGATGCTTCTCAAATTTCCGAAGTCGGCAGGAATTTGACCCGTTATATGGTTTCTGCTTAAGTTCCTATAAACAAGAACGCGCCACATTTCATCATACAACCATTCATTCATCTTTTTGACTCAAAAAAAAACGAAACAAGAAAAAGGGGATATGCTCACATCTTGAGAAGATGCTCTAAATCACCCAGGGAGGAAGGAATGTTGCCATTTATCTTGTTGTTTGAAAGATCCCTTTACAAAAAAAAAAAGAGGTCACAGATAAATAAATAGCCATAGGACAAGACACATGAAAACAAAATTTAAAAAAAAATGCTTACAGTGTATCTAAGTTGCCGATACGAGATAGCTCAACCGGGATTGGACCTCTGATATTGTTGTTTGAGAGATTACTGGTTGAACCAATAAAATGCATTAATATTCCCCCCAAACAATTAAAAACAGTGGTAAATATTTTTAAGCGTCAATTACTTACAGGTAAGTCATGCTCTCAAGCTTTTGAAACGCTCGGGGAATGGTTCCGCTGAACTTGTTCCCATGAACATTCCTGCACCATACAATTTGTGAGAAGATACAAAAACCACATAGAGAAGCAACTATTCTTAAAACATAAGAGTTTTTTTTTTAAAAAAAATTAATAGGAAAGAGACACTTACAAGCTGTTTAGATTCGTACATGAGCTCAGGTGATCAGGTATAAGTCCTTCCAGGTTATTGTTAGCCACATTCCTAAAAATGTAAGTAAATAGTTCACATTAATATTAAAAAAAACAGGTAAAGCTAAAAGGGAGTCGTTTACTTACAGATCAAACAAGTCTGTAAGCTTCCCAAGCTCTGGTGGTATATGACCTGTTAAACGATTATCGTTGAGCTCCCTGCAAAATTATTTGATGATTGAAACAAAAGTTCATAGTAAAATGTAATGGCAAAACACAGGTGAAGAAATATGGTTGGTCGTACAAGTAATGGAGTTTTGACATGTTTCCAAGCTCAGGTGGTATTGAACCAGTCAGCTTGTTACTGTGCAAGTACCTGTAGATAAAAAAGCAAAAAAATGGTAAATCACTATAACTTCAAACTAAACTGTTATAAAAAAGTCATCAGGCTTTTCATATAGTAGTAGTGAAAAGCCTTCTGCATTGTATAAATCCAAAGCTTACAATTTCTCTGTGAAAGTCAAATTCCCCAGAATTGGAGGGATAGGCCCACTCAGCATGTTGCCACTTAGATCTCTGTATAAGCAAAAGAAAAATAATGAAACCTCTTAAAGATTATATTAAAAAGTTGAAATTAGCTTTCTTGATTTAGAAGAAAAAGTTACTAACAAGACTGCAAGAGCTTGCATGAGACCAATCACTGATGGTATCTTCCCAGAAAGCTGGTTGCCTTGCAATGATCTAAAAGAAGATATAGACCAAAACTTCTTGTAAGCGAAACAAAACAAAGGATTCGCCAGATATGGAACAGAGAGAAGAAAGAAGAGGAGTCTAACAATGTGGCCACTTGCAGGAAACCAATGTCGAAAGGAATCTCCCCAGTTAGCTGATTATAGGACAAGTCCCTGAGAGTTGTTAACAATAAACCAAAACTATTTTCAGCAAACTTCAAACTGCAAATAAGGATATGTATAGAAGAAGCAGAGAGAGACAGGGGACATACAAAACCTGGAAGGCAGTGCAATTTCCTATCGTCTCAGGGATACTACCCGTCAAACTGTTGTTCCTCACATCACTGATTGTATAAATAAAAACAAAAGTCAGAGATTTCATTCATATTTTGAAAAAAAGTGAGAGGGGAAAGAGGAAATCCATTCGACTTACAAATACCATAGACCTGTAAGCTGACACAAATCTGGAGAAAGGTTACCAACCAAGTTGTTTCCGCGCAATCCGCTGCCAAAATCATATAACAACAGTCATCATCATCACAAGGTACATGGAAAGAGTCAAAAGCTTCAGAGCAATGGAACACTTACAGATATTGAAGAACTTCATTCCAATATATAAGTCTTGGTATCTCCCCACTCAGTTTATTCTGTGCCAGGTCCCTGGAAGACAATTCACACTGGTAAATATATATATATATATATAGCTAAAAATATGCAAGTATCAGAAGAACTTACAGAATTTTCAGGTTTGGAATCTGAGAAAGCGTTGAAGGAATTGGTCCTATCAATTGATTGTTCTTGAGGATCCTGGTTTTAAAAAAAGGTAAAATTTATATTCCACAAGGTGAGAATCTGAGATATATACTTTACATTGGCTGCAAGAAACTTACAGCTGCTCAAGTTGCTTCAACTTGGAAATCGAGAACGGTATGTCACCACTTAATTCATTAAAAGACAAGTCCCTGTAATGAAACAAAACTTCAACCACTTGTAGTGGATACAAAACTTCAACACAAATTAGTTTTCATTAATTAAAGTGCTTACAAATTTTGCAAAGAAGAACAGTCACCAATCTCATCAGGAATTTGCCCAGATAAACGATTACCTCGGAGATCACTGGGTTTAAAAAAAAAAAAAAAGACAACAACTAATCACCACTAAGTCACAAAAAAAAAAAAAAAAAAAAAGTATTTTAACTTTTTTTTTATCTCCAATAGCTACAGTGATTGTTTTAAAACAGTACTTACATAGATAAGAGGCTCTTTAGATCTCCAATAGCAGGTGAGATTTCTCCATCAAGATTCAAATCTGACAAATTACTAGACAACATAGAGAGAGAGAGACACAAAACAAATTAGAACTTTTCCGAGAGAATATCAAACCAAACACCAAAAAGAAAAAAGAGATGAAACTTACAGAGCAACAACATTGAAGGTGACGTTATCACAAGTAACACCTCTCCAGACACAATAGTCCGAAGAAGGTGAACCTGTCCAGTCATAGAGCACATTGTTCACATCTTTGAATGACTTCTTAATCTCCAGCAACGTTGCTCCTTTTTTTTTAATTAGGATATTTTATTAACCACACGCACATAAACCAAAATAAAATAAAATTAGTCAGCGCTTCCGAAAAAAATTAATTAGTTTAATAAATTCAACTTCCAAGAAGATTCAAAACTCAAACCCTAATTTATTCAGCTTCTTTTGATAACAGAATACTAGAGAAGTCAACAAAGGAATTTAAAAAAAAACAAGAAAGTGGCAAGTACCCAGATCTCATTGTCATGACAAAACTACTTCAAAGTCAAAACATGCACTTACCATTGTCTGAATTTACAGTAGTCCCAAAGCTCAAACAGATGAGAGATCCCAGAAGGACGACTTCTGTAAGGAGGGCCATTTCAACATGCGCACAAGCTAAAAACGACTGCGTTTTTGCTTAACCCAAATATGCTAAGAAAATAAAAAGAAAACCTTTAACTCTCCATGAAGAAGAAGAAGAAGATAGAGAAGAGAACCATACGTACCGACATTAGATTTTTTTTCTATGATAAGAAACTCTACCCAAATTGATGTTTTTTTCTTTTTATTTCTATTATTTTTTTTTAACTTTCACTGAGGGAAAAGTCTTGATTTTTATCGTTACATCACATCCTTCTGGCTCTGTTTACAGTGTTTCATTGAGTGCTCAAGCGACAGAAACACAGACTGAGATAGAGATGGAGAGAGAAGAGAGGAGAGAGAGAGTGAGGAAACACACATAAATGTGTGTTAAAGAGAAGGAAATGTACAACTGTAGGGACTGTGTGGGAGAGACGAAGAGAAATTATTTGGAGGATAAAGTTAAAAACCCCATCATCTTTTCCTTCTGCCAGAGTTCTGAAGCTTTGCAGAGGAGAGAGAGACTGAGAGAGAGAAATTAGAGATAGTGCTTTCACATTTTTCTCTCTCTTCCCTCTGAGGGTAAAACGGTCATCAATGAAGAACATGGTCATGGCAGTGTGAATAAAGGAAGTCGCTTTCGATGCCAAACGTTTTGAGGGTTTGCCTCTCTCTCTTTATCTCTCTCTGGCCGTTTCACAAGATGACCCATATCAATAAATCATTAATGGGCAGTTCCGTAAAAGAACATTTTTATTTTGTATCACCTCTTTTCCATTTACTATGTTTTTTCTTTTACATTATTCAATTCAATTGCTATAACTAAAATCAGAGTTCGGGAAAGTGACGCAATTTTTCGTTCTAAACAAAATTATTGTATATGTTAAAATTAAAATAAGCATTAAATAATTAATTAGATTAAAGAAATAAAATAATATGAAATGTTTAAAAGAAGAAAAAAATATCAAATAATGTAAACTAGATGGTCTAACCAGGGGGGGGGGGGGCTTAGAGGAGAGGTCAAATAGTGCAGTGCCTATGGCCCAATTTCTCTTGTTTTTCTGCAGTTTGGTTGTTTTTTCTTATAAGAAAGTCTTTTAAATGAAACTACTTTAACAGAAATGTTAATATATGATTTCCTTACCTAAATTTATTTAATATATTTTTTATAATTAGATTTATCACAAATTCTCATAACATATTAAGAAAATTGTTATGTTAACTTTTTTTTTTTTAACTAAATTTTCAATTCAAAATTTTGGAAAAAAAAAGAAATTTGGCCCAAGGGGCCGGCCCAGAAAAGTCTTGGACGTTCATTCTCACCAAAGACAACCCAAAAGTAAACTGATTTGTGCAAGTGCGTTTCTTGCAGCAAGATTATTTATGTATTTACACAACTCAACCCAAGAAATACAAGTACCCATCAGTTTATGATCCACATGGTCCTACACGCAAGCCTTCAAGCAAGATCGTGGCGCTAGCTGAGCGTATATAGCTGCATTGTCTCCAAAAGAGCGGAAACAAATTGGTCATGCACTTAATGACACACACGTGGCTTCCAAAACAACTGATGATTCCGTCCCATGGCATGAGTGAGAGAGCAAAACAAGAGCCTGGAATTGAAAAAGCAGAGGAGAAGACAGTGTTTGATGTGAAGCTGGAGAAGTTTGATACAACTGCAAATCGAACCAAACCAATTCGAATCAGACCAAAACAAATCAAACTAAACCAAATCGAACCAAACCGAAAAACAGTTATTCTTTTTGTTTATAGGCTTTTCTAGCCATAATAAAATTGTCGATAAGATAGATATGCCTGTGGTGTTATCCGGAATGGCTTCACTAAACGCTACAGCGAGCCTCCCACTTACGAACCACCACCGCCAAAGGCTAACGTGCGCATCTTCGTCGTCACCTCTGGTATGGACACAGAGCCGACGAGTGATCTCCGTCTCCTTCCTCCTCTCCCGCCTCCTCCTCCTCCCTAACGGTACACCGACACTTACATTTCACCAGTTTCGATTCTCACATTGATCCGCGAATTTTGATCTTCTTGTATATTTTAGATGCCATGGCGAGTACCTTGATTGATAAGTACGTCAAGAGGTAAAATCAAACTGACCTCAAAAATCTCCAATGCTTAGTGAAAGGTTTTGGGTTGATTCTTGTTTCTTTTGAATAGGAAAAGACTTGATCCACTTGAAGCATATGTACCACCAGTTATTCTAGCTCAGCTACAGTTTCAAGATCTTGGTATCTCTCTGTATTTTTATTCTTCTTAGTATAATCATCCTATATAACAACACTAAATATATTTTTTATGATATGATGATTGGAGAGAAAATTTTGAGCGTGGACAAGCCTGAATTCGAGGCATGTAGATCGGTACTCAGGTCTGGACCTGCTAGTTCCTTGCGTGTAAACATTCGAGCCGTAAGTTTTTTTTTTTTTTTTAAAGAAGCTCTTATAAATGCAATCCTTTGTGTTTGTTTATTAATGTGTGATTTGTTTAACTCTCTTCAGGTTGCTCAGTACGCTTCAGATGCTGGTTATTCCCAAACCGCGTCTAATGACGTTGATCGCTGCCTCAGGTATTAATTTAACATTTGTGTTACGCTAGAGCGAGTGAAGTGATGATTGTATTGTGTGTTTAGAGCATTGGAAGAAATGGATTCGCTGTTTCTACGTGCGTCGAGGAAGGATCCAAACGCAACTGTTGAATTGATGAAGTCGCAGCTTGGAACAGCGTTAACAGCACTAGACAGGTAATCCCCATACATACATAGATAGGACCCCGCACACATGGGTAAGGGAGAGTGTGTTTTTTTGGCTAACAGAACACCACTTGTCTGCAGCCTCTTACAAACAGTTCCTTCTGAAGTTCTTGATAAAGGGAAAGCTATGGTTGAAGTGTACAGATCACCATTCGAAGAAGACAATGCGTCGGACTCCGCTGAGATTCAGCAGCTCCAGTCAATACTGTGAGCAACGGAGTTTTACTATCCAGACACAGTTCTGATTCCCTGTATCTATGAGATCCTTTTGTTAACCTGAATTGAAGTATAACATTGCATATACTAGAACCTGAACAGTGGGCTGCTAATGTAAGAAAACGTTTCACCAAATTGTGGTTGCTTAGTCCCAAGTATTCAGCTTGTATCATGTTTTAACACTGTTATTGAAATTGAATTATGTCTAATATGAAATTATTTCAGGTCTTCTAATGAATAAATGTTTCAATCTTTTCTTTCAATGAAATGTAAAACTTCCTCTGTGGTCTCTGAAGTAGATATCAAATATAAAAAAAAGGGCAGGCATGGATCCAGAACATTTATTCTGTCTTCTCATTACTTGATAATCTTTAACTTCAAAATGTCTCAAGACAAAACAGACTCCGTTCTTGTAGAATATGTTACTGTCCCAAGTTTGTCACTAGAGAACCTTGTGTGGACTATTTGGGCCTTTCACCCTTCCTTTGCTTTCCATGCCTTTTTTGTGTCCTTGTTTGAGCTTAAAAATCAGAATTGTACAAACAAACTAAACTTGAGTGGGTGTTGGGTGTTCGACAAAGTGGGCATTCTTGCTTCTCATTGCACCATTCCATAATGCAGCTCCTGCACATCAAAGATGACCCTTTCAATATATTAGGCAAAATGTACAGATTGAAATTGTTTGGATTTAGAAATAATGGAAGAGGAAGGTTTATTTACCAACAAAATACATGACCACAAGGAGTGGCCGTCGGGTGCTGACGGCTGCTTAAGCAGAGAGTGCATTTTCCTACTGCCTGCAACCACAAGTACATAACAAACTGACTTGATCAAAGATGAGATTAAAAAATACACCACAAAGGACCTTTTTTTTTAAATCAGAAATGCAATAGAATAGTCCCAAAACAGGATTAGTAAATGGCCTCGTCTCACAAGAATAAAACAGCTTAGGACCAGTCAAGTGGTCATCTAATCTTCGATATCACGAGGCCAAACCAAATATTATACTAAGAGTTGTGTGCCTCTCTTCCAAACTCATCAGTATTCAAATAATATTAGCGGATTTCAGAATAACAGAGGTTTATAAGTTGTTTATGAATATAGTACCTCGGTAGTTGAAGTTGCATCGGAGGGAGACCAGTTTCCCTTCTCAGCTTCTGGAGTAATCAAATTTCCCTCTTCGTTTAAAACAGGCAACCCTCTCCCTGCAATAACAAAACATACCATTTTAAGTTGAAATGCATGACAAGCTATATATATTTTAAGCCTATGTTACCATCTTCTCTCACATTCATTTCTTGATAACTTTTTCGTTTGGTGCCAGTTTATATCATAATTTGACGACATTATTTAATAATTTAAGGACATGAAAGTGAGACAGACCTCCTGAGGTTTGATAAGATCCTAGAGACGCCTGCTGAACTGAGCTTGTGATAGATGACAAATTACTCCGACGCAAGCCTTCAGCAGCAAGGATGCACAACTGGATTAAAAGGAAAACCCCGAGAATTTGGTATCTGCTCATCAAGAGTTAAGGGAAGTTCAGATACTTAGTTGATGGCAAAATCCAACAGCAAAAAAAAATCATCACCTAGGTCTCTGATTCAATTGCTTTCCTATGAATACATAACGAACCCCAGAGGCACGTTTCGATATATGATAATATAGACCTGAAAAGAAAAGAAAGAACATCAAAAAAAAAAAAACTGTTTTTTATCTAATTTCAAAAAAGAAAAAAAAAGTCACCTTCAAAGTAGAAGAGCATCAAATTGGCACGGAGAAGCACTTGTAAGACTTCACGGGCAACAGGGAGAACCTGAACAAAAGCACACACACACACACCCTATTACTCAGCAAAGAAGAAAAACAAACCAAACAATAAGAACTAAACCATTAATTACCACAGGCCATCTTCGAATAGCTCGGTGCCACAACCTCTGAACTCTATCTTTGAACCTAGTTAATACAGAAGAAGCTGAAGACGGAAGATCAACCATTCTCGGTGACTGATCATCCTCATCAAAGGTAAACGCTTGCGTGGCAGCTCTTGAACTGTAAAAAAAAAAACAAAAGTACATATATTAACAAAACCATATTCTGTTAGTTTTCAAAAAAAAAAAAAGATATATCATCACCTAATCCTCTCGGCGATATAGGGAACTGCAGTCTGATACAGTATGAACAAAGCGCGTCTAGCAGGTGTAGGAGAGAGCCCATAAGGTCCTGCAACCTAAAATTAAAATAAAAGATGGCTTCTTAATCAGAAATCATCTAAAAAAAAATGGAGAGTTTGTGTAAGAAGGAACCTGTATAATGTCACAATACTCCTCTCCTAAAGTTTGTTGCCCTGAACCAGTCGTCAGAACGAAGTAAAGCATCTGCCCAACAAGTTTCATCTGCCCCCTCACAAGAAACCGAACACGTCATAAATAATAAAGCTGTAATTACAAAAATCTCAAAAAGGAAAGGTACCTCTTTTTGGTAAGCAAGAGCAATTCTTGTACCGAAAAGGTGTCGGAAGGCGTCGCGGCAGGCTTCGTGGATGAAAGAAGCGTATTGATCGTCTTTCTCTGCCGCTCTCATTATCTCCGGCTGAGCTGCGAGCGGGAATCGCCGGATTCCGCCATGAGTTCCACTTGAGCCTGGTTCGTCCGGGCTCGGGCCCGAATCGCCCCCGCTACGAAGCCTCACCATCCCCACAGTTTCTTCTGGTAGTTTGTTTAGTGGTTCGGTTCGATTGGAGTGCCCCTGATGTTTATCGATGAGGTGATGATGTCAGCTAGTTTTTTTCTTTATTTTTTTTCGACCCGCAAACTATTAATTTCTTTAGCAACAACGTCTTTAGACAAACTAAATTATTTAAATCTCACCTATATCATAAATAACAATGGTTTAGTCAAACTGACCCTTCACGTTTTTAAATTTAAACTCTAAATCTTAAATTGATATGTTTCTAAACAAGTATTATGATAGTAAATCATAATATAAGATTGTTAATAGATGCTTCCGAATTCATAATATAGAATTGAAAAATCAACTTATTTAGATCGAACAAAATTGTGTATCCAAACCATATATGCCGCATAAACATTACATGTAACTTAAACACTAAACAAAATAATACATATATGTTAAAAACATACGTCAAATTTTATAGTATTATATCAAACCAAATGGTTGGCATCTTAATAACCTAGCAAGTTTTTGATTAGGATAACCATATGATTTAATACGAACCATTATTAACATTGTGGTAATTAAAAATAGTTTAGTTAAGTTGATTTTGTCAGCAACTAAATCTTATGTAAAATAATGTTTGCTCATCAATATACATCAATTATATTATGTCACATTTTATAACCAATCAAATTATAATGCTTTTAATTAAATGTGTTCATAATATAACTAAACAAAAATCGATAGGAAATAGATGATTTATACTAAAAAAAATAAAGAAAATAATTTAACAGATGAAAACCAAACGAGCAGTAGTAATTTATACTCTCACTCAAATAAAACAACCGAAAATACTTGTTAAAAAACAACCGAAAATACTTGTTAAAAAAACAACCGAAAATACTTGTTAAAAAAACAACCGAAAATACAGACCCTTTCACACTCTCGTTTGTATTTTGCCTTGGATAGAAAACAATCTTAGGACTGTAGATGCTAATTCTATCAAACTGCCATCAAAGCAACTCCTTTATTACGTTAACGGCTACCACCGTTTCTTCTCTTTTTCTCTCCATTTGCAGCGCCTGTTGTTGCTTTGTCTGAATCGGGCACCTTCGTCCCTGGCCCAAGAGAAGTAGAAGACGAAAGCCTCTTCTTTGGCAATACCACTTGCGGAGGTTTGTTTTTATCAGACACAACCTTCTTCTTTTGCAAGCCCAAGTTGCTCGTTGATCCGACATTAACCTTGGATTTCAAAGCTTGCGTGCTAGCCAAGTTAAATGTTGTTCCCGCGCTAGCTTTTGGTTTCATAGCTTGCGCATTAACCATGTTTTTTGTTGTTTCTACACCAGCCTTGGATTTCTTCAACGGTTGTGGGTTGCTTGTAGTTTCTCCACTAGCCTTGGGGTTCCCAGCTTCCGCATTACCAAAGGAACTTCTGCGTGACGAAGAGCTGCTACCAACGCTCTCACCATCTTTGACATTTGTAGATGACCCACCACCGACGTTGTGCATGTGGCTAGTCCCTTCGCTCTTCATGCCCCTGGAATCGTTGTTTGTCGGCAACTGGATAGCTTTTCGGCTAGCTTTAGAGGCTGGAGAAGTCTTGATGGAGGTTTCGGGTTTGAGAGAGTTTTTGAAGGAGGCCTGACCGTCGTTGGATTCAGGATCCCACGGACGAGAAGCCATCCATCGTTCAAGCCAACTCCAACCCCAATCCGGAGTGTTTGCGTCCATCAGAGTCTGGTGTGGAAGTTTTGAAGAGCTTCTCCACGTTTGCTGTTTCATTTTTTTTCCAACATAAATCCATATAATTATGAATAATTTCATGACGAAGTTTTTATTAGATTTATAAAATACCTGATGACTATAAGCATACGCCAAAGCCCTTTCACGTCTCACAGAAGCTTCTTTTCGGTTCACAAACTTTGCTTTGATTTGTTCCTTTGATCTATTGGTGGAATCAAAATCTCCAGCGATAATCTACAAAAAAAAAAAATTGATTAATCTGAGTAGTTTGATTCACACGTTGTAGTAAAATAAAAGGTATAAAGATTCATTACCAAACTCTGGTTTTTGTGTTGTTCTTTTTGGTGACCCTTCTGTTGAACCAGCCTCTGACGAGCTTTGTTCTCTTCAGATAACCGATTCCTCCTCTCTTGAATCTGTGCCTGTAAACGTGTAAGTGTTTGCATTGAGCTAAGCATCGCGTTCATCTGTCTTTTGACGTATTTTCCTTGCAGAAGTGTCTTGAGTCTGGCCATCCCTCGCAGCATGCGTAGAGTTCGACTTGCCTGTGAAACCCGGCCCATTAAATCAAACTAAGCTCAAAGGTATATTAAAAAATATATTTGATGTGTTTAATTTTCTTATTTTAACGAATTACTTTCTCTAGTGCACAAAAAAAACGAATTATTTTCTCTTATGTCTTAGTCTTAGCATATTTAAAATTTTAAGAAAAGATGATCGGACAGTATCAAAAATGTCCTAATGGCACATGCTAAAAGACCGCTCTGACTAAAAAATCACGTAATAAGAGAAGCATTTACGGGAATGAATGATTTGTATGTATACCTTGTAACATCTATACGCATTTTGGATCTTGATTGCGGCAGCTTCCTCCTTTGATTCCCTAACTTGATTTGTGGATGTCGTGTTCGTGAGACGTACAACCTCCGCGGCAGCATGCGCAGCCACCACAGCTGCTTCGGCTGCAACAGCCGATGCAAGAGCCAGAGCTTGTCTAGTCTTTGCTTCTTTGGAACCACCATTTTCTTCATTGCTGGCAGATGCCGGAAGAGGATGGAGAAGAGGAGGAGGAGGAGGAGGGGATGGTGGTGGCAACAATGGCTGAGGAGCGAAATCCGGCAAGGGAGGAGGATAAGGAGACGGCCGAGTTATAGATGAAGATGAAGGGTCAATCGGAGAAGTCCTCTCCTCAGAGAACTCAATGGATTCTCTACTCTTTTGTCTCCCAGACCATTTCTTCTTCTCTTTCTCTGGTCTCTTCAAAAATCAAAAACCGAATCAAAGATTACATAATCATTATTATATGCATTAGATTTATGACGATATATATAGAGTAAAATCTGAAAACAAACTTGTTGTTTTTTGTCTTTTCCTGATGATAAACACGAAACCGAGACACATGCCAACCAGCCTTTTCCCATCTTCTTTTTGATTCTCCTGAAATTTCAGACAATCTTTCATTCGGACATTCTTACAAAATATTTCTCAAAGAAAAACATTCCTACAAAATGATATCAATTATAGGCTAAGGAGTAAGAAGAGCTCATGTTAAAAGACCTGGTCACGAAGGGCCCCACCGTTTCGTGGGAACCCAATTGACTTTTGTAACGATTGTGTTTTGTTAGAACTATTCAACAGATTTAACGACAGATACATTAAGTTATAAATAACCTCTTTTAAGTTTTTTTTTCTTCTTTTTATTTAAAAAAATTTCTCTGCTTCGTTGTTCTTCCTAGCATATTCCATTTAATTATTTATTCTGGAGTTATGATTTTTAGAATTATAAATAAACCAATACTAAAGATGAAAAGAAAATGCGAATTAACCTATCAGCGGTAGGTCTAATGGTCTTGGATTAAAACAAAATTTGATACACAAGATTATTATTTAAATCGGAATATGTAAAAACCAACTCTAAGTCTAGAAATTATAAGTAAAAAACCCGAAACTTCTATTGTTAACAAAAATTGCAATAATAGATGGTTTTTATTCGAAAAGTAGAGAAGAAACTACATATAGTAATTAGTAAATGGGATGCTAAAACTCTTCGGTTCCATGAATTATAACAGTTATAACGTATAACAAATAGCTGCTTTCAGTTATATTATTTAATTGGAAGCCGGCAAAGTGAGTACGTGCACACCTCTTTATACTTGTTGTAGATGGTTGATTTGGTGTTTACATAAATTAGAGTGTTTTACTTTCTCAAGCCTAAACCGGGAATGTTGTTTAATATGAGATCGGCACGCACTGGAAGCATGCACGGATTCCATTACATATTGAATTCGATAGTAAGTTATTTGAAACATATTTATTGATGATCAAAGAGATTAGAAGAGAAGCTATAAGACTTTTGAGAACCCTGTCCGATACCTTGTTGGAGTGAGGAGATGCATTGATATGGGAATCTCTTTGACTGCAAGTGTAACAACTACTCTAACTCGTCGGACAAGACAACACAGATTGGAAATCTATGGTATGATTGAAGCTCTGAACCAACAGCGCGTATGAAAATGACCGTAGGTGATGATGTTACTTTATGGAAACATAATGCAGAGACTTTCATAAGACAATTCAGTACAAACAAAAATACTTACAATCTTTTGAGGAGTATTGCACCAATAGTGAGCTGGTATTCGTGTGTATGGTTTGCTAATGCTAATCCAAAATATGATTTCCTCACGTGGCTGGCCAATGGCCATGCATAATCGGTTACAACTGCAGACTGTATGCTTGCGTGGAAGTGGGTATTGACCCTACAGTAAGCTTTTTCTATGTAATATTTTTCAAAAAAATTGAGGACTTAAAGCCAATGTTTCGTTAGGCTTTGCCCAATACCGGCTCTGACCCTATTATGTGTATTCTCTGCCAACACTATTCGGAATCGTGAGACCATCTCTTTTTTAATTACGACTTTTCTCAAGAAGTATGTTCAGCCAGTGTTCTCCTCTCGCGGTATACTATGCACTGGGAAGACTTAATTGGGTTTCTTATCGACTCAATGCAAGAAACAAAGCATTTTTTCCTCTTGAGATATATTTTCCATATCACTCTTTATTCACTTTGGCGTGAACCGAATAACAGAAGACATGGAGCTCTCCAAACTCTAACCGCATCGATGGTGAAGATGCTTGACATGCAGGTCAGGAAACAATGCCTCACAGTCAATGTTACTCGAAACCCGAAAGTATGATGGACAACTTCATTCATGGCTTGCTACAAGACTTTAGTTTCTCCATAATATACTATGTTTAAAAAAAAACAATTAATGCTATGTTTTTTAAGTAGCTAAATCTGTACAAAAGTGTTTTTCTGAATAAATTTTAAGAACTATTCAAAAAGAAAATTGAGAAAGCACCAAAAACCTATTCTCTCCAATAAATGAGGAAAAATAAGCCATTGTAAATTATAAAATTTATGAACCACCCCCCCCCCCCCCCCTCCCCCTCCCAATAAAATCATGTTAAAACAGCCGCAGGCAATCTCTTCAACATCCTGAAATCGAGCAACATTACTAGGTGTTTGATTTCATGGTGTTTAATGGCCTACACGTTTTGAACATTCAGAATTGAAAAGCCAAAAGGTTAAATACCAATCACATGCCTAGAGATTCCAATGTACAATATAACTCTTGGTGGATCTTTAGATTCTTGGTCTTTAAACTTGTGCAGCTGTTGCATATTATATTTTCTCATTTGTCTTCAATAAATATCTTGTTTATAAAGTCTCTAAACCTTTTGGAATAAAGCTTGGGATCAACAGCTGATATAGAAGTGGGATCTGCATGGAGTGACTTGTAGGCGTGCTCCAACTTTTTAGTGATATCATAGTCTTGAAGAATATCAATAATACCGAAGTACAGGATCACGTCAACAACCTCCTTCCTTGTACTCTTTGGATTCGAGTTGTCAATGTTGTCATCTTCCCACGCTTCTTCCTCAAATCTGCTCACCTGCTCTGCTTTTGCGGGTGTACTTTCCCCAAGTCTAATTAATGGTCCATTACTACATTTTCAATGCAAGACAAATATTGTCAAGACAAATATTATACAAAATATTAAAACTATTGATCATAAAATTTTCAATGTGAGACTTTAACAATTTTAGTAATTTATAATTATTTTAATTTTTTAAATATAACATTATGAAAAAATTAACTTTTATTATATAGTTAATGTGATTGTGTAATTTGTTTTAATAATATAAAATTAAAAAACGATAAAGGATTTTAAATATTTATTATTCAAAATCATTAATTGTCATTTATATTTTAATGATTTTAAGTAATTCTATAGTTTTTTTTTTAGGAAATAATTAATTTTTTAAAAGATTACTAATTAATTTTAAAGTTATTTAATAAGAAGTATAATATTTTTTTAGATTGACCAATTTATTTTTTAAAAAATATTAATAATCATTCTAATGATGACACATGACATAACTTACATGTTGTAATGTTTCCCAAATACACTTGCTCCCTTTCCAAAATATCCAAGTTTTAGAAAAATAAAATTGTAAAAACTATCTTTTACATTTTAATGCATTATTTAATGATAGATTGTAAACTTAAAAAGATAATTTATGTTCATAAAAATTATATCTGTTAAAAGTTATGGAAATAGTTAACTATAAAAAAATAATATATTGATAATCAATATTTAATATATTTTTAATATATGTAATTTTTTTTAAAAAAATTACATCTTTTTAAAATAAAGAATAATATATCAGGGATGTTTTGTATTTATCTATCCAAAATAAATTGGTAAGAGAAGGTACCAAGTCTGCGTGACAGAGTCCATATTCGGAAGCGAATTATATCCTCTCATCAATTTGTCTTCCTGATCTCTTCGACCTAAATAAATAAAGTAACTAATTTCTCAGTTAACAGAAGAAAGGTAGAAATTTATTTTATTTTTAAAAATACAAATTGAAATAAGTTGAAAGAAATGTCTGAATGATTAATACCGATCCCCAAGGAAATATCGTCACGCAAGCAAGATTCCCGGAAATGGAGACCAATTAAGAGACTATAATCCATAATCCGCTCAGCTTCAAGAAACTCACAGTCGATGTCGATTTGGTTGATAAAGGCATGAAACCACGAGGTCTCGAGTCGAAAGACATACTTGAGATCCAAGTCTTTGAGTGTTGTGGTCTCGTCGATTTCACCTTCATCCTTGTCAATCGTACGGCCATGCGATGAACCTTTCAGGTCAAACCGTTTGTGTATACGATACTCCGAACAAAATAGATTTCCCATCACTATGAACCGAGTCTGTTATAAATTTATTTATTTTTTGGTCACAAAACAAGAATAATGTTTTTATTTGATCTCATCAAGACATCAACAATACGTAACAAAAGAACATTTCCCCATACCTTTTGGCCTCCTACTGGTTTGACACAATGCACCCCGAAAAACTTGGTGACCAATGAGTTCTTGTACTTGGAGACATGCTCATAATAATTTGGGAGCATCTTAAGCAACACCTAATGATGGTTTACAAAGCTCAGGTCATATTATTATTATGGCCCTAAAGCAATGTGAAGCAAAATTACCTTTATTTCAGATTTCTTCATGGTTTTGATCATGAAACGTTCGTCTTGAGTCAGGTAAAAGGAGCTTCCACTCTTTCCAGGAGAAGAAAATTCCCGAAGAGATTCATCTCCACAAATAGCGAGCATGTAATCCGCTGGATCTATAGTAAATAACTCTCTTAGATGCCTGTTTTGACCACAATAAACGAACCATTAGATAAAATTAAACCTTTTTTTTATCAAGAGAGTCCCTCAACTCCTATTATATTTCTCCCGTACCTAAACACAATGGGGCAGTAGTCTTTCCATTTAAAATCGATGGACTGATGGGGAGGTGTACACTTAGATCCTTCGGGGGGAAACCTGGTCCATTGTTTATCCTTGGGATCAAAATCACAATGCCTAAGCTCCCTCAAAACCGAAGCATGTTTGCCAACAGAATATCTGATGCCAAGCTGTAGATTCAACATCAAATCATAACTTTTATGTCCGGCAGTAACCGTATACCCCGGTTTTTTTACATCCCCTTCATCCAGCCATCTCGGACTTTGCTGCGAACTCATGGCACCACCACTCTCCAAAAGCAAAGGGCTCCTTGCCCACTCATACTCGTTATCACCTGTATCTGACTCGCTCGTGTACGGACTCAACATCGACCCCGCCTCTACATTATCACACGTGTTCGAATCCTCCAGTTCCGATATACAAATCCGCGGAAAGTTTGTATTCTTTGACAAAGTCTCTACCGAAGAGAGCTTTTGCTGCTGCACAATCTCATCATCTTTCTTTTTGTTCTTCCTCCCCCACCCACCGAACTGATTATTATTACTCGTCTTCTCCTCGTTCCAACTCAAAACCCCTTTCCCAACCGGAGCTCCGTTTTCCCACAGCCCTTCGTAACGGTTTCCGTTAGCCCAAGTCATGATCCCTTTCCCAGAGATAACACCGTTCTTCCACTCTCCCACGTACTCATTCCCATCGCACCACACATAACGTCCGCTACCGTCTTGCAGATTAGCCTTCCAGTTCCCTTGGTAAACGTCGCCGTTCGCGTACCTCTTCTCTCCGTAGCCATGCTTCCTCCCCCAAAGCCAGTGCCCTCTGTAAGTATCGCCGTCGATTCCTATGAACGTTCCCTCGCCGTCCATTCGACCATCCTTGAACTGACCCTCGTAGGTAGCTCCAGACGGCCAAGAAAAACGCCCTTTCCCACTCGCTTTGCCACGTGTCCACTCCCCTTCGTACATGCAACCATCCGACCACAGATACTTCCCTGTACCGTGAGGCACCCCCGCCGATAAGCCTCCGTTGTAAAGGTCACCGTTCTTCAAAACTTTCTCTACTATTCTAATCTCGGCCGTCCCGTCACTCAGCTCGCAGTTTGTCGTGGGGACCACGCGGCGGGAACTCTGTTTATATTTGGTGGCCCCGCCACTACGACCCCCTGAGGATTGCCCCTTGTTTAGATTCTCCTCGCTGAAGAGGAATACAGCCTCTTGCATTTTTCTTTTTTTTTTTTTTTTAATGTTTTTATGTTACTTTTCTTACTCTACTCCCGCCGGCTACACAGCACCAAAGTCATCAACTCTGACATTTCTCGTTGATTTTTTTTTCCGGACTTGTTTGTTCATTCAGTGTTCAAACCTTTTTGTTCTGTAATTTTATACATGTAAAAAGTGATCAATGACGGAAAAAAATCAATCTGTCTAAAATAAATAAAATAAATAATCTCTCTTCATTTATTACTCCCTCATTTCTGGTATAACTGTCGTTTTATAATCATTTTTTGTTTCAATATAATTGACGTTTTCCAAAATCGACAATGCAAAATATAGTGACAATGATGAGTATAGAAAAGGTATTGTATTGGGTGCTTCATACTCTACAATGTCATATAAAAAAAACAGAGGGAGTATATTTTATAAGAAAGAAAAAAATATATTCGACTTCTACTGTCATCTCAAAATATAGAATCAATTCAATCAGAAAAACAGAAAAGAGGATCGACCATCATTTATGTTCATTCTAATATGATTACTTTTCAATCTTCGAATCGGTAAATAAATAAGATAATGGTTTTGTTCTTAGCTCATTAATAAGATTGGATTCGTTGACTAATAAAAGGAAATATCAGATGGACTCATCGAGAGATTATGAATGAGTGCTACTCGTAAATTACTCCCAAAAGATCTGAGAAAGCTAATAAAAGTAAAATGCTTACCTGAATAGTTGAAGAGAAAATGATATATGGTCACCCGACATGAAAAGTAGTCCAGAAAAGAAGGTTTGATGGAAATGAGACCCAAGTTATATGAAAAGCAGAGAATGAAGATCGAAGGAACGATTTATCAGGAAACTAGGAATGGTGAAACTCTCTTACAAGGAGATAAAATGATCAGCTCAACGATGAAAATGTGGCCGTTAGATGTGTATCTGCTAAGTTGTTTGATTATTTATGTAGCCTGCAACAAGACAACGTGCTGGCCTCTATCATATGATCTTTTAAAATCTTGCAATATTTTTCTATTTTTAAAAATCATTAAATTATTTTTCTGCTCGATGACAACAACAAAATAAAATGCTTGTACGTTTATAATTATTAGGCTTCGAGAAGATTTAGTACATGTTTGAATATCATATAAGAATATGCGGTGCTTCTTTAGGTGGAGCTAATCGACAAGTCTGTAGCGATATAAACAATGTTTTTGAACGTGCTTCAAGCCTACAATCTTGGTCTTACATCATGTGCCACAAGTCAGAAATTTATATTACTCTCCCCTCCGCTGGGTCACAACTCATAACTCACAAGTCAAATCACAAAACCACAATTAGTTTACCAATAAATTTAGCAGATTCCAAATTAGAAACTGGACCAATAATTTGGATTTTTGGTTATGTTCGATTGAGCTTTTCAGGGTTAAAAAACAAACCACAAATAAATCTAAATTCTTTTGGTTTAATTTGGCTTGAACTCGGTTGGGTTATAAACAAAAGAAAAAGTAGCAAACTTTTATTAGAGAATATTACAAGGTGGTGTGACACTTTCCAAGTTTATAACTACACCATAGGACATTTTTATTTATACTAGGCCCTATTCAGAAATACGCTAGGCCTTCCTCATATGTTTTACGTTCGGATTGGACCTAACACCAAAAAAAAAATTAGAGATTACATAAAGATTAATCGGAAATTAATTTTAAGAAATTTATCTATTATATGTTAAATATGTGCATATATACCAAATTTGATCTATTCCAAATTTGACGTGCGGTGTGTGGGTAGAGGTCCGCTATAATTGGTAGAAGTCTCGTTTTCGAAAGTAGAATTGCCCATTTTTTTAAAAAAGAATCAGGTTTAGGTTAAATGAACTAAGAAATTACCAATTTATCTTCGTCTTCAACCTCTTGACTACGAATTCACAATCACCTTTTCTTTTTACTTGTGATTTTGCTGTTTTTATTGTTGATATTGTGGGTTCAACTTAAAATTAACAGATTTATAAGCTAGTTTGTGACCTCAAGCTTTAAATTACAAGAATAATGGTCTTTTATTTTTTCTTACTAACTGACCGAATCAAGCCAAAACGCCACAGTCTCTCACCGTGCACACTTTTCCGGTGAGTATCAGGCCACCGAGAACACGTTTTCGAACAAGGATACCAGGTGAGTATTAATATGTACAGGTTTGTTTTATAATGTTGTAATGCACCATGCTTAGCCTATTTTGTGTTATTTGTACTGAATTTTTCCTTATCAAAATAAATTTAGGCATATTGTGACTGTTTAGATTAGAAATTGCTTTAACGCTAATGCTACTGTAAATGCAAGAGCTATAGTTGAAACTGTAACACAAAGTAAACTAATGTATGTATCTATAAAGATGTATATATTAGAAGTTTTTTAATATGAACAAGTCTCTTTTTAAATATAACTTCAACAAGATCAAGACACTCTTGACTTTTTGTTATGGCCTCACACAACCTAAGGTGGAATACATAACTTTAGAACCTCTCTTCTTAACCCTTTTTTGTGCTTTTCACTCACCTTAAATGTTATGAAGACCCACACTTGTGCTAAAAATATAATTCGAGTGATTACCCTAATACACATGCTAAAGAAGATTATTTATACCTAATAGCCAATCGCCTAACCTAGCCTCCCAAAGACATATTTCAGAATCTCCAAATGTGACAAATTCCCTAAATAATTTACTAAGCCTTTATGAAATTTCCACGACGAGATTTCCCTTGGACCGTCCAAGGTGATCCAGCTGTTTTTTCTCCAAGTGATCTTTAGACTGTCTCCAACTTGGCTATCGGTTCAGTTTTCAAGTCTTCAGCTCTACTACATCTCAATCATTCTGCTCGCATCCTGTACTTCCAATTGGTTCAAACTGTCCACCTAATATTTGCATCTTCAGAAGCATATTTGATTGAAGGCATGGCTAAACAATAACTGAAAGAAGAAAAAGCCGGATCTGTTTCAATTTTCAAACAAAAAGGCTCACACTAAAATTATAGGGAAACAAAGGGATCACCAGAACCAAAAAGGGAAACACTCAATATGGTAACTAGAGCACCGGAAAATAATTCCGGCTGAGAGCCAAGAAAATAGGAAAAGTGGATTCTTCGGTTACTTTTTCAGAGTAGGTTTTCTTATTACGAACTAGTTTTGAGTTATTTGCATAAATCTATTCCAAAGATTAGGACATGATAATTTTCATTTCAAGCAGTCTGTTTTGAGATAATTGATGAAGTAGCCAAATGAGCCTTCTGTGTGTATACGATAACTTGTAACCCCTGTTAAACAGTGAACAGAAATTTAGAAAATAAGGAGAATCAACATTCAGAAATTGTTCTTGTTTACAACCAAACATCTTTGCGTCTTTGTCCATCAGTAGTCAACATGTTGCAACCACTACACTGGAAACAAAGATAAATTATGTATTCCATATTCACTTCCTATCCTTAGGCTCAAACCCGATGCAGATAATGTGTCTTCCATGAGGGAATTGCTTATTAGCAACACTAGAATGATAAACCTCCCACCTACGGGACTTGGAAGTACTCCAATCTATCCTCTGTTGTATTGACATCTGTGGAAGGCGCGCAACAAGTTGATTTTCGAGGATAAGTAATGTTCTGAGTCGGAGCTGGTCTTAAAAGTTCTAAAAGATGCTCGTAGCTGGGAAGAAGCTTCTCAGGCTAACAAGCACTCTGTTACCCGACTCCCCTATCATGCGCTGGTGCGCTCTATTCTGTCCGGCCTTAATTGCTTTACAGATGGAGCTTGGAACCCTCATACTGGAAACAGTGGTCAAGGCTGGGTCTTCTCTGACCCCTCTGGTGTTGAGTTGAAACACCATTCCACTAACCGACGTCACATAGTTGTAGTGGCAGAAGCTCTCGCGGTAAAAGCTGCTCTCTTGGATGCAGTCACTAATGATTTCTCTCAGCTGAATATCTTCTCTGATTTGAAGTCTCTCATCAACCTCCTCAACTCTTCTTCCTCAACAGTTTTACTACAGAGTGTGCTGTTTGATATTAGAGTTTTGAGTGCTAGGTTTGAATCTATCTCCTTTTATTTCACCCCTCGGTTGGGTAATGTTGTCGCAGACTCTTTAGCAAAGGCTGCCTTAAGCGGGTTGTAATATCTCCTGGTGGAGAGTAACTCTTTTCTCTTTTATTATTCAAGTAGTTCGTTCAAAAAAAAAAAAGGCTCAAACTGTTATTCATCCCCAAGTGAACACGAACTTACTGGTGTGAAAGACAATTCCATATAAATAAGGATGATCCAAAGAAAATTGTGATGCTAGATTGTTACCAAACAGAGAATCCAAATCCATAAATCATAAAATAATACATAATAAAAAATCTAGTACGTCAACGCTTGCAACTATAACAATAATGAGTATGGTCCCTAGATGGTGTTCCACAGTTGTAGCAAAAAGCCAACCCACACCTGCACACAAGTAGTATTAAAAAGCTCAGAACTGTCATTAAAATATTGCATTATTAAGATAAAAAAAAAGTTACCTGCACTTCATGTATAAGCAACCTTGAGACTTCTCAATGTAGAATTTGCAAGAAGGGCATCTCGCCCATTTGTGAGACTCCGCCATTTTCTTCAGCAAAATGTCATCCCTCCCTCTTTCGTTATCAGCCAGCTTCTGAAACTCCTCGCAGGTAATCTCGGGATGCCACTGCGTCCCGCACGCTGCACACACCATTCTATTACAATGAGGACACTCAGATTCCTTCAAGTTCCCGCCGTCTTGGCCCTCGTCCAAGAAAACCAGAGCAGAGCAGTCCTTGTACGGACAGTAGAACCTCTTCGAACGCATCACCACAGCCTCGCAGAGAGCGTCTCCCCACCGATCGAAAACCTCCCGCGGCAGGATGGGACGGCACTGATCCGGCTCGAGGCGCCCCGTACAGCCGGAGACAGGACAGCCGATGGAGAGCAGGTTGTCTTGTAATTTAGCGGCGATGTATCTGGAGACGCAATCGCTGCAGTAGGAGTGAGGGCACCCGCTGATTCGAAACGACTCGACCGTTGGTTTTGATTCGACGCAAATCTCGCAGTCGAAGAAGGTCAGGGGTCTTCTCCGGGGGGGCTTGCTGTTCGAGGACTGGCCTTTCTCTAGAAATTTGCGAGCTGGTGGAGGGAAACGGAGGATTATGAGATCGTCGTCACCTTCTTCTTCGCCGCCGTTGTATTGATCGAGATCTATGAAGATTGGCGGTTCGGATTTGATTCTGAGGCTGCGATCACGGTCGTAACTCTCGACGGAGATGGCTTCGCGTTTTGTGGAGCCGCGGGAGGAGAGAGGGGCGGAGAAGATGTAACAGTCGCTGTCTTCTTGGTCTATGTCTCTGGGGAAGTCATTGAGATCGAAGACAGGTGCAGTGTCCGTTCGTGTCGCCATTTCGTGATGAGTAGAAGAAGAAGAGTATGTGTTGTGGTTAGGGTTTTATGCGACCATTTTCTGACGGTCTGTTGGACCAATGCCTAAAACACTTGTTTTCCACTTGTCTGTCTTTCATAATTTTCATGAAAATAAAATTGAAAAATAACAATAAAAAGCAGATAACTCTCATTGTATATCATCAACCAAACAAATTAGAATTAGGCAATTAGCTAAGACCATCCCTAAGAGCATCTCCAATGGTGTTACTACCATTGGAGTCCTTAAGTATATTTTATTATTATTTTTTTTTTTAAGAGTTAAGGATTCTAATGAAATTTGTATGTCCAATGGTGTTACCACCATTGAAATCCTTAAGAATAAAAAATTAATAAATTTTTAAAAAGTTAAAAAAAAGAAGAGAAAATCATAAGAAATTAGTAACTACCATTAAAAAACAAAACATAAGAAAAATAAAAAAAAAATATTTTGTTTTAAAATATTGAAGATCCAGCCGTTGTAAGTTCCAGCCATAACGCTCTGTTACGATAACCAAACTTTCTATGTTTTTGCTTTTGAATTTAGGGGAATTTCGGATATTTCATGGTGTCTTTTAGACTTCTTACATGAGTAAGCTTTTGTTGTGTTTTAATTTAGTCTCTCAGGTAATCTAAACCGTAACGCTCTGTTGGTTTCAACCTTGAGTTACAAGTTTACAACAATTGAAATAGATCATGAACCAAAACATGTTTTGTAAAAGAAATATTATAAGAAGCTTAGAGCCAGCTGCAAACTTGACAATCAATCACACAAAGGCTCGGCTCACTCGACCAAAAGATTCATCTTCTTATTAACAAACTTGATCACACCTCTCATCTACCTTTGTTTGAGAAGCAGCTGTCTTACTCTCTCAAAAGTCACACCTGATGGTCGATCATTTCATCTAACAAAACGCAAGCCTTTTGAGTGTCTGCATCTGGTTCACACACTCTGATCATCTTCCTAAACACATCTTTATCATCATTGTGTATGTGTCTGCCAAGATCTTCATCAGACTCCTCCAGCTTTACAATATTCCAAACACCCACAGCAATATATAATTCTAGTACAATAAAGTATCAACAAAGAGTCAAACTTGTAGTCTTAAACTAACCAAAGACAGAGCAGCTGAAAGTATTATCCCCTGCACTGCTCCTCAATCAACATGAGAAGTAGTCAAACTTTGTTTACCAGCCAGCCAGATGGAAGGGTGCGACAGAGACAGAGCAGCTGAAAGTCTATTCCAAATCAGAGGCAATCTCGAGGTCACTATCTACATCAACAATGGCGAGGAATGGCAAAGGTTTGATTGAAATGGTTCAAGAACAAGAATCTTTGATACCGAGACCGATCTCAGAGCAGCTTGCATTCTCAAGGACCATTCATCAAAGCAAAGAGGCTGATATAGTGGAGAGACTCTGTAGACTTCTGATGATGATGAAAAACGAGAACCTGTCTCTCTCTCTCTCTCAAGTTCGATCTCGGTGTTACGAACAGATTGTAAAAGAAAAGATCTTTAAGAAATAAACTCAGAACTCTCTTGTGATCAAAAGCAAATACAAGGTTCTGAGAGATTTATGATGGAGTATTCTCACCTCCCCTACACATACTTCATCTACTTTCTTCGATACCTCTCCAACGTGTATTAAACATAGATCTAAGAAACTTGGATCAAGCAAAAGAGATATCTTCTTGTAGGCCTTCCTTGTCCGTGAATCTGCAAAAACCCCAAATTTCACCGATTCGATTGAAAACACAATTCCCCTATTCCGTAACCTAATTTGCAAAGAAAACGACATGAAATCGAATGTAAATCCCAAGAATCAAAGGAAATCAACAACAGAACCCTTCGATTTACCTTCTTTACCCGGAGAGATCATAATCGCCTTATCGCCGAGACTAACTTCTTTTTTTCTCGTCTAGACTCAAATGAAACGAACACGTGAAACCCTTCACTCGACGGACAAAATTGATGTGCCACGTCAACAAGGATCAATACATTTTAATCCTTAGCAAATGACTGATCCTTATGTTATTTGGGTTAAATATTATTATTATATGCCTAATAGTTAAGGATTTGGACTTAAGGATTCATTAAAATCTCGCGTTGTGGATGGTCTAACCCTTCATTCTTAGCTTTTTGATTTATTCTGAAATAAGTTTTGTTTCAATATTATTTAATTTTTTGCTTCAAAATAAAATACTGAACAGTATTGTTTCAAATTAATATATGTTTTATATCCTCATTTTTTTTGGAATGAAAGTTTTAAATTAAATTAGTCTTTAACTTTTATTTATTATTATATTTTACCAAAATAAATTTTATATATATTAATATTAACTAATTAATATCACAGTTCAACTATTATTTGCATTTAATTAGATTTATAGATCAAATAACATTAAAATAATTATTTCTAAAAATTTTAGCTCGGTTAAGAAGAATCAAAAATAAATAACATGATTTTTACTTCAAAATATTTTTCTTAATTACTTATAGAAAATATATATGCATGGTGTTTTTTTTATAAAATATGATGTCTTTGTTTGTTTATTCATAACAAGTAGTAAATTTACTATACGATAAAGTTGAACTTATGTTAAATAATAGTTGTGTTAGATTTTTGTTGAAATAAATAATTGAGTAAATTAGTTTTAACTGAAAAGCTGAAAATTATAATCAATAAAAAATGAGAGACATAGTATATTTAGAATTCTCTTTAAAAATTAAAAAAAAAAAAAAAGAAATCAAGTCTCATATACCTAGAAAAATCCATAATTAGTTAATTACTCTAAACACCATTGATATTTCTAAATTCCAATATTGTTCTTGCACTTGTCTTTGCCCCAGCCACAGCCCTGTCAGCCCCTATCCATACTTCTTCCTTCTCCCTTTAGTATCTCCATAAAATCTCTTACCAAATAATAATATTATTTCTCTCTTCATCTTTCCTAATCTTTTATTACACTATTTTTTTTTTAGAAATACAATCTTCTTCTTTTTTCTCTTTCCACCGTTATGGATCCAATAAAATTATCTCATCGACAAGTTCATCCAAAACAGCATTTTTGTTAGTTTTTTCGATGTTGACCACGATATTGAAGGTTCAAAGCGAGTCCATGACTCATACATGAGAGATCTCTTCAATTCACGTGTTGATGCATACATGTTGGTAAAAACACATGGCCGTATAAATGGACTGTATAATCAAGAAAAAGTTGGTTCTTCTTAAATTTGTTGATGATGACCTGAATTTCACATTTCAATTATGAGTACCCTTTTGCTATATAACATGTTTGGTTAAGCCTTGTGAGCATATACACGTTGAGATAATTGTTACCAACAGGTGGTGCCATATGATTTAAAAATTGTTCGATAGATGTTTCAAATAGGTGTGGCTCGATATATGATTTGTTAATTTTTACATAATATATTTCCGTTAGCTGATATATTTTTCTTTAACTGTTACAAAAGATGTTGACGCTTTTTTAATTTGTGGGTAAGATGTTTATAAATAGCTTGTGTTGGCTGATACATATTTGATTAAATGCTACAAGATTGGTTACTGAACTAACTTAATCATTATCTATTTAATGTATATATTCTTTACGGTTAATCATTATTGTATTATATGCAAAACCAATTAATTACATATAACATATGTTTTACATTTTAAATGACATACTACATTACGATTATTGGTTTCGGTACATGATAAGTTTTTTTCTAAAAAACAAGTTGTCCACTAACAATCTATATAACATTTTACAGTAAAACTTAGCGTTAAACTTCTTGCGCTACAAAACAGTTTTTCATATGATACGTGGTTGTTAGATGAAACGTATAGGTTACCATGATAACTTTATAATTAGCTTGTACATGTTTAGTTAGTTGTTATCTAACTTGTAAGACACTTTTTACAATGGTTGGTGAGATGTCGAGAGATAACTAACTTTAGCTGATACATGATTTGTTAGATGCTACTAAATAGGTTATTGTTCTAAGTTAATCGTTATCTTTGTAAGTGTTATCACATTTTCTAATTTAACTATTGATTTTCAATTTCAAAAGTTCAACTCAAAGATACATATACTGGAGAAAAAGTTATAGTAATTGCGTTTGGAATAAATATCCAAGAGAACATGTTTGGAGGTTTGGCTTTCTTTGAATCCATGATTCACTCGCATCCATGGTGTTTCAAACATCAAGTTATTGTTGTGATGGTGACACAGATGGATTGAAGTGGAGGATGAGGTTACCATATGATTGGTGTCGAAAATAAAGTAGGTGATGATTTGAAGATTTAAGAAGAAGATCGATTGATTTGAAAATAAACTTTAATCTTAATAGAAGTTGAGAAAACTCGGAGAGAAAGAGAAAAAGATGTAAGTTTGGAAAAGAAAGAAAAACAAAATGTTATTTTAGGGCATGAATAAAAAGGAAAAGGGGATACAAATGTCTACGTGGACATGAGTTTTTCTTATGATTTATGATAGTTTCTTAATTTATCTATGATTTGTGTATATTGACATAATTGTCTCTAAAGTAATTATTGTAGTGGAGTAACCATTTGTAAAAATTAAAATCAAATTTCATAATAGTGACAAGAGCTTCCACTAGGGGGATAAAAACCAAATTCTAAAAAATTAAAACGAATTCTCCAAAAAGTAGTATTAAATCCGAATAGAAATTGGTTAAATATCCGAATAAATTCAAAATTTTGGTATTTAGAGATTCAGAACCAAACCCAATACAAACCGAAGTATTTCGAGTATCCAAAAAATAATATATTAAATGTACAAATACAAGTACATTTGAATATATTAAATCTAAAAAATAATATATTTTAATATACAAATACAAGTATTCAAAAGTAAATGTCTAAACATCTGAATAATACTCATATCCAAATATTTAAGTCAAATCAATTTATATGTTAAATTAATTTATTTTGGTAGTCATTATTCAAATTTATATGTAATGTATTATCATTTTTTTAGATTTTGAATTTTTTTAATTATATATAAGTTTTATTTTTTAATTTAAACATGTTATTTGAATCCTAAACCGAATTCGCAAAGATCTGAATTAAATGTGAATCAAAATTTATAAATTTCTGAATATGACTGGAATTTTTAACACTGAAAATTTGAAACCTGAACTGACCGGAACCAAATTAGAATCGAAATTTATAAATACGGAACCAAATTAGAATCGAAATTTATAAATACCTGAGGTTGAAATCTTTAATCTGAGAGAAACTCTAGACTCGAATATCGAAAAGATCCAAACCGAACGTCTTTTTATCTTTTTAATTTATTGAACAAGCCAAAAGGGGGCCATGGTTCGATTAACGATTTAGTGGGAACAGCAGGCCTGACGGCTCTATTTGTCATAGGGGTTTTCTTCTCCGACACGAACATAGTAAGATGTGCGGCAGGGCTCGCTGTACTCTGAGACCTGAAGATGTCCGCAGGGCTTGTCACCGTCATGGCCCTCCTGCCCGTTTTCTTCATCTCGAATGGTTTTTCTCTTTTTCTCCTTTTACATTTTTTCTTTCTATTTGACTGTGGGTCCTCAGAACATCGTTGTTTTTTGTCGGTTATACAGTTATCGTCCTTCTTACAATGTTGCGCCTGGATCTTATATGCCGGTTCTACGGAGAGACAAAGATGGTGTTGCTGTTCACTGTATGAAGTGGGGATTAGTCCCTGGCTTCACTAAGAAAACTGATAAGCCTGATTTCTTCAAAATGGTAAAAACTTTACTATTTTGGTTTTACATCTGTTTAAGTTCTCTGATTCCTGTCCTGAGATACTGATCATATTTTTTGCAGTTTAATGCTCGGTCTGAATCGATAGCTGAGAAAGCATCTTTTCGTCGATTGCTTCCAAAGAATAGGTGCCTTGTTGCAGTTGATGGGTATCTCTATTATCTCTTTTATTATTCTTAGCCCATGTTTCATCTGTATGTGAAGATATCCCTTACTTACTTATATTATTCTTAGGATCACAAAACTGTTAAGAAAATTTCAGAAAAATTCTGATGTTATGTTACTGTAAGTAGATGTATATCCCAAAAAAAGTACTTATATAGTGAGATTCATCTTGAAGGTTCTATGAGTGGAAAAAGGAAGGCTCAAAAAAGCAACCCTACTACATCCATTTTAAGGATGAGAGGCCTTTGGTCTTTGCTGCTCTTTTTGATTCTTGGCAGAACTCAGGAGGTGTGAATTTCTTATCTCTGTACACTCAATATCTTCTGGCTATCTGTGCTTATATATACTTGACGCAACACTTAGAGATGAATTCATCATTTGTTTATTATGGTAGCTGAAATATCTTGTCCGCTTTGAATGAATTTTACAAGATAGGAGTTACTCTTTTCTGTGCAGGTGAGACACTTTATACCTTCACGATTTTGACCACTGCTTCCTCGTCAGCCTTGGATTGGCTCCATGGTGAGTTATAAAATACATTAGTTAATATGAAAGTTACATTTCTGATTCTTAGTAGCAACATAACATAATAAAGTTGGATATTGTATATTCTCTATGGACCCTTTGCTTGAGTTTCTGATTCTTTGTTTATTTTTGACTTAAAGACAGAATGCCAGTAATTTTGGGAGACAAGGATTCAGTCGATACATGGTTAGATGATCCCTCAACGTCGAAACTGCAGCCATTACTTGCACCTTATGAAAAATCGGATTTGGTAAGCTTTAATTTGTTTTTGTGAAACTGCAGCCATTACTTGCACCTTATGAAAAATCCTTATGAAACTGCAGACAAGGATTTGTTTTTGTGCATACTCTTGAGCTTGAATTTTTCAGGTATGGTATCCAGTAACCTCTGCAATTGGTAAACTATCTTTTGATGGACCAGAGCGTATTCAACAGGTACGGTTTAACCAGTTTCCCCTTATTTATTAGTGTTACTAGTCTGCGTTCTCAAGCAGTTTTGGTGTAAGCAGATACCGTTAAAGGCCTCACAAAACAGCTTGATCTCCAAGTTTTTCTCAGCAAAGCAGCCCAAAACAGAAGAAAGAGACAAAGAAACCATCCCAGCTGGTCCGAAAGAGGAACCTATACTTGAAGGGGTCCTAGTCTCGGATAGCAATGATGAAATCAAACAAGTGGATGAGGAGAAAGCCGAACCATTAGTTGGAGATAGCTCAGCCGTTGCATCTCCTCCTGAATCTGTAAAGAAGGAAGGTGAATCCGTGGAGACTGGTGGGTTAGAGTTAACCGGGAAGTCGAGTGGAAGAAAGCGAGATTATGAGTTATTTTCAGCTCAAGAAAAGCCATGGAAACAACAACAGTCTGTTGTGGTGAGGATGCAAGATGATAAAAGCTGTGGGAAACACGGAAGGAAGAAGCAAGGAAAAGGAAACTCCAAGGAGACGCAGTCTACGTTACATTTCTTTTTCGATGAGAAATAGTTTGTTTGTACATAAATGAATCTATGATGACGTGTGTGTTGAGAGCTAATATGGTTGTAGACTTGTAGTAGATCATCAAGGACACTTATGTATCGTCGATGCTTTGTTTATGTGTTGTGCTCAGATCTCTAGATGAATCTCTATTATGTAACTGTTGACAGAAAAAAAAAAAAAAAGGAACAAGGTCAATTTTGGTTTATTCTAAAAAATAGATTAAACCGATAAGCGAAGAAAATAACCGAAGTAAACCGGACAGCAAACCGAAATATTGCTAACAAAAATAGTCGGTGATGATATTGTATCCGACTCAATCGAAGAAGAACAGTTTGTAAACCCTAGGCGTGATTCAGCCAAAATCGCTTACAAGTTGAAATCGAAATCGAATCTAAATGAGTTCTTCGAAATCTAATTACAAGGAAAAGATTGCTGCTGCTCGTCGGAAGTGAGTAATCAATCTCCGTACCCTCTCTTTTCCCGCATCAAATTGATAATGATTAATTAACAATTACCTCTCTCGTTTCAATAGGGAGGAGAAATCAGAAGATTCCGATAGTCTAAAGTACAGAGACCGCGCGAAGGAACGAAGGGAGAATCAGAATCCTGATTACGACCCCTCCGAGCTCGGCTCTTTCCACGCCGTTGCTCCTCCCGGCGCTGTTGATATCCAGTGAACACTCGTCCCCCCCCCCCTGATTGCTCCAGTTTCTCTAATCTAAATCTTAACCGAGTCTTTTTCCTTTTTGTCGTGTAGTGCTGCCGATGCACTTAAGCTCTCTATAGAGAACAGCAAGTATCTTGGAGGTTCGTGTGTTACTTTTTTATTATTACGTTTATGTTTTTTTCTCTTAAATTGAGTTTGAATTATTTTGGTAGGTGATGTTGAGCATACGCATTTGGTTAAGGGGTTGGATTATGCTCTGCTGAACAAAGTTAGGAGCGAGATTGACAAGAAGCCTGACACTGAAGATGATGGTGGTGGTGGGAAGGCTAGGTAAGTTTTTTTTATTATATTTGTTTTTTTTACTTGACTCTTATCCGCAATTTTTTTCCTCTTTCTTTTACAGTGCGCCTAAGGAGGATCAACGAGTTACTTTCCGTACTGCAGCTGCAAAGGTATGTTAATTTTGCGCAAGTTTTGGGATTTTGATTAAAGCTTTGATGTGATGTCTCTTTGTCATGTCTTTCAGTCGGTTTACCAGTGGATTGTCAAACCTCAAACTATCATCAAGTCTAATGAGCTCTTCCTTCCCGGCAGAATGACTTTTGTTTATGATATGGTAATAATGCATTTTCTACTTTTATAGTTACATGTCTATTCTGCTTCCACACGTTTTGTCTTTCAGTCTCAGGAAAATCTTAAGAAGGTAGCTTGAGTTTGTAATTGATTTTAAGAATCGTATCAGCAGAATTGGTTGAAAAGTCCTTCAGTTCTGCTTTTGCAAAATTAGATCAAATAAGAGGACAAAAGGTTGAATATACTGTTTACTACTCAGTAGTGTTATGAATGAAGTTTCCTTCAAATTATTTTTTAGTTAGTTCACAAGTGTCTAATACTCAGTTAAGCCAGCTAACCTCAGTATGATTTTAGTCAAACACTTATTACCTGAGTACTCTTGTTGTATCATAATAATTTGATTTACTCTTTGTTACTATTTTTGCTGAGTTTAGGAGGGCGGCTATACCCATGACATACCGACCACGTTATATCGGAGTAAAGCTGACTGTCCATTACCAGACGTACGTATATTTCTAACTCCTTGTTGCATTGGTCTTCTTGATCTTGAAGATTTCTTAGGACTGTATACAGTGATTGTTACATATGAAATTTCTGTGGTGATTTAATTGAAATAAGCATACTTTTGTGGTAAACTAATATATTAATTTTCTTTAAAAATATGTATTCATCATTTTTCCTGCTGAATCTTGGATCAAAAATTCGTATTGGTGAAAAAGACAGTTTAATTTTTTTTAATGAAAGCGCTGCTGCAGTTGCGGTGATAATTGAATCATGAGCATGCACTAATGCTATTTATTCTTTCTCCGACAGGAACTTGTGACAGTCAATGTTGATGGCTCGGTGCTTGATCGAATTGCTAAAATCATGACATACCTTCGCCTTGGATCCACGGGGAAAGTTCTCAAGAAGAAAAAGAAAGAAAAAGATGGCAAAGGTAATCCTCACTGTAAGATCATACATGTTGTGCATTTCCTAGCTACACTTGCATTGTAACACAGATTTTGTAATAGCAGTACTGCCCTCGCTTACAAACTGGTTAAAAAAAAATATCCTCAAATTGTTTCTGCTTTCCCCCTAAATTTGCTAGTTGTCTAGTTAACAAGTGGGAGCCAAGTATTAAAGAGTATTCCTAGTCTTCAACTACATTCTAGTAGTATTATCTATGATGTCTGGTTGTGTTCGGTTATTGTCTTTTTGTTATCAATTCTGAAGGAAGGTAGTTGTATTATAATACTTTTTGTGGCCACTCGATATACGTAGGCATGGTTCTTTGACTTCCTTTTAGAAATTTGTATTATGCCTTGTTGAAGACATCGGCTTGTTTCTAGTCATTTAGGAATCTTAATTTTTTTTTCCATCTTAATATTTATGCAATTTGTTTTATTCCTTCCCCCCTTCCAATCACGTTCTCTGCAACTTCTTTAAATGCAGGAAAGACGTCAACTATTGCGCATGGATATGATGAAGACAATAATCAGTCTAAGGCTGAGAACGGATCTAAGAACATTATTCAAAGGGAAGTTTTACCTCCTCCTCCTCCGCCGCCATTACCCGCTGGGATTAACCATATGGATTCGAGTAACAAAGAAGAAGTACCCCCTGTTGCCAGGGCAGAGGAAAATGACATATTTGTTGGTGATGGCGTCGAATACACTGTTCCCGGTAAAGATTTGACGCTAAGTCCTATTTCTGAGGACATGGAAGAATCTCCCAGGGATAAGGAGAAAGTCTCTTATTTCGCTGAGCCAGTGTATGGTCCAGTACAGCCAACTGCTGGTCAAGAATGGCAAGATATTAGTGGATATGGTGAAATGCATACTCAAGGACTGGCTGCGGAGTATCCGGGAGAGTGGCAGGATTACCAATACGCGGAGCAAACTTTGTATCAAGAGCAGTACCTACAGCCTGGAATGGAGGGTTACGTTGCCCAACCAGAAACGGATATTTTGCAAGATCCTCAACTAATGTCTCAGGAAGAGAAAGATAGGGGTTTGGGATCAGTGTTCAAGCGTGATGACCAAAGGCTTCAACAGTTGAGGGAGAAAGACGCACGGGAGAAAGATCCAACTTTTGTATCCGAGAGTTATTCAGAGTGTTACCCGGGTTACCAAGAGTACAACCATGAGGTTGTCGGTAGCGATGAAGAAGCTGATTTGTCTAAAATGGACATGGGCGGAAAGGTAATGTACTCCCTCCCTGGTTCAATCACATATCCCTTTTTTTGTCAATAGTGAAAGAGAGAAAAGTTACAGTTTCTGGGGTGTTGATGTTACATGAAACAGGCAAAAGGGGGTTTACATCGATGGGATTTTGAGACTGAAGAGGAATGGGAAAAATATAATGAGCAGAAGGAAGCCATGCCAAAAGCAGCGTTCCAGTTTGGGGTAAAGATGCAAGACGGTAGAAAGACAAAGAAGCAGAACCGTGACCAGAAACTTAACAACGAGCTTAACAAGATCAATAAAATAATGACGAGAAAGAAGATGGAGAAGGAGGGTGGGGATGTTGCTTCTTTGGATGCCTACGATTCACAGACTCCCAAGAGATCCAAGCATTGACTTTATTTTCTCAACTTTGTAATCTACTTTGTCTCTTTCTATTTTGTATTTGGATTGTTAGTATTTTATCATGAGATTTCAGAGTTTAAAAGGATTTTACATCTCAACAACAATTACTTTTAAACTCTTTACACTACATCCAAAGAATCATACTAAAAGTGCCTAAAGTAATTAGATGTAATGGTAGAAGTTTTTGGTTAAATTAATAGATGATATATATCTTCAGCAAAAGTAAGTTTTAAAAATTCTTAGAACATCTATAATTTAAGGTGAACGAAATATGATTTTATAATTTAGTATATAAATGTATTTAAAAATGATTTTCAATATGTGATTGCTCTTTTACCTATTTTAAACCCCAAAAGCTAGTATTGTTGCCAAGTATTTTGGTTATAAAAAAATTATCGAAGAGATCTTATTTATGTGAAAGTAACTCCACTACCTATTTTTAATCAGATCCAAAAAGATAATATCAATAATAGCTAGTAGCATTCTAGACATATGGTGTACAAACCAGTAGTTGTTTAGCATGGAAGCAGACTAATATAATATAACCACTTCCTTCTATTTATGCTGGCATATATTCTAACGGTAATTCTCTGCTGCCTCCCTTTTAAAACTACAAATCTATTTGAAGGGAATATACAAATAGTAAAAAAAATCGCTAGGATATAGTTAGAACGGATGTGTAACATGGAAGATGAATCAACAAGAGTTTTCCTGAATTAGATTAAGTTGACAGACACGATAACCAAAAAAAGTTCAACCAACCATTCTCGAATTGCTCCCTGCCACAGCTATATTTGTATCACATCATCATTCTTAAGCGAAAACCCAACCCCCTTCCAATCTCAAAAATCTAATATCCTTTCTTTCTTTCTTACGAAATAATTAATTCAAAAGTTTTTAAATTACCAGAAGTTAAGCATACATTAAAAAAATGTTCGCCGAAGCGGATAGTATTCCTAGAGCAAAATATGGCAATATGATGCATTCTGATCCGAATCTCGCATCCACAACGACTAACCAAACAGAGGAAGAGTACGGCGTACGCAACAGCAGTGCATCTGCGGTCGGCACAGGCATGTACGATAGAATGAGCTGCGAAGGTTCTCCAATGATGATGTCTCCTTGGAACCAAGCGAATCCATTTGCTCAAACTCAATGGCCCAACGTCGAAGAAAACCTACCTCAGAACGGCCTTATTGGCTCGCTTGTTCGCGAAGAAGGCCACATCTATTCTTTAGCGGCCACGAAAGATCTTCTCTACACCGGTTCCGACAGCAAAAACATACGTGTCTGGAAGAATCTGAAGGAGTTCAGCGCATTTAAATGCAACAGTGGGTTGGTAAAGGCCATTGTGATATCAGGGGAGAAAATCTTCACGGGTCACCAGGACGGTAAGATCCGCGTTTGGAAAGTATCTCCGAAGAACCAAAGCTTGCACAAACGGTCTGGCACGCTGCCTACTCTGAAGGATATTTTCAAGGCCTCTCTCAAACCGAGAAACTACGTTGAGGTGAAGAAGAACCGCACCGCGCTTTGGATCAAGCATGCAGATGCTATCTCTTGTCTGAGCCTAAATGACGAACAAGGGCTGTTGTATTCTGCGTCGTGGGATCGAACCATCAAGGTGTGGAGAATCTCTGATTCGAAATGTCTAGAATCGATCCCTGCTCACGATGATGCTGTGAACTCAGTGGTGTCGACAACCGAAGCGATTGTTTTCTCCGGATCAGCTGATGGAACGGTAAAAGCATGGAAGCGTGAGCAAAAAGGAAAATACACAAAACACACGCTCATGCAGACGTTGACTAAGCAAGAAAGTGCAGTCACTGCTTTGGCTGTGAGTAAGAATGGTGCTGCTGTCTACTTTGGTTCGAGTGATGGATTGGTGAACTTTTGGGAGAGAGAGAAGCAGTTGAACTACGGTGGTGTTTTGAAAGGACACAAGCTTGCTGTTCTTTGCCTTGAAGTTGCCGGCAGCCTTGTCTTTAGTGGATCTGCTGATAAGACAATATGTGTGTGGAAGAGAGATGCGAATATTCATACATGTCTTTCTGTGCTTACTGGTCACACAGGTCCTGTAAAATGTTTGGCGGTAGAAGCAGACCGTGAAGTGTCGGAACATAAAGACAAAAAATGGATTGTGTATAGTGGAAGTCTGGATAAGTCGGTAAAAGTTTGGGGAGTTTCAGAATCTTTCATTGACATGAACCAAATCGGCATGATGCACCAGCAACAGCAACAACAGGTCATATCGCATTCAGAGCCTTTTATGTCCGAAGGGAGTGTCTCTTCGTCCACTGGTGGAGCCAGCAGTCATCGGA
The DNA here is from genome assembly GCF_000309985.2 of Brassica rapa. Lineage (NCBI taxonomy): Eukaryota > Viridiplantae > Streptophyta > Magnoliopsida > Brassicales > Brassicaceae > Brassica > Brassica rapa. The sequence continues at coordinate 38,374,941 of NC_024803.2, read as the reverse complement.
GACAGTAATCACGGTTTGTGGTTTACTGCCCAAATAACAAGCTTGGAAGAACTTCGAACGAATCATTTTACTTTAATATTAACTTTGAATGCAAAAAAAAAAATTATAGTTTTATGATGCAGTGTTGTATAACGTGGAGTTAAGTTTGAACATTTTTAATTATAAAGGTTTTTTGTAATCTTCCTATATTTGTGATTAAACCATGTAACTTCTTCAAACTTGATAATAATTATTTCTGTTGTGCACATCTCCTGAAAATTTTCTAGCAAAAAAAAGAACTGTAACATGGTCATCATGTTGTTATATATTTAATCGAAAATTTGAAATACAATCTTTAGTGCATTTGTGAAACAGATAATAAGTAAATAATATTTTGTATGTTCGATGTTTTTTTTGTTGACGCTGTTCAGTGTTTGTCTTGACAGATGATAAGTAAATAATTAATAGTTTCACGATAACAAACAACGGAATGGGACAGCTGGTGCCACTAGTGGTCGGAGTTTGGGAAATGTTGGGACTTAGGACAGGGAACGTTCAGGTTCATAATCAATCATATGGAGCTGAAGTACAATATGGCGATAAAGAAGAATGCAATGTATAGTACACAATTAGCTCTGGTCCAGAAAAAAGTATTGGGTTGATCCAAGGGAAGAGATTTTTAGATCTACATAAGATATAAAATTTTGTTACTCAGATCACATAAATTAAATTTAAGAAAAGAAGATGAGAAAAACGATAAAACCTAAATCCAAACATGTTAAAATACAAAATCCGTAAACGAAAAGATAGATTCTAGTACATCGAAAATTTGTATTTGTCCGTAAGCAGAATAAAAAAAAAGCGGTGAAAAATTAAAGAGGAGTAAAACTGTAAAAGTGAAAATGAGAAAAAATAAGAAAAGAAGCGATGAGAAACGTGTGTTCACGGATATTTGATTATCCTATCTATCTCTCGTCGTTAGTGGCTGTGGCAGCCACACCCACCTTATCCGCAATCTCCTATTTCTCTAAAATATAAAGCTTCCCTTCTTTTGCTTCTCTCATACTTGAGTCGACCCACTTTCTGTTGCATCCTTCAAAACTTAATTCATTAGGTATCCTGTCTCTTCTCTTCTGTCTTGTTTTTCTCACTGTCTGCTAATTATTGAAACAATCTAATGTAAATTTTCAGCAAAAAGGAATGGCTACAGCAGCGGCGCCGGCGGTGGTTGCATGGACAAGAACGGGAACTGCGTTCAAGTCCGGACAGGCACAGATGAAATCGGAGATGAAAGTTTCTTACGTAAGAGGACTAAATTCTTACGGTGGTCTCAAGGCACAGAACAACAAGGTTGTCTCTATGGGATTACCAGTCTGCACCGAACAGTGCTTTGCAAACGTCGTGATGTCTCTCAAAGGACGCACAAGTCGTGGAGGAGCATTGACCTCGACCTGTAACGCGGTCGGAGAGATTTTCAAGATTGCAGCAATCATGAACGCTCTTACTCTCGTTGGCGTTGCGGTTGGATTCGTTCTCCTTCGAATCGAAGCTTCTGTTGAGGAAGCTGAGTAAATAGATTGAGGAATCCTTTTTCTTATATTATTATTATATTGTTGTTGTCAAGCTTGGATGCATTATATGACATTTGTTTATGATGAAGCTCTTTTGTTCTTGGAATCCTCACTGATCAAACGGTACTTTTTTGTTTGTTTGGAAGAGCATCTGCAATCTTTCGATCTCATTAGGTTGATTGAAGCTTGTTATTTGTCTTAAGCAAGTGTAAATCAGAGCATGAGGCTGTCCTCATACATACTTATGGATGAATTGTCGTAGAAGAAGATGTTAGACGTCTGAACTAACTAAAATATTGTGGTTTGCTATTTCATGATTTATGGATGATGAAACTGGAAATGACAACATTGGATCATTTGCTTTTGTACTAATCACGTTTTTAGATAGTTCAAGAAGTTAGTATTCCAAACAATAATATACACCTTTTTACCTTACAAAAGCTGCCAAAGGGGCTGAGGAATATTATCAACACCACCATTTGGTTATTTTTTCAAGTCATCTAACTTACAAGCAGGTGCCTCAGTTCACAGTCCACCATAAGTCCAGTTTATGAGTGGTACTCAGTTCCAGCTGCTAGAGTTGCTTAAAATCTGTGTAATTCTTCGTGAGCCGTTAGAGCTTCCATGATGCTGTCGACCCATCTGCCACACACATAAACCCATGGAAAATTCAAGTGGCTGCACGACTTAATTTGCCTGGTTATGTAACAAGATGACTCAATTAGTTGACATTTTCCAACTTAGTAAGAGGTTCTTTACCCTTCAAGCCCTGGTTGCTCCGGGTGGTAGACCTTTTTAAATCCTAGTCGTCTTGCAGCTGAAGCAGTTGTCTCTCCTATGCAGGCAACATTATTACTCCATTGCTTCTCGTTTTGAATCAAATTCATCCAGGCCCTTGCAAAATCCAAGTAAATGATGGACTAAACCCAAAGATATTTATACCAGTGACCGGTAACAACATTGCGCTCATAAACTATTACTACAGAATGACATTTGATTAAATGAAGCCTACCGGATTGCAGAAGGTGAAGCTACAGAAAGAACAGGCGCAGACAATGCCTGTTGCAGAAGCGTCACATCTACACTTTGCACAGGAACCTAGCATACGAAAAAAACAAAGAAACTGTTATGGTGCATCTTCAAATAAACACATACAAGGGACTGAGAAGGGAGAACCCATATATAAATGTTGACTAAGCCAAAACAAAACAAAAAAAATGGCTCACTGTTGTGTATGTATTCAGCCTCAGAACGTCAAACCCACGCCTGGACAACCCTTCCTCTAAGATTCATATGCAGAACAGAAAGCAGATTAAGCTGTTTAGTCATGGAGTTTAAAATGATATTATAGTATAAACTAAGAATATAGTCACTCACATATTTGTTTCCAATTGGGTTGCTTGCCAACATACGACAGTTTTTTTAACTTTTAAAATACCAAAGTCCAAAAATAATCATTTACTAACCCATTTTCCTACTGCTAGAAGTATTATAATTACACATCTCCAACAATGATTTTTTCATTTTAGTTAGACGCAATACTTAGCATGGTATTCTCCAACTGCCTAGTCTATTCTATTCTATTTTTATTATTCAATCCCGAATATTTTAATTCAATATGGATATAACACAATAAGCTCAGACGAAATTAAGAAACCAAAGCACACACCAATCTCATTGCTTGCTTTTAGAGAAGCCGGGTATAAGACAGAAGAACTTTTGCCCACATTGTCTGGAAGCTCTGAAGCCAAGACTTTACCAGTTGCTGAAACAAAGAGAAAGAACGTAAACATTGATGAGAGACTGAAGCTATAGAAAATAAAGTTAGTTAAATTATCAAACTCAGAAAGGTAAATATGTTCTTTGGTTCCTACGAACAAATAATGAACAAGAGCATGCATAGGTGATGATCCTCCACAGTCAAGCCAAAGAACCATATAAACTGATGATAAAGTAGATGTTTGAAGATACACAGATAAAATGAAATGAAGAAAATGGGAGTGTCAAAGTGATGGAAACCTTTAGACGGTGTAAAGGCAAGATGAAGCTGTCCTTGTGAAGCTTGCACTGGCTCATCAAATATACGGGCAGTTCCAGCTCCCACTACACCTACTTTCACTTTCGGAGAGCAAGCTGCCCTAAAGGAATTGAGACGAAGGATAATGAGGACAACAAGTGTTCAAACTTAAAAAATCACAAAGCAAAAGAGCAAGAAGCAAGGCTTACTTACTTCCAGGCCTCGAGAAAGACAGAAGCTGCCTGTGGAGAGGTTATGATGATCCAGTCAAAGCTCTTATCTAGCAATAAAGAAAATATATAATACATAAGAGGATGCCAAAAACATTTTTCCTAATTGCAATAATACTAATTAAATTTTGAGTAAACAAAGACATCTATCTACCAGTTAGTAGAGAAGGAAGGCGATCGAAATCAGGACCCCGAGCATGTTGAATCAGTGGGAGCTCTAAAGATGAAATCCCTCGTTTCTCCTGCAATGGAAACCAAAAATAAAAACTTTCTTTTAGCTAAATCGGCGATGATTACGAATACATTATTAATCAGTGAAAATGCATACCAAGGCTTTGATGATTTGTTTGTTCTTGCCGCTTTCTCGGGTAACAACCACCTGGGGAATCGAATTGGAGGAAGACAATGAATCTCGAACGAGACAAGGAACCCCCTTTTTGAGGGAATGATGATGATGATAAGGTGGTTGAAGAGATAAGAGAGGGAAAGGAGACAGAAGCGACGCCATTCAAAGGGAGGCTGGATTGGGATGGCAACTGAGACTCAAGTCCGCTGCCCGAACCCGTCCAACTCTATTAATTAGTACTACTATTAGATTTAAGATTTAATTATATAAGTTTTTTAAAGCATGTATGAAAAACTTAGGATTTTATGTATTGATTTAATTAGAATTATTTTTCCGGTTGAAACATATTTTAACATTGGTATATTGTTTTAATATTTTAATCCAAATTTTAACAAATCAAATATGAAAGTTAGGGTTGTACTTGATTTTTTTGATCATTACAAGAGTTATATTCTAAATTGGAAAAATGTTTTTATTTTCTTCAAATCATATCTTTCTCAAAATATAATTTTTGGAATGTTAAACTACTTATAACATAAATTTGTTCTTTTATATTATTAATTTTAATTTACACATCATTATCTTGTTAATTTGGTTTGTTTTTATTATAGTTTTAAAGTGTAAAACACTCTTGTTAAAGAAAAGAAGTTTAAACTGACTCTATATGTGAAAAACATAAAATTAAGACCGAAGGTAATAGATACAATGTTATAATAAATTATCCTGAAAATATTGAAAAACTCAAAAGAAAACTAAAAAACTTTATAGTCTTGTTAAGGCTAGACTAAGCTTGATAATATAAACCCAAAATATTTGTAAACCATAACGAACCAGGTTCAAATATTTACTAAATTTATGTTAGGCCGAATCAACTCAGTTGACATTCCAAAGACCGGACGCTTCTCTTTTTCCTTTCAAAGAAACTTATAATCGTTTGTGAAAGCTCCCTTGGTCTAGTGATTTAACCAATGGTTCATTAATGTTTCTAACACCAAAAAGTCTAGATTTCAATTTCTGGAAAGGTGAATTATGCAGAATATTGGAGAGAATGCTGCTAGAGATCTTCGGCATAACGCAAGGAGTACCGTCAGAAATAGATCTTATATGGCGGTTCAGAATGATGCAATCAGACGTGAATCTTCATCGGCTATAGTATCATCTATATAATATTTCTCGTAGTTTGTAATAACATAAATTTTCAATGTTAAAAAAAACTTATAATCGTTTTAATCATTAATTTAACTAGACCAAACCACAAAACTCTTCTATTATTTGCAATCCCCTACATACAATTGGTTTATTCTATTTATCGTTCTCGTGATTAGATTTATTCATACCACAAACTAAACCATAAATAAATATATGTTATGATTATGAACAAAGAAAAAAACACCTTGGAGAATTGTGTTTTCTTTATTCCATAGATAAACAAATATATATATATATATATATGATGTTAAAGAGCGGTCAATTTTTTTTAAAAAAAAAAAACTACACATAGATATATATATGTAAAAAGGAGATTGGGGAAGGTCTTCATGTGGACCCTGGGGAGAGTCATCTATGGTCTAAACCTCCTGTCTCATGGGTCAAATGTAACATTGGATCGTCATGGGACTCTTCTTCTCTGTTTGGTGGAGCAGGTTGGATTATCCGGGATGCTCATGGTAAAGCTCTGTTACATAGCAGACGATCTTTCAATTGTGTTTCATCAGCGGTTCAAATGGACTTAATGGCTTTAGCTTGGGCGACATCAGCTGTGGTTGACTTGAAACAGAAGAATGTGATTTTTGAGTTTTCCTCGGCTGAAGCGGCAATGGTTATTCAGAACCCCCTGCTGTCTCCTTTCAACTACAAAAATTGCTATGAAATCTTACGTAGTGTGCAGGCTATAGTGAGAAGCAAGCTCCAGTTGGTCTCTGTAACGAGTAACAATGCAGCTTCAGCAATTGCAGTAAGCGTCACAAGAGATTTGCGTCATCATTCGTACGTGGCCAGTAATGAGCCTCAATGGTTAGCTCCCCTATTATCAGCAGAGGCAGCTCCACGTTGATTTCTTTCCAGAAACCTTGACGTGTGGAAGGGCTTCTCCAGATGATGTTCTTTCCTTATTTCCCAACTTTTGGGTTTTTCGTTTGAGGTCTACTGGTTCTCTTGTTGTTGTTTTCTTTTCCTTTTCTTCGTTCTTCATATCCAAGCTTTGCCTTGTGAACAATATTTGATGCTACTCAATGACAAAAAAAAGATATATGTAAAAAGAAAAAATTGATAGTATGTTTTTTACATTTTTAATTCTTGTTATATAGCTCATAGTATGGTTGAGATGTAAATATTATTTTTTTACAGATTAATAAATTTAAAATTTCATCTAAAAAAAAACTTTAAAAATCGTTGCGATCGAAGCTTATAGTTTTCTTGAGCCAGCTCTAATATTCGATATTGTTGATAAATTTAGAATTATAATTTAAAAATTAGGATGACACTACAAATTTAGAATTATAATTTAAAAATTAGGATGACACTACAAAATTAAACAATACGTCTCTCGTTAACTTAAACAGAGAAAATTTGGTGTATATGGAAAGCAAATACATATATAACAAAATATAGATTTCTAAGAAGAAAATGAAAAGTATATATAAAGATTTTAAATCATAAATAAGATATTTCTCTTTTTTTTTTTTTGGTCAAGAGATATTTATCAAATTATTCCTTTAAACCAATCTGGTCGAAAAAAACTTATCAGCCTTGTGTCGACGCGTGTGGTCATCCGTCCTCAAGCCATTCATTTTATCAGAACTGTATCACTCCAGGCAAAGAAAAAAATCTGGAAAATAAGAGAACGCTCTCTTCCTTTCCCCCCCACAGTGGTGGAGACGAAACTATCCATGAGAATCCATTAGTTTGCTTTCTCTACTTTTTCAAATCCTTTCTCCTTTTCTTCAAGTTCAATCGCAATGAACTGCCCAGCCATGAGTGCATCTGCTTCGTCTTCCCGCTCCTACTCAACGTTTCGTCCTCGTCCGTAAGTCCCCCCCCTCCCTCCCTTCAACTAGGAATCAAACACTTCTTGTTAAAACCGTTAGATGAATAGGCTAATCTTGATGTTTTGGTTTGATGCAGGCTGTTGCCACAAACGAGCCACGATTCACAGAGATCTGTGCTGCACTACTCAAGATTACCTAGTGAGGTGTTTGCTACTTCGCCGCTCCGGCTGCTCGGGAAACATTCGTTGCCTTTGAGAGCGGTGGTGACCTCAAAAAACATTTCATCATCCTCAGCGGTGATCAGTGGTGATGAGAAAATAGGAGTGCTGTTATTGAACCTTGGAGGCCCCGAGACTTTGGACGATGTGCAACCCTTCTTGTTTAACCTCTTTGCAGACCCGGTAACATCTTTATACTCAAACTGAACTCTGATGTGTATTGTTTTGAGTAATGCCAATAGCTGATTCAGTTTCTATCGGCAGGACATTATAAGATTGCCGCCCTTGTTCCAGTTTCTTCAGAAGCCGTTGGCACAGTTCATATCCGTTGCAAGGGCTCCTAAAAGCAAGGAAGGTTACGCGTCAATTGGTGGTGGTTCTCCTCTTCGCCACATAACTGATGCACAGGTGAAGTTTTTCTCTGTTGACTGCAGTCAATTGATGTTTCTATCCAACGAATATGGCTATTTTGGCCTTGCAAAGTTTTTCGATTTTCCTTTACATTTGTAACTCTCTTGCCTTGTGTGGGAGATCTAAATGTTTAAGAGTAGAAGGTTATTGAGATTATGCGAAATGTATAAGTGATCCTGCGCATATGTAGTTTCTTTTATGATTCTATCTTTGTTCTTGGTTCTGTTACGTATTTAGCTTGCTCCTTTTGTTCATCAGGCTGAAGAAATAAGCAAATGCCTTTCGGAAAAAAACGTCCCAGCAAAGGTATATGTTGGCATGCGTTATTGGCATCCATTCACTGAGGAAGCTATTGAACAGGTATCTTCAATATGTTCCTAGGTATCTTGATCCTTTCAAACCCAATTTGTTTTCTTTGCGTTTGTATTTGTCCTTTTTTTATCAAACATTATTTGGACTAATCAAATCCCTTGCTGCTCCTCCCTATGTGTATTTGTCTATTCCTTAAACAATCTCGTTTGATCCTGAGCTTGCACCATGCGATTCTTACTCATTATTATTATTTTTCTATCTCTTCTTGCAGATAAAAACAGATGGAATTACAAAACTTGTTGTCTTACCACTCTATCCCCAATTTTCGATATCGACTAGTGGTTCAAGCCTAAGACTCTTGGAGAGAATATTCCGGTGAGACTACACATCTTACATGGGTTTAACATGCCATGACCATATCTTACTGATTATTTACCCTTTTTTTACTCACTATGTACATTAGAGAGGACGAGTATCTTGTGAACATGCAGCATACTGTTATACCATCCTGGTATCAGCGGGAGGGATATATAAAGGCAATGGCAAACTTAATCCAAAACGAGCTGGGAAAATTTGATTCCCCTAGTCAGGTCGAAAATCTTTCCACTTCTAGTCATTATCTTTTTTTTTTCCAATTCGCTATGCTATTTTCACAATCCGTTGCAAACATTTTTTCCTGAATTTTTCTTGTGTTTATCTCTTTTCTTAGATCTGTGCCTGTTCCCTATGTGTTGAATTTTTTTCTCTAGTAGAAGAAAGAATTTTCAAATCTTGTGTAGCTCTCTGGTTACTGCCAATTTATTCAACTATCCTAAGACGTCCTTCAAACCAAAAATATATGTTACAGGTTGTAATATTTTTCAGTGCACATGGCGTGCCTCTTGCATATGTTGAAGAAGCTGGTGATCCGTACAAGGCAGAGATGGAAGAATGCGTCGATCTGATAATGGAAGAATTAGACAAGAGAAATATAACCAACGCTTACACGCTCGCTTATCAGGTCTTTTTCAGTTACTGTTTGTTTTATCAGTGTTAAGCTATTTATTTGATGTCTGAATAATACAAATTTTTTTTGGTAAGCTATCTTGTAAAACTTTCTCATTAATACTGTCACTGGTTTTTGTTCTATATGAATTATTGGCTGCGTTTTGAAAGTATAGCTGTTTGTTCAAATTTCACCTGTTATGCTGTCTTATTATTTTGCATAACATTCCAACAGAGCAGAGTTGGACCTGTGGAATGGCTGAAACCATACACGGAGGAAGCCATCACTGAACTTGGTAAAAAAGGTGTTGAAAATCTTCTTGCTGTACCCATAAGGTAAAAAGGGGTATTTCTTGTGCAAATCCTGTCACTTTTTATTATTCGTTCCTTTCGGTTAATTGAAACTTTAAATATAACAGCTTTGTGAGCGAGCACATTGAAACTCTAGAAGAGATAGATGTTGAGTATAAAGAGTTGGCTTTGAAATCTGGTATCAAAAATTGGGGCCGAGTGCCTGCGCTAGGAACAGAGCCTCTGTTTATATCTGACTTAGCAGATGCTGTTGTGGAAAGTCTTCCATATGTTGGAGCTATGGCAGTCTCAAACCTTGAAGCTCGACAGGTAACACTCTTCGTCTTTTTATGTACTCTAGCTCAACAAAAGAAGCTGTTATCTACACTTCATTTGGTTCATGGGTCCCCAAACTCCTTAGCGGGAAGTATTTTCTCAGCCATATATAGCATTAGTTGAGCATCGGTAGGCTTAAAATGGGGTTGACTGTTATTTTGCCATGACGACGTTATATTAAACTACCGTATTATGTTTGGGATGAAACAACAAAGTTTTAATGTTCTATAAACATTTTTTGTAATCAAAAACATAAATTGCAACTCCAGGAGAACTTTTGTGTGCGCTTTTTGTATATGTATAGCCGACACATTGAAGTGTATGGTGTGGTTTATTGTGCAGTCGTTAGTACCGCTGGGGAGTGTTGAAGAACTATTGGCGACATATGATTCACAGAGGAGGGAATTGCCAGCTCCAGTGACGATGTGGGAATGGGGATGGACAAGAAGCGCAGAAACATGGAACGGAAGAGCAGCAATGTTGGCAGTGCTCGCACTCTTGGTACTAGAAGTAACCACCGGAAAAGGGTTTCTGCATCAGTGGGGCATTCTGCCTTCATCTTAGTAAAGAACAGACAATCTTCTTATATATTACAAAGCTATCCAAGAGTCTAAGACTGTGATTTCACTTGCGGAATAAGGCCTACTGTGTTATTAAAACTCTCTTTTTCTGTCTTAAAATGTTGACTTTAAGTACTTGATATCTTCTTACAGTCTTTGCAGATAATCAGATTTGTTGAATTTGTCTAATAATTATGACATGCATGGCATCTTCATAAAACCATTTTGGATAAGCATATGTGTAATGATCCTGGATAGCTTTTGGACTAAGAATTATCCTAAGATCAGTTCGAAGTTAGTTTTGTTTAAAGTTTACTTTAAACTAAAAAAAACTAGTAAATCCTAGTGGCCTGTTTTCTTGTTCTGATTTAAATTAGGGCATGTCAACTGTCTGCTGGCCAGGATATTTGTGAGTGCAGTCGACATATCTGATTAGGGCTGGGCATAAATTCCGTAACTTGAATCCATACCCAAAAATCCGATCCGTACCTGATCCGAAATGCAAAAAATACTTCAATGGAGTTTGTAGGGTGTTATAAAAAATATCCAAACTGAAGTGTTATTAGCCGAATCCGAATGGATAACTCGAAAAACCCAAAAACTTGAAAAAATATCCGAAGAAACTGATCCGACAAATTAATATACAATAAAAATATTTGAAACATAAATATCTATTTCAATTATTCAATTTTATATTTATTTGGATATGATATCTAACAATAAGTATTTAAAATTTAAATAAATACTTTAAATATTCCTTTATATACAAAGAAATATATATTTCTTGTGTTCTGCTTTAAAATTTTAGATTTTATTTTGGATACATCTGAACCGATCCGATATTAACCTGAATCCAAATGATATATGGTTACTTAAGATATATCGAACCGATTCAAAATTGGAGTATTATATCCGAATCCGATCCGAACTTGTAAATTTACTAGAAAACCTAAGAAGTGTTACAAAATAGAACCGATATCTGAAAACCCTGATCCGAATCCGAACAGTACCCAAATGTCCAGGCCTATATCTGATCAGCTGCGGTAAGAACTTGACCTAGAGTTACCGCAAGCTTTTGATTTTATTCGATGTGTTTGGAGATAAATAAAATATGGATCAAATAAAATGAGAAAGGAAAATAAAAATGAGAAAAAATGAATAAAAATTGAGATAGTTTAGGAATAGATATACACTTGAAATTATTATAAATAGATATAGTAATATACAAAGATGTATTGCATATTTTTTTTACAAAGATGGATATAGCTTAGATATATATATATATATATATTTTTTTCGTCATCGGCATTCATCTATCAGGCCCCAAATCACAGCGTTACACCGTCACACACTAATCCCATCAATCTTCTTCCTCTCCCCAATCCCAATTACTCTATCATGGCTTGCATCAAGGGGGTGGGCAGATCAGCCTCCGTGGCGCTGGCTCCCGATGCTCCTTACATGGCCGCCGGAACCATGGCCGGAGCCGTGGACCTCTCCTTTAGCTCTTCCGCCAATCTCGAGATCTTCAAGCTCGATTTTCAGTCCGACGATCGCGACTTGACGCTAGTCGGGGAAATCCCCAGCTCGGAGCGGTTCCACAGACTCGCGTGGGGGAAAAATGGATCTGGATCCGAGGAAAGGAAAAAAGATGACGATTTGTTATGTGGCGGTTGTTTTTTTTTTTGATGTTGTTGTACCTTTTGTCTTTTTCTGATTAAGTTTTTTTTTTTGCAGAGACGGTGGAAGTATATATGATGTAAAACAAGGACTACCAGAGAGAGAAAACCAAAAGTTGACGAAGGAGAAAAAAAGCGGTGAAGGCGATTTACGGTGAAAACAACATTTAGAGACGAGTTGTGATGGCTATGAGATGGAGCCGGCGTGGAAAGGAGATCGATGAAGGTGAGTTTGCTGTTGTATTACTGATGGTTGATTTTTGCAGGAGTAAGAACCGATGTGAATTTACTTTTTTGCTTGTGTTTTGCAGAAACGGTGGAGGCGGATGATGTAAAAGAATTGCTGCCGGAACGGCTTTTTGCAACTGACCGGTTCCCTAACAAGAGGGTTAATACAACCGATTATCTTTCGAGGGTGAGAAACGCGCTTAACAATACACTGGAGATGGCAAAGTTGATAGGTTCTTGCTTTGAGGGCTCTTCAAGTTGCCAGCACAGAGGTTGTTGATGGGGAAATTTGTTCATAGCATGATGACTAGGCAAGTCGTTTGTAAGAAAAACATATGAGATGTGGCTGGTTTTTGGTAGGAAACCATTACGGTTCCCGTTGGTGGGGTTCAGAGAAGGATGGGATTGCCGTGCGGGGAGTTTGAAGATGGTTATAACATCGATTTTCACCTATCCCATAAGGATGAAAACTATGAGTATTAGGATAGACTAATTGGGAGTGATATGTATGTAGCGGTGGTGGAGTCTGAAACGGAGATGTCTGGGTGGAGGAAACGAAGGTTGTGTCCGAAAATTATTGTAAATAGTGTATTCGTAGCGTGTGTACAAAGAAATAAGTATACACATGTACGTTACACACATGCTGTACACGCGTACGGAAGCTATGTTTGGGCTGGTAGACTTGTACATAATAACCATTTTGTGCATGTACGATAGATAAGTGTACACTTGGGTGGGCAATTTTAGATGACGTGAACGTTAATCAAACCTAAGACTAAGAATTCTACAGCCAAGCCCTTTTTGATCATTACAGCCAAGCCCCTTTACCATCACACTTAATTATATGCATTCACATGAACATTATATTAATTGTACGTATGTGCTTTTGTTATGTAACGTTTAGTACATTTTGGATGTTTTTTGTAAGTTGTACATATGTAATTTTGTTTTTCTTGTTCTTAAGTAAACAAACTATGAGATACTAATGTTTTTCTTGATTTGTGTTTTGTGTATGTACATTTGTTCGTATACACTGGTACATTAGATGACCACAAGATTGTGTACATAATGTTTCTGTAACATACAATTATGGGTGTACACATGTACAATCTTTGGTGTACACATGTACAATATTATATATTTTTGGTGTGCATATGTACTTGAATCATGTCTCACTGATAAGTCCAAACATATAAGCTTTAGCATATCAAATTGAACAGCCTTAATACATTTTAATGTAGAAATACATCAACTTTCGCGAATAGAACAACTTTAAAACAGAACATTAAATTAAAATGAAAAAGTGAAAGATGGACACTTAAAACTGGTGTCGCCTTTCAATCTAATAATAACAAAAATATTCATGCATACCTTTTGATCTTCTTGTATGAACTATAAAACTAAGAGATTATAGCTTTTGTTTTTTTTTTATTATGTTCATTGTTCATGGCATACATGTGTACAAATGATGTCCACATATACACAAAAGTTCGATATCCACATGTACAAGAGAATCATTGTCATTGTTTATAGCTAATGTACTTTTGTTTCATTGTCATTGTACACGGGAATCAGTGTCATTGTTTATAGATGTGAATCACTGTACACGAGAATCATTGTACACGAAAATGATTCATTGTAGACGAGAATCATTGTACACGAGAATCATTATAGATGTGAATCATGGTACATGAGAATCATTGTCATTGTTTAACCTCCTCTCCACCTCTATCTCGTCCCTTAGATTACCTGTGGGAATTTAAAGAAGAACATGGGGATGTAAATCAGAACGGAAAATAGTGGCGGAGATGCCATAGAACGGTGGCAAAAATACACAAGACATCGGAGAACAGTGGTTGAGAACTGATAACGGTGGTGGAGACGGTGGAGAACGGTGGAGGAGAGACCGGAGAAAACACCAGCGAAGAGACCAAAGTATCACGCGTGGAGGCGAGGGAAGCACATGACGTTGATTGTATCTATGCTGTCGTCTACGTCGATGTTGCCAACGTCTCATTGTCTCCTTTTCATATATCTTCGTTTACATTTCTACTGTCATCTTCGTCACTGTGGTGTGACCGTCATCTACATCACCGTTACCATCGCCGTTGTGAATGGTGTTGTACCCTTCGTCGTCGTCTACGTTACCGTTGATGTCTTCTACGTTATCATTACACCTCCGTCATCGAAGATTTGACCGGAAAATATGTTATGATTGTGATGAAAGATGATAAAATCTGAAAAAATAAAGAGGTAAACATAAAGAATATGTGAAGATTGAGAAAGAAAATAAATTAAATTGTGTAGAAAATGCAATAAAACCGTTGATGCTATATTGACCAACAAAATCCAACGGTTAGTGTGTAATGGTAGATATATGTCATGTCACACTTTCTCTACTAAATCTGAGATGTTGGATCGTGAAACATATATATCAATGGCTGTGATAACATCCCGCCTAAAAGCACGTCTTTGGTTTGTTTAGTTAAGGCATAGCCAATTACAAACAAACTAGATAAATTAATACAAGTTGGCTTTGTTAGAAAAAAGTGTGCTAGGAGTACAAAGTGACTTATCCTGATATAAAAAACTTAAAACTGACCTTGAGTGTAATATACTCTATAGATAATAATTTCCTTTGATTTAAAGTAGCTTAGATATATATATATATATATATTTATTTTGTTCGGCATCGCCATTCATCATCTCTAATGGTAACTCCTTTTCTATCAGACCCCAAATTACAACGTTACACCGTCACACACTAATCCCATCAATCTTCTTCCTCTCCCCGATCCCAATTATTCTATCATGGCTTGCATCAAGGGGGTGGGCAGATCCGCCTCCGTGGCGCTGGCTCCCGATGCTCCTTACATGGCCGCCGGTACCATGGCCGGAGCGGTGGACCTCTCCTTTAGCTCTTCCGCTAATCTCGAGATCTTCAAGCTCGATTTCCAGTCCGACGAGCGCGAGTTGACGCTGGTCGGGGAAATCCCCAGCTCGGAGCGGTTCCACAGACTCGCGTGGGGGAAAAATGGATCTGGATCCGAGGAATTCTCGTTGGGCCTTATCGCCGGCGGGCTTGTCGATGGGAATATAGATCTGTGGAATCCTCTCTCTTTAATCGGGTGGGTGCTTCTTCGATCATTGCTAAATTTTTATAGAGCCCTTGTTCAAATTGAATTGATCGCCACGTCAATTTCGTTCTGGATTAGTCTAACCGGAACATTGTTGCAGCTCCGAGTCCGCACTCGCTGGACATCTATCGGTTCACAAAGGACCCGTGAGTTTGTTATTTTCTCTTTTTTTTTCTTAACAGAATCATCTTGCGTTTTAACACTCCTCATTTGATGTGTGCGTGCCGTTTCAGGTTCGTGGTCTGGAGTTTAATGCAATCGCCCCAAATCTACTCGCCTCTGGGGCTGATGATGGTGAAATTTGCATTTGGGATTTAACTAAGCCTTCGGAGCCTTCTCATTTTCCACTTCTCAAGGTAAAACCAAACCACCACCTCTCTTACAACTCATGTGAACCTTTATAATTTGTTTGAGTGAGAGAGCATCTTAAAAACTTTGTGCAGGGTAGTGGTTCCGCCACGCAAGGTGAAATCTCATTTATATCGTGGAATAGAAAAGTTCAACAGATATTAGCATCTACCTCCTACAATGGGACTACTGGTGAGATTTTTACTACTTCATACTCTTGTTCTGCTTCTGCTTTTCGTTGACTTTTTCTTTCTTTCTGTGTGTGTGTTATAAACAGCAATATGGGACTTGAGGAAGCAGAAGCCTATTATTAAGTAAGTATACACTTTCTCAAAAGTGATATTAGTGAGCCACTCTATGCAGAAACCTTGATCTGGAAACATTATCAATCACCAGCTTTGCAGATTCAGTTCGTCGCCGGTGCTCTGTTTTACAATGGAACCCTGACATTGCTACTCAGATTATGGTTGCTTCAGATGACGACAGCTCACCTACTCTCAAGGTAATGGAATCATCTTAATGCCCTTGCTTCGTATAGTTCTTCACGTTTTGGTACGTTTTAGTAACGTAAGGTAATACATAATCAGCTCTGGGACATGAGAAACACAATGTCACCTGTGCGCGAGTTTACTGGACACCAAAAAGGTATTTTTTCAAATCATTTGCTATGAACACGCTTTTTTTTCCAGCGTCTCAGTATCATTTTCTGTTGCTGATAAGTAATAAACCTTTGTAGATCAGCCATCTTACTGTTCAACAGTCTTTTTGTGGTGCTGTAATCTCATAGTCCTTTTGTCTTCATTCTCTCTAGTGGTGACGCTTCTTATCTTACAGGTGTGATTGCAATGGAGTGGTGTCCGAGTGACAGCTCATATCTTCTCACCTGTGCTAAGGACAACCGAACTATTTGCTGGGACACTAATACAGCAGAGGTAGGGATCAGGAACTGATGAGTGATGCATTATTTGCTAGCTAAACGTCATTTTGACTGAACATGTTCCAACTATTATCAGATTGTGGCTGAGTTACCTGCTGGCAACAACTGGAATTTTGATGTTCATTGGTACCCAAAGATACCTGGAGTTATATCAGCATCTTCATTTGACGGGAAAATTGGTATCTACAACATCGAGGTATATTGGTAGTTTGCCCTTCAGTATTTGTTCAAAGTTCTGTTGTAGATGAAAATTGACGTGTGAGGCATATTAGAAAACGAACCTGTGAATTCAGCCTTATTGACTTGTTTTTCTTTCCCGGTATTGTTGTAGATTTGGGTTTCAGTTTGTGTCTTTACTGGTGATTAAATGTTTAGTGTTCAGTCTTATGCACTTTACGTTTGAGAATTACCTTACTAGCAAAGCATGTTGGTCGATCTCCCTTTTCCCTACCACGGATAATTTGAAAATATGTTCAACGCTTTGTTGCAGGGTTGCAGTCGCTATGGTGCTGAAGAGAATAATTTGAGT
The DNA here is from genome assembly GCF_000309985.2 of Brassica rapa. Taxonomy (NCBI): domain Eukaryota; kingdom Viridiplantae; phylum Streptophyta; class Magnoliopsida; order Brassicales; family Brassicaceae; genus Brassica; species Brassica rapa. The sequence goes on along the minus strand of NC_024803.2, from coordinate 38,357,841 downwards.
ACTGGTAATGTCATCTACCCATTCGGAACAATGTGTTTACAGTTAATTATTTTTAGCATTCCTATGTTGGACGGATGGAATAGCACCAGAACCTACATGACATTTCTTATAATCATCTTCATGCAGCTTGTTTAAGAGCACCAAAATGGTATAAGCGCCCGGTTGGTGCATCTTTTGGATTTGGGGGAAAGCTTGTATCGTTTCACGCAAAGGCCGCCTCCGAAGGGGGCCTCTAGCATTCCGTCTGAGGTAGGTATTTGGAATGATGCTATCTGCTGTTATACCCTTTTCTTTGTCACTTTTTGTTTGACTATATGTCATGCTCAGGTGTTTTTGCACAGCCTGGCAACTGAACAGAGTTTGGTGAGTCGAACTTCTGAATTTGAAGCCGCCATAGAAAATGGAGATAAGACTTCTCTAAGGGGTTTATGTGGGAAGAAATCTGAAGAGACTGAGTATGCCATCCCTGTACTTGAAAATGTTCATATTCGCCCTTAACAAAGTCACAAGACAACTAAATTCTCTCTCTTTCAATTAACTGATTTCGCAGATCCGAAGAGGAGAAGGAGACATGGAGCTTGCTGAAAATCATGTTCGAAGAGGAAGGAACGACAAGGACAAAGTTGATCAGCCATCTTGGCTTTAGTTTACCTTCTGTGGAAAAGGATCATGCAGTAGATGCGCTCTCGTCAGATCTGAATGGCATTGGATTAGAGGATACTGCACCTGAGCCTGTGAAAATTAACGAGGCAGCTGCATTTGCTATGGACAATGGAGAAGACTTTTTCGACAACTTTCCTTCTAAACCGGATACACCCGTATCTACATCCTCCAAAGATTTTATGCCTCCTGACACAGATTCTTCTGCCAAAGTGGAAGAAACTCAAGAAATACCAGAAGAAGAGGAAGAAGGTTCTGACAAAGTATTTGATGATGCCATCCAGAGTGCTTTAGTTGTTGGAAATTACAATGAAGCGGTGGATCAGTGTATATCTGCAAATAAGATGGCTGATGCTTTAGTTATAGCTCATGTTGGTGGTACATCATTGTGGGAGAGTACTCGTGAGAAATATTTGAAGACGAGTGGTGCGCCTTACATGAAGGTATATACATGTATTCCTTTCAAACTTGATATGTAGACAAGTGCAATCGACATCCCTTTTTATGGTTGCAAAGCCTCTTAACTACTGTATGTTAATCTGTTTTCAGATTGTTTCTGCGATGGTGAACAACGATCTCACGAGCCTTATTTATACAAGGTCGCTTAAGTTCTGGAAAGAAACTCTTGCTCTTCTCTGTACTGTAAGTTTGTCAAACTTTTGATTTTCATGCCTTACTTGATCAAAATATATTCTCTTCTCACTTTAGCTCTTCAAACAATGTAAAGTGATATGTCATTTTCGTTGACTCATGAACCGAGATGTACAACTCGCAGTATTACGTGATGCATGTAACTGCTACTTAGTTTTGGCCACTATAAAACCACTTTGTAACGAATGCTGCTTTTATATTGATTGGCAAACAGTTTGCACAAGGAGAACAATGGGCCAGCCTTTGCGATGTCCTTGCCTCAAAGTTGATGGCTGCTGGTAACACTTTGGCTGCAGTTTTCTGCTACATATGCGCAGGCAATGTTGACAGAACAGTAGAAATTTGGTCGAGGAGCCTTGCAAACGATCGCGATGGAAGATCTTATGCCGAGCTTCTTCAAGTGTGTATCACTTACCATGTTTTATGCATAATTAGTTAGGCTTCTCTGCTCATGTTCTTGTGCCCTTTTCTTTTGATAGGATCTTATGGAGAAGACTCTTGTCCTTGCTTTGGCAACTGGCAACAAAAAGTTCAGCGCATCTCTATGTAAACTATTTGAGAGTTATGCTGAGATATTGGCCAGCCAAGGGCTTCTTACAACGGCAATGAAGTACTTGAAAGTTCTTGATTCTGGTGGCTTGTCACTTGAACTTTCCATATTACGTGACCGTATTTCTCTTTCTGCGGAGCCTGGTACGTATGCAGTAGTGTTAGTTCATTTAAGAGAATGAATTCTGATGACAAAACTACCATCTTATATTGCATCTCCAGAGACTAACGCTGCAGCTTCAGGCACTCAGCTTCAAAGCACCATACCGTATAATCAGGTCTCTTTCTTTTATAGTCTGCAACTATCTTTACATCGGAGCTTGAAACTCTCTGGAATCCGTAGCTTTTACGGATAACATGCTTAGCCTTTATTCTTCTGTGGTTTAGGAGCCAACTCAGGCGCAACCAAACGTTCTTAGTAACCCATATGATAATCAGTATCAGCAACCATACACCGATTCTTATGTCGGAGGATATGTTCCTCAGCTTCACATGCGCCCATGCAGCAATCAACCATGTTTATGCCTCACCAAGCTCAGCCAGCTCCGCAGGTTTCTTAAATTTTGGCTTTGTTGCATTTCCTTTTTCTAATTCTTCGTTACTCCATAATGCATTATTGGTCACCCTAATCTGGCAATATTCATAATGATTAGGAACTTTTCTTTCTGTATAGGGTATTGATCCAAGTCTAGACGAAATCTAGATTATATACGTGATGCTCTGGTCTCTCTTCTTTTGTGTGAATTTTTTATTCATATGTTGTTGGGATAGATTATAGTTCTGTTTCTATGAAGAAAAAAAAAATCCTCAACCGAATATTTCATCCGCTTCAGGCCATGTAAACCTTTGTTTCACTTCATCGTGTAAAATCTGTAGCCTAGAGGTCGTGAAAAACGTTTGTGATGGGGATGCGTTTTGTTTCTTATATATAGGCTTCATTGGCCAATTTGTTGACTTTGTGTGTGTATATGCAGCCGTCTTATCCTCCGGCTCCTGCAAGCAATGCTCAGCCATCCATGAGAACCACTTTTGTTCCTTCAACTCCCCCTGCACTGAAGAACGCAGACCAATATCAGCAGCCATTCGTTGGTTTTCATTCATTCACAGTATGTGAACCTTTTTATGACTTGTTGTTTGATATTCCTGCAATTTTAGTTTTAACTAAACTAACATATATGTCATCAGGGACCATCCAACAATGCATACCCTGTTCCCCCGGCTCCAAATTCATATGTACCTCCTGGCCCCTCACAAGTTGGGCAAAATCTTAACCCGATGATGCCCCAAGCCGTTGCTCCAGGAGCTGGAGCCATAGGATTTACGCCTATGTCAGCTCCAGGAGTTGCTCCAAGATCAAACAGCAGGCGACCCCTGCCCCTGCAGCTCCGCCACCAACTGTTCAGACTGCAGATACTTCCAACGTCCCAGGTATTCTTCAACGTGACATTTAGAGCATTTCGGAACTTATAATTGAAATATGAATACACTAGATTAGATTATAAACAAAAAAAACTTCATGAGATAGAATATTTAAAAAAAAATAAAAAAAAATGCCGTTTGTCTGTTTTGTTTTCTACCGAAATTTCAAATGGTAACTTGTAAACTCTGACTGTGTTCAAAAAAAAAAAACTTGTAAACTCTGATCCAGCCCACCAGAAACCTGTGATAGCAACATTGACAAGGCTATTCAATGAAACATCGGAAGCACTGGGAGGCGCACGTGCAAATCCTTCCAAAAAGCGTGAGATAGAAGATAACTCAAGAAAATTAGGTGCTCTGTTTGTGAAACTCAATAGCGGAGATATCTCCAAGAATGCTGCAGACAAACTCGCGCAGCTCTGCCATGCTCTGGACAGTCATGACTTCGGTGCAGCCCTTCAGCTACAGGTGAGTTAGTGAAGCACATCTATGGTTACTTGCTATTTGGTGCTTTAGCAAAGCGAAAGAAGCAAACAGTGTTTTTTTCTTACACTCTGGGGACAGGTACTTCTGACGACCAGCGAATGGGATGAATGCAACTTCTGGCTGTCGACGCTAAAGCGGATGATCAAGGCCAGGCAAAGTATGCGGTGATTTTCTCATTTCGTGGTTTTGTGAATTATAAACCCACAGGTGTGACGTGTATCAGATTCCTTTTTGGCTTTCTTAGTTCTCCTTTAATACGCAGTTGCTGCTCCAGTCTCTGTTTTTATTACCCATTTGTTCTATAGATAAGATAGATCAGATTGCTTGATTGACATTCTCTTGTTTTTGGTTTTACCTTACCGGACGAGTATATTATGTCTCTTTTTCTTTTCTTTCTACGAATTTTCTTTTAGCTTTGCTATATAATTTATTGTTACAATTATTAATGTTTACGCTTTGGTCAAATTTGAAACAAAATTTGACATCATTTAAAAAACAGCATGCATCTATGGCTGAATAATAGTGAAGTAAAGAGGTGTCTAACGTGAGTATCCTAGAACGCTTTTCTTGAGAAACGTGCCTACCGCTGCGTACTCCGCGAAGGCCTTTTGGTCGATCTTGCACCTCTGAAATTCTGGGAAGAACAACATGACCCCAGTGGCGAAGACGAATAATATTGTCAGAGTCCGAGCCACTGGTGTTGGAAGACTCCACCTTCTTCTGATGGCCTTCTTGAGGGCGATCTCAGCCATGATGCATACTCCATGCAGGAGGAAGAAAGACATCAGCCCCCACGATGGCCTCAACCTCCCCATGTAGAAGAATATGAGCTCGTGCATTATCCCCGAAACCACGAAAGTGGCCAACGCCGCAGGAGCGGATGCCCATTTCCTGGGGAGCACCGACAACCTTAGCACTGGCTCGTACACGGTCGGGCGCAAGATCTCACTGACCATCAGATTCCATCGTTTTCCCCAGAAATCCTGAAGCGATGTGGCGAGGTAGGGCTCGTTGAACTGAGGCTCCAGCTCAAGGCTGGATGCGGCTCGTACCAGGGATGCGGTGACGGCTAGGATGAGGTCGAGGGAGAAATACATCTGGAAGCCATAGAGAAAAAGCACGGCCTTATTGGGGAGGAGGTGGGTGTAACGCAATGATTGGATGACGAGAAGCAAAAGAAGTGCCTTCACTAGATAAAACAAAGAACCTTCTCTCGCGCTATGCCGCTTTGGCTTAGATTCATTTTCAAGCTGCTGAAGCTTGATGGGGAAGCAGGAGACGAGGAGGAAGATAGGGAGAGAGAGATTGGGTGAGGAGAGAGGACCGTTTCCAAATGCAAATAGATAGAGCTTGAAGTTGGCGAGCCAAGAGATGAAGAAACCAGTGGTCCCGATCATGTGCACAGTGGTTAGATGGAGCGGAGCCAAAAAGAAAAGGAGCATTACTGGAGCCATCAAAATCAGCCTTTTGACTCCCTTGTCGACTAGTTTTCCAACACAGAAACAGTAACACAAGGACACCATCACCGAACCCCACGCCTCGGTCAACCGCTTCGCTTCATGGCTCAACGCCCCCACCATCTCTTCTTTCAGAATCGGGCCTCTCTTCTCTTGTTAAAATCAGGAGAGAACTTTAAAAGGGAGAAACGTGTCACTGAAACGACCAGAACCACGTTTGTTGATATTATGTGTTTACTAGTATTGTCTCTCCATGGTTTTATCATTTATTAATTATTATACTTGAAACAAGTTGACAGTTTCGTCTCCTTCTTTCTTTCTCTTGGCCTTTTCAAAATAAAAAGGAAAAGGAAATTGACATTGGAGAATTGGCAAGTGGAACGTAAGAGCATTATTAGGTCACTAGTGAGGGTTTTGAACTTAATTTTTCAAATAAGTCACATGATATTTAAATAAGTCACATAATATTTAAATATATATATATATATATATATGTATATATTATCAAGATCATGAGAAATACATCAAAACAACAGTAGTTTATTATATTTTGAAAAATTATCTAACCTTGAGCCGACGTACTTGTACCCTGTCTATTTTCTTATTTTCCTTTAAGCATCTTTAATCTAACTCTATTTTTCATTCTAAAATAGAGTTTAGAGTAAAAATGTTTCAATGATACTCTATTATAGAGTTAAAAATAGATTTACTCTAATTATATAGAATATTTTTTTTTGTTCATCACTCTATTTTCTACTTTAAAATAGAATATCATTGGAGCAAACTCAAACTCTATTATAGAATTACTCTATTTTAGAGTAAAAAAAATAGAATAAACCATTAGAGATGTTGTAACCCTTGTTCAAAGATCAGAGGGTGTGAAGAAAAAAAGACGTGTCCCCCCTCTAAATGCTAACAATTAAATAAGCTCATTAATATAACAATAATATACTAATATAAAACATTGATATGAAACCAAGTCTCTCAAAGAAAATACGAAAAGAATATGCACATCACACATATTGAAAAGATTATGAGTATTACTTTTTTTTACCTGTTTATGTCCTGGAGTTGTTAGTAATTAAATGTGTGGCCAATCATGGAAGCCACAATTGGGCACATAAAAACGGGACCCATCACATAATAATAAATAATATTTAAGTATTCCCCAATTACAGGCACGTAAACCTAAAGGATTGATTGCCTTTGGATCAATCATAACTCATAAGCCCCACAATGTTTAGATCTGAAACAATGTTTATCAGGATCCAACGAATACCAAAAAAAAAACCATGCATGTACGTGCGTAATAAGAGTGCACAAAAGAAATTGGGGTGAGAGCCATTTAGAAACTACAAATATGCACAAAATAAAGCCAAAGAGCATGATCCGGTCGTTAATTTCTCACAAAGAGGCACAAAAGTTTCTATAGATTCAAAGAGTATAATTGTATGTAGGTGGAAAAGAGAGGAAATGAGTGGGTGTATAAGAGAGCATTTACGTTGCCCCCACGCTGAGTGTACGAAAGCAACATCTCTAATTTAATGCGCCCGGTTCTCTTTGTGTCTTGTGCATATTGAAAACATGCCCATATGGTGTGTAAGCCCATTTTAGGTAGAGTGTGAAATCTAAAATAGTTTTCACTGAGAGTTTGCGAAAGTTATAATGCGTCTCTTTTGTGGAAGAGGAAATAGTAGATTTCATGGTCTATTAAGCCTTAAGATCAACATAATTAGAGCCCAACAGAAACGACGAACATGAGAAACGGAGTTGTGTGTGACTTCTCCGTCTTTCGTTTCGGCCGAGAAGTGGGTGTTAATTACAGCGATTACGGACAGAGGGGAATACTATTATGCACGTGTATGTATACAGCGATCGAGAAAATATAGTCGTATGTACATAAGATCTATTAGGCCTTAAAATATAGTTGTTTGTTACATACAAGACCCTAGTAATAATAATCCACCGGGTCGGGTCTGGTCATGAGGAGTGTGGTGAGACTACTGGTGATTTCTCGAAAATTCTCTGGCCTGGCGCAAGCATTGCGAAGGGATCATATCTGGATTTTCTCCGCACAAAATCATCCCACTTAGGACCAAAGTGGGATCTCCACTCGTGTCTGGTTGTGTAATGGGGCAGGTATTGCTTCAGCCCTAAACCTGCTGCTTCACTGAATTCAAGTATCCTTTGGTTCCGCTTTACGATTTGGTCGACTCCATCTTTCCCTGTCGACCCTGGAACAGCCGATGTAAGGATCGCCACCAAGTAGAATATCTCTTCCTCCTCCGGTGTCACCGCTGAACTTCTATTGTCCCACCTGACCAAATGCATAATAAGATTACGTATGAATTGCTTTTAAAAAACTCATGAAAACTTTACGAGGTTTTATGAATTATGTAAATGTGTTTTATTAAAATTTAACTAAACAACTAATTTACATTAAAATATTAATATTTTTTTGTTTAAAAATAACTAATAAGGTTGGTCTCAGCTAGCCAAACAGTTATTGTTTCTTACTTTGACTTGTTGACTGGGTAGACGATGACTGGGCCGTTGCTTGTATCCGTTAGGATGTTTCCGAACACACCTTTTGCAAATTCATTGACTCTGCTTCTTGGCACTAGCAGATTCAGCCATGGATGTGGAACTTCCCACTGCCCTTTCGATCGCAGCTTCATCTCAGAGACATGTACCCTGTCCAAGAATTCTTGGTACGTTACCTCCGATGAAAACAGTGTCGACGAGATGTAGTTTAGTTCAGACAATGATTCTTTCACCTCCTGGATGACAGAAAAAAAAAGTTAGATTCCAATTCTGTATATTGCATTCTTCTACTCTGTTTTTATTTTACTTTTTTTACTCACCTGGTTCATTACATCTTTCTTGTCTTGATCCAGCTTAAAGTACTTGGCCACTTCCAGACAGTAGAGATTCCTACCATCAGATTTGAATTTGCTGGCCTCTATAGGGTCTTCTGGTGTGAAGGATAACCTCCAGCTGTCCAGCAGTCCCGTCCTATTTATTATCACAAAACCTTCAATGTAATCGAATTTGTCATCATCTGACGAAATCAGGCGCTCTTGGTCCCTCGCAAAAGCTGCAAAATCCAGGTACAACACTCTCATCCATTTGACCTGCCCATTATTACCACAGAGCTATCTATTTATATGACACATACTATTATTAGTATTTTTTGAGAGGACTAAGTAGTTTCTTGTTTACCATGGTTGGTGCGGGTTCCAATGCTATTCTTGCCCGTGTTATGATGCCAAACTGACCTAACCCACCAAGAACTCCATGGAACAGGTCGCTGTTCTGCCTCTCTGAACAGTTTAAAATCTCACCTTTTCCTGCAACAACCTTTTTAGTGAGTACTTTTTTTTTGAGGGTTTTGGTTTTAATAATCACCACTCTGAACTAACCTGTGACAACCTCCAGTTGATGAACATTGCTGATCTGCGGCCCGTGTCGGAATGCCTGGCCGCTGATTCCAGCATTGGACAGAGTACCACCTACAGTTAAATGTAGGTAGTCCGTCCATGATTTTGGTGCAAGCCCGTACTTTAGGGTCTCGTGCAAAATGTTTATCCAAAGCTCACCACCAGACACGTCAACAAACGGAGTAGTACCACCACCAACGCCGTGGACCTTCAGCTTCTGGGGCTGTAGTGATTCCATGTGGATAACAATTCCATGTCTAGTCTGTGCTTGGCCTTGGAGTGAATGTCCACGGCCTCTCGCTGCAACCGTGAGCTGCGAATGAGGTCCCATCATCCAGATGTGTCGTATCACCGAGGCGATGTCGCTTACGGATTTGGGATGCAAGACCGCCAAAGGAAGCAGCTGGTACCGGTTTCCAAAATCTTTGGAGGCGGGATGGACATCTTCGAACTCCAAGTGGCCTAGTAGGGGAAGGGCTTTCAACGAAGAGATGCTGTTAGAGAAGCAGCAAGCTAACTTAAAGGCTATGCAGCTGAGTAGTAGTAAGGTGGTGAAACTTCTTACTATAAGCATGTTTCTTTTCCTGAGGAAGCATGCATGTAGATACTTCATATGGCCTTCTTGATTTCTGATAGGCAGAAGAGTATTGAAAGAAAAGCTAGTGCGATTCTGAATGGAGGAGGCAACCAATCTTTTTGGTTGTGAGAATCTGGATGGGGACTTGGCTGTCTACAATGGGTTATATATATATATATATAGCTAGCTTTAGAAGCCATAAAGGAGAAGGTGCCTAGTTGAAGGGAAAAAGTCACAAGAAAGAAAGATCTCACGAATCTTTTTTTTATTTTATCTTTTCATAACAGTTACACGCACAATCTTGGCTTTTTAGGCAGACAAGATCATACCATAACACTTTTTACTTGGAAACTTACCATTTGAAGCACTCCTTTTTTATCCTCTTATCCCATACATACATAACATGTTTCCAGTCGTAGGTATGGTTTTGCTTTTTTTGGGGCTGAGATCTATTATCTGAGATTGTATTCCACTCTTTTGTCAGGCTTTTGACTCGGATGAAACGCAAAAGGATTGGTCTCTGAGAAAAAAGAATGGCATATCACTGAACTGAAGGAGGGGTCAGCAGACGTGGAACGAAAGAAATCCTTGTGGGAAAATGAGGAGGCAATGATGGGACACGACAACACAATCCTTGTAAGGCAAAAAAAAAAACTGAACGACAGCACAAACCAAAGCAACCAATGAGTAAGTCTTTCTGTTACTGATTTACGGCCTCCTCTTGCAGCTAGCTGACAAAAATAAAACACTGACTGAATCATCTCTTGTATTCATAAATTCTTGTGATTGACATTATGATGAGATTAGCTTTAGATTTTGTTTAATTTACTTTTGCTAAACATCCGGCATGTGGATAACAGAGAGGGACTCAGTGCTTCCTCAAACATAATCATCTCGGATAATCTCATTTTATTTGTCTTTTGTTGGGGGGTTAATTTGTCCCATTTGTTTTAATTATTACTCTCTCTCTCTCTCTCTCTCTCTCTCTCTCTCTCTCTCTCTCTCTTTGGTACATAGTTTACATTCAGTTTCGGATCATCATCTTTGGGCTACGCTACCACCACCGAGATCGTTATAATATGGTAGTAACCATAAAGGTTTAATCTTATGGAAGGATCAAAACAGGAAAAGAGAGAGAGAGACTGGTGACAAAAGGTGGCCTAGTGAAGATTGTGTCCACCACATTAGAATTCTCGGGTGTGACAGAGACTGTGTTGACCAGTCCATTTTGTTAAACAGTGAAGAAAGAAGTTGGGCTCATATCAACTAACTGATGCAGTGGTGGGCATGGTGTGAACTGAAAACGGAGTTGGTGGAAATGGTTGGTCTCTAGAAGGAGAAGCGACCAGAGAGCACTAGCGAGAGAGTCGTGGGGCACAGCTTGTCCCAAAGCAAATCTTGGTCCCAATTTAAATAATAATATAAATGTGCCTTTGAACATTTGTCAGCCAAAGGGTCGAAGGGACGGCTGTGGTAGTGTGTGTGATTGAAGTGGACTGGTCCACGCAGACTGTGACGCGTCTGCTGACAAATCAGCTTAAACTCTTATTGGTCCTTCCTTTAAACCTTCACGTGGCTTTGTGGTTGTCCCCATTATCATTTTTTTTTTTTGCCAAAACAAATTAAGAAAAATATGTGTGCGCGCGTCTTTCCACCGTTTATAAAATATCATCGTTATTGTGAGTATATGATTATGTTTTGTCATAGAGTAGGAGGATCCGCGTCTTACTTCCTTTGAAAAACACAAATCACGAGTTTTGTGTGATCATAATCTCCTGAGTTCCACTCCTACTCACACGTAAGTCAAAATGGGCTCACGAAGCCTTCTTGGATCTAAATGGAGAATTCTTTCAGCCCACTAAAGTAGAGTCGAACTTGGGCTAGAATTATGATTTTGGGAACCAACGGTTTGATAAGTAGACATTATTGACCATTGTAGACAACAGCTCAAATCCGGGATGCAATATATATATCTTGACGAGCCTTTTCACACATTTCAAATGATAATACAAACAAACAAAAATGAAATAAAAGAAGCCACAAATTAAAGAAGACCAATCACTCTCTCTCATGTGTTCAGATCCCATGTATTTGCTAAAAAAAATGGTTCTGTTTCAGATTGTGTCAGAGATTTAAATAATCTAGTTTTTTTTTGCATCAGAAGAGCAGCCTCCTCCTCCTACGCAGCGAGGCTGACCTGTTAAGAGCAGCCATATGGCGTATGGTCTCACCAACCAAATCTTTGAAAACGAGCCGTTCGATGACGAGAACCGCCTCAGACGTCTCCACCTGAAAATCTCGCCAAGGGTCCTCCGTTAGATCTCTCCCGAGGACCCTACACACGTATCCCACAAGGTCCGCTGTTTCCTCTTCCGCTGGCGAGGAGCTTTTCTTTCTTAGCTTCTGAAACTCGGACCAGGTCAGCTGCAGCATCTCGTCAGCGTCTCCAACCATTCTCCCCCTCCTCCTTATCCGCCCAACAATCTCCTGCACCGCGTCGAAGGTGAGCCTTCTCTCATGAGCGCCCTTGAGGTATTGCTGCTTTTCTTCGAGCAGCGAGAAGATGTCGGATTCTTGCGGTAGGCAACTGGAGGCTCTGAGGATGTCGGAGATGTAGTCGTATTCAGAGTCCGAAGATGATGACGTGAAGGATTCATCTTCTAGTAGTAGTTCTGTCACAACATGCAAAACTAAGAGATAGATAGATAGATAGATACAAAGAGAGAAGGGAGTGGAGGTTTTAGAGTTTTATACCAGTGAAGTGAAGGGTGCGTTTCATGACCGGGGATGGAGAAGAGTCCTCTTGGTAAAGGGAGGCGTCAAGAACCGAGACTGGACTCGGCTGTGAATCTCCCGCAGCCGCAACCTCAGACGCAGCCATTTCAGCAATGCTGTTGAGAAGCTTATCGCATCTCTCCAATAGAGTTTTCCCATGTCTGTTAAACTCTTCATGGTCGTCTTCAATTGGTCGTCGTCGTTGGCTGACGTTCCTTGTGTGGACATGTTCGGCTCTCCAGGAATCCTTGAGCGTCGGTCTCCTGTTAGGAGTCCTGACGCTGTTTTCACTTCTCCTCAGTGTCTTTGCTTTGTTTAGATCTCGCTTGGAAGGTACAGATCTGATGGGAGACTGAGGGATGATGACATTCCTGTTCGTTGAACAGGAGTGCAACAGTCCTTTGAGCCTAAGAGCTTCGAGGAGCTGCTTAAGGGTTTCAAGATCAGACTCGGATCCACGACTCATCACTTGCCTGGGCTCCGGGAAGAAATCTGCTGTATCGAAAAAACTCTTTCGCCTTAGCGGGACTGGAGTAGAAGAAGCTTTTGATGGCTCCTTCCTGGAGTGGTGATCTTCTTCAACTCCTTGGGTGCTGCTGCTCTGCTGGTTTTGAAAGTTTAACCTGTCCACAAATCTGCTGATGACCCTTGACTCGGATGCAGATCGCTGAAGAGGCTGCTGCTGTGAATCAGGCAATGCCTCCAATCCCATGAGCCTTGCGATCACGCTGGGCGATCCAGACCCCACATCAGCGTGGATCTGTCTAGGTTTGAGGCTTCCCTTGGCGTCCACCACGGCTCTGCTATCGAGCGAGAGTCTAGGAGCTTCTTTGGAGAACCTCCTGGGAGATACTACTTGTTGTTTAAACTCTGGGGGAGCCGGAGACCGGAGCTGTGGGGTGGAGTAGACACTGTGGCTCCCTGAGTCCAGGGAAGGTTCAGTCTTCAAAGAATAGGAGGAGGAGGAGAGACGTTTGGGCAGGGAGAATCGTTTGGGGGAGAGAAGATGAGGACGATCGAAGATGTTGAAGAAGCCGGCCATGCAGCCACCAATGTGCTTCTCCACATCTCCCTCTTTCACCACCCTTGTCTCCATTTTCAGTACATTCTTCAGCTTCTTTTTTTCTTGTTTATATTAGTATCACTCACTCACTAGTCACCACTCACCACGACTCTCTCTCTCTCTCTCTCTCTCTTTATAAGGAGGATGGTACCAAATCTATATATTATTAATATGACTCTTGTGCCCTTCTCCTCTACTCTTATTTCCCACTTACATGCTCCATTCAACGTCCTTCTGCTATTATATTATTAACATCTTCTGATACTCTCCCAAAAATTATGTACTTTCTATAATGTTTAATACTAGTAACTTCTCTACTTAAACACTTTCTCTCGTCAAAACATCATTTACTAGTAGCTTTCGTCCATTTTTAATTGTCGGAGTTGGAACAGAAGACAAGGAGAGATGGAAGGGGCCTATGGGGAAATGGAGAAAATTTGGACCCCACTGTTGACCGACCTTGACTAGCACTTTCCGAGATGACACGTGGAATGCATAAGTATGACCGTTACCAAAACACCACGACGCCTGCCCGGGAGCTTTGGTTAGTATGGACAAGAAATGCGAGTTTGCTTCTCTTAAAACAAATTGCATAGGAAAACGTTAACTTGAAGATACTATATGTGTAGGGACATGGTGACGACCACTTACTTACTCGAGATTTACAAATTATGAGACAACGGACATCTTACTAATCCTACCAATTTAATTTAAATAACCCAAAACCCAATGAATATAGATTGAAAATTAATTTTTGGTAGAAAAAAATAGATGAAGCGGGAAGAGAAAGGGGTTTGGACGATTTGAGCATGTGAGTGAAGCTAAAGTAATAATGCATGTTTCAATGTTTGTTTGTTTCAAAAATCACGAGGTAAGGTCAGTATTGAAATCAAAATATTCGTTCATGTGTACTGTGGTGCTCTGAGTCTGACCACAGATGCAGATTTTTGTAACGTGCATCTTCCGGCTTCTCAATTATTTACTTATTTTACTTCACCAACAACTATGAAACACTTTTTGAGATAAGCTTAACTCGCCTCCAAATCACAGTTACAAACTTTGTTATTTATTTGAGAAAACTCTTTATTTGATTGGATAGTTAACAGGAGAGAGTACTCTAATTACCTAAATATTTTTTTAAAAGTATCATCAACTTTGATGTTCTTTTGATCACTAAAAGTGGATGACAGATATTCAAAGGTTGTCAGAAACCCAAATAATCAGACTCGAGGGTGTTTTACTTAATTTTTGGAACATATACTATTACTATTACATACTTAGCTGAGGAATCTTTAAGAATGCTCTAAAAACTATCTTAAGCTATGGAATAAACGACCTACTTAGCAGCATCCTTATTATTTTGCGACAATGGATCCCAGATATCAAAGGGAGTGGGGATTTTCTACTGTTACGTACGCATCAACAGGTAAAAAGTATATTGAAAGATTGTAAATACAGAAAATGAGAAGAGCCATAAAGTTATGATAAATAATAGAAGAGTGGAGCGGAGGCATGTGCTCTGGGTTCCATTATCGACCCATGACAATAATCATAGATTATTACTAATCATCTAAAAAATGGGTATGACAGTATTTTGAACCTCGAAACTAGTGTTGCATTCTCTCTCTTGTGTGTCTATGGTATTATGGGGATGCGGACAATAAGTAAAAAGAAAAGGGAGACACACTCAACGGTCTTCAAAATCTGCCAACTTTCTTCTTCTTTACCCCTCCAACTATGCACACACTCATTACTCAGATCCCCTCTTGTTCCAACCTCTATGCAAAACAAGACTTAAGAAAAAAAAACAACGATGAGAAGCTCAAACTCTGATTGCTCGGATGCCAGATTCGAATCTCATACATACAACATTCCACTGCTTAGCTTACATACTTGCAACTTAACCATTCTACACAATCCAAAGCTCTGTACGATCACACATGTTAAAATTTTGGGTCCCATGTAAACTAGTCTTAACACCAAAACTGGCCCGGCCTATATTTATGTAACCCCATGGATCAAAGTATAAAGCATCTGCAGCCATCTCCCCCATCTGGTCCTTCAAACCACCGGTCCCATCCCAAGTTCAAAGGCCCATTGGTCCTGCCATAACACCTGTCAGCCATTTCATTCCGAATGTAAACACTTGAGAGTCTACAAAAAGCAACTCACAGTGGCAAGAGAGGGTCCGGTGCTTTCTCGATGAGACAGAGCAGCCTGTGAAACCAAGACAAAATACACATTGGTCACCAAAGCAACACACAAGTTTCAGAACACTAACACATAATTTTTTTTAACATAGGCTGAGTTTCTCCCTCCCTTACTCCTCACACACGGCTGATACAATATCAGTCTGCCCAAGCTCTTCCAACTCTTTCTGGAATAAAGAATAGATAATGTTTATTATCAAATTGTTGGCAATGAGGTGAGGAGATGTAGACACAAAGGAGAATTTTGGGAAATTCTAAGAAATTGATCTCTACATTTCGCAAAACTAAGGATCTGCTGAGAATAATCTCAGCAGAAAACTCAAGATCTGAGGTGGCACAATTAAGAGTTGATATCTCCCCGGTTAGAGAGGATCATCGGATATTACCTCCAAGAATATGACTTCCTGTTCGACGCGACCAAGCTCAGCAAGGATCCTGTGCTTCCCTCGTGAATCACCATCTTCCAATTCCATCTCAGCGAGGCTACTACGATCCTTTTGATTACCCGATTCACATATCCTCAGATCTGACAAGACTCTCAGCGTCAGAGAGAGAGACACACCACCCTACAAGTTTGAATTTTCGCTAATGGGCTTTTAATCTCTGAAGGCCCAAAACTATTGTAATCAAAAGAGTGTAATCGATCGGTTATCTGATTGCCACGTGTCGGATGAGCCTTTTATTAAAGAGATCCCAGCCTCAGGCCCGATGGGCCTCGGTAGAGAGAAATGGAAGAATACTCAGCGTCAGCGACCACCGTTTCGTTCGACCGTCCGAAACCGTTGCTCCGGGGACCCATACCCGCCGGGGGATCGGAATCAGGTCAATACGTTCTAGCCTTCCGATCCCTGGACTCATGGGCCGCCGCTTACAAGCGTTGCGAAGCCCAAATCAAGGAGCAGTGCGAGGAAGGGGCAAGAATTGGGTGCGCCGTCTCCGCGTCCAACAACTGTAAGCCTCCGTGGTGGCGGAGCTTAGGCGGCGCGGCGGTGGACATGAGGGAACGAGAGAAGTGCGAAGAGCGGGAATTCAAGGAATGCTTGGTTGCGGCCAAGGACAAGTGCTCGGGATTCGCCAAAGAGAAGTGCTCTGCTGCGTTTTTAGACGCACGAATCGCGGTGGAGACGGAGGTTGAGGGATTGGTATGGCTAGCGTCAATGCCGGAGGACAGCAGGTGGTTGGGTTCGCTGGTTCAGGCAAGATGCAAAACCAACCGCAGAGCCAGAGATCTTCTTCTGAAACGACAAAAGCAATCGAATGCTACTTATTAGACTCTGATGTGAAGCGTTTTTCGCCTTTTTTTGTTATCAATGAGCACAAACGGTTACTAAACTGTTTAGATTCAAAAGCTCTAATTGTTGGGATTTTCTTGGATATGTTAAAAGCTTGTGTGCTGCTCAAATTGGCATTACATGTTTTGTGTCCAAATCTTGATTGTAATAAAGCTTTTATGGTTCTTCTATTTAGTTAAACCCTGTTTCCCTTCATCAACTTATGCAGACACTCTTGCTTCCACTGCAGAAGCCAATTTAAACATCTACTAAAGATTTTTTTTCACGGATGCACTTCTGAAATTTAGCTAAAGACTGATATGCTCAAATTTACCTCGTGAAATATTTAATTTCAGAGCGCCAAATAGTATTTAGGGACCAAATACACATAAATTATGTATTCACACAATATATTTGAGTTTCAAATTAAGCTAGATAGTAATGATTGTAATGCAGTAAACAAATAAGTAAATAGATAAAAAGGCATACTATTAGTTGGTATATAAGATGATCATAGGATTAATTGACAAAGGGAGAAGCGCAAAGGTGTGACTTGTGAGTGGGAATGCAAGGGTCTTCCAAACTTCAAGTGTTGGTTGGGTACTGCCGGACACAAACTTTGCTATGACTTTTGCATTAACGAAGGAGCCGCTCAAGGCGTCTGCGTCTCACAACCCGCCTCTAGCTCCCAGGCTTGTCTCTGTGGCAAGCCCGGCTGCTCCTAATTTATATGTCTCACTTATGTATTCTACATACTCATCTCCCAAGCAGCCAAGTTGTTACTATTAGGGGTTGAGTTGCGAAAATTAATAATAATAACGAGTGTTGTGATTGGTTGTCGTTAATTGTGATGAATTTTCTTTTTAAAATAAAACTTAGGGGTGTTCATACAACGCTATATGTATAATATATGTGTCTGTATCCCTAAACACGACGTTGATCTTGCTGGTTCTCCATCATTGTTTGCTTTTATTGCTCGAGCAGTACTATTATTAATATCATACAACTCCTTTGTATTTCATTAATTTATTGATAACTAGGTTCGAACAAGAACCTAGCTAACATGTGTTCACATTGTCCTCTTCTTCACCTTCATCCTTGTTCATCAGTAGTTCTTCCCAAAACCCGTCGTCGAGTTCCTTCTCCACCTCCTCAGTCCGTTGACGTCCATGTCCTTGCATCTCCAGTGCCAGAGCCTCCAGCTCCGAAACGTGTTCCACTGTCTCCGGTTTGACCTGATCCATCGAAGCCTCCTCTAGCTCTTTCCTCTGCTGCTCGAGCAGCTGCTGCAGAAGAGCGGGGTTCTGCACGGCACGCCTCAGGAAAGACATCATATGTCTCTGTTTCTTTTCTGCTCCATTGATCCTCTGCTCCATGGCTTGGATATAGCCTCTCGCTCTCTGCTCCTGCTGTCTGAGTCTCGAGATCTCCATCATCAGGACATGCCTCTCTTGCCGGAGCTCGACGCAGGGATCGCCTTGTGAGTGATGGAGCGAGGGAGGGGCAGAGGAGGAGGTTCGTCGCTTGATGCTTTTGAGAAGGTCTCTCTGTCCCATCAAGAAACCATCATTCATAAATTCCCATCTCTCTGCCTCAATCTTTCTGAATCCCTGAGAATCATATATTATTATCAATATTAGTAAAAAAAGAGAGGTAAGGTTTCGTTAGCCATGTCTTCTTATATAAAAGAGTAGTAATCTACATGCCAAGATGAAAGTAATCCATCTTTAATTTTTTTATATTATTAGATGGAAGAATGTGTCGCTTGGAATTGGATGGAGGGAACAAGTGTCTAGTGGAATATATTTGTGCAACTTGATTACTGGAATAAAACCGTACGAAATGATTTATTCCTAATGATTCTAAATTTTTTATCATTTAAATGAAAAAAAAAATCAAATGTCATTCTAATAATTTGTTTTGGAATATGTAAAAAAAGAAAAGAAATATAGTTATAAAACATTAACGATTAAAAATACAAATGTAATGAGATGGAATGAAATTTCATATTATTTATTTCATAATTTCTACTATTCCATTCACGTTTATTCCATTTTTTAATTTTTTTTTTCATAAAATTTCTAATTTTGGCTACGAGTTGCACCCATATGGATAAAGTTTTCTAGAACTTACGAAAACACTTCGTCTCAGTCACTGCTACCTAGAGTCTTTTTAACTTATTTCATCAACCATTAATTAATGGGAAATAATTCCTACGAAAGATTGGTTTTAAACTATGAATTCCATAAATATAAACCAAATAAATTACCATCATTTCGCAGTAACTGGAGGCCGAACGCTTCGTCGAGGTCCTCCAAAACTATAAGATCAGAGGGGAGCACAAAAAGTGAATGAAAAACAAAACAAATTCCGTAGCAATGACGTTCAGTGGAGAACCAGAGATATACTTACGTAAGTGTTGAGTTGTCTGACGAAACTGGAGAAGTTGTTGTGCTTGAAGTATAGAGGGAGAATGTTCGCGGAGAAAGAATGTGGATCCCACACGACAAAACTAATACCTCCCCTGTTCCACGACACAATGTGGTTTGTGTTTGGGTCGTCCACCATCTCGAAAGTCTTTGTTAGAAACGGACATGGCCCTGGTTCTTGCAATCCTTTCATTGGCACCGGCATTGACCACGCTCTCGAACTCGACGACGGCTCCATCTTCCTTCTTTTGATCAATAATAGACCTTCGATGATGACACCTTTGACCTAATATTGTTTTTTTCGTACGTTTCGGTGCAAGAGACGTGACGAATCATTTGGGTTTCTGAATTAGTGAAGACCAACGACGACACAAACAAAAGGAGGCTTAGAAAGACGCGGGAAGTGCGTCTTTTGAAAACACACAACACTCTGCTTTTGGTGTGTGTTGGTTTATGGTAATTGAGGAAGAAGATGTGGTGAAGAGATTGGCCACGTATGTGGCATATAAATAGAAGAGTTAGATACACAAAGCCTTTTTTGGTCAAATATTTAGCTGAACTTTCCAGAAAGAGTACAAGGCAATGGGTGCACCTGCATATCCATTCTTCGAACGTTCTGGAACTTATACTTGTGCAGATAATAAGGTAAAACTTAACTTGGAACCAATGATTAACATGAGATTATCACGCACATAATTTCATAAATCAAATATTCTCTTTTTCTTATAAGTCCATTTTGGCATTTTCTTAAGATGTACATCTAATATTATATAATACACTGAAATTTGCATTTCAAACTTCTCTAGATAGTGCTGACAAAAAAAAAACTTCTCTAGATAGTAAATACAGTTAAACAAAATTTATTTTACTTATATTATATATGACTAAATATCTTTTTCAATTCCTACCTGAGATAACAGTCGTATATAATAAGTATATCGCTATTTCTTTCATATATATGCATGATACACCCACTCTATTTCAACCTTAAATATAAAATTATAAAGTAAAATAAGTTTTAAATTGAAGTTTATGTATAGACTTTGTGAGTGAAATCACGATAGACACAAGTTGATTGGTACGTTTGTACCTTTCCTAAAGAGAGAACGCTCCAAGTCCAAAGTCCGAACTTCCAAGTTGCTTATGGATTATGTTTGTGTTACTAAGCTACACGTGGCAAAAGCTAAACTGCCACGTCGTGATTCGGTGTCTTGTGGAGTGTGCTTGTGAACGTGGTGGCCATGTGGCTGGCTGGCTACGCCAATCTATGCAACTTTGGATTTACGGGGGTGCATGTAACCAAACTTAACAGTTTTATAGCGATAACTAAAGTCATTGTGTTACCACTTGCCGACAAAAAAAAATTGTGCTACCACTTAACGGAAGCTGTATGATTAGCACGTGTACACGTATTTGGTTTATAAGGTAATAAATGTACGTTGGGTTGCATGTCCCACAATTCGTGGCAATAAGTTTTTATTTTTTGCTACGATCAATATGTTCTTTTACAGAAACAGGATCTTAACAAGTATGGGTTCGTGGAAACATGGAACCGCTATGAACATCAACATATAATAGGATCCTCTCTTTTTTTAATACTAAAACTTTTGCTGATCACCATATATAACAAAATTTGTATTTGGAAACAGGAGCTAATATAGGAGCGAAAGAGGAGTAGATATGTCATAATATTCTCATACAAAAGTTGTATGGAGGTATGATGAGAAGATTCAATGTAAAAATGGTGCAAGTTATAACCATGTATCAGCTTTCACTATTTTGGCTCCCTCTTTCACAGTTATGGTTGTGATCAGAAGCGAATCATAAAAATCTCTTTAATAAAAATAATAATACATATTACAACAGAAAAATATATAAATGATATAACTTATAAAATATTAATTATATAACAAGTTTATTTTTGTAAAAATTTTCAATCTAGTATTTATAATTCAATTTATACCTATTTTTAGATAAAAAAAATCAAATTACTCAATATTTTATGTCATAATTGAATAAAGATTAATTTTCGTTTAACTTCAGTTTGTTAATATTTCAAAAATGCATTCAAAACTATAATCACCAACACTGAATTACTCTAATTATCTAACAATTAACAATTGTCTACATTGTCTGGTACTTAAGAAATCCATGTTATCATAATATTTGCATGTATAAACTCAAGTTTTATCTTCTCTATTAAAAGAGAAGTACCATTTTTATCTACCATAAAAAAAGTCATACTAGCTTTATTAGGTTCATTTCATTAATTACATTTATTTAATTATTTATATTAATCTATTAAATATATAAAGATATTAATAATAAATTAATTTTAACTATAAATTTAAATTTTATTTTTAGTTATAACAAAATGTTGAGAAAAAATCTAACAAATTTTTTCTAAAAATTAAAATATCTTATTTAAATTAATACCATTATTAATTTCGTAATTAATAACATATACATTAATTTAAATAAGATTTTATTATAAAACAAAATAAAATAAAAGTGTATGCTATTTTCAAATTTATTAATTATATTCTATATCTTCTTTATTAAAAGAAATACCATAAACAATTCATACTAGGTCTATACATCTATTTGATTATTTAAGTTAATTTATTTAATATATAACATTTCTAAAAAATCTTATAAATTATATAGATATTAATAAATAAATTTTAACTGTAAATTTAAATTTTATTTTTACTTATAACAAAATATGTTGAAAAATCTAACAAAATTTTAATAAAATTTTAAAATATTTTTAAATTAATGCATCGATTGATTTTATAATTAATAATATAATATTACTATAATCTATTTACGTATAAAATCCCACAATATACTAAAATAAATAACATAGAAATATAAATTATGCTAAGAAAATATCAGTTCTATAGTATAACTAAATAAAAATTTTAAAATGTATTGTATTCAGTCGGTAAAAATTAGAAAAAAATGAAGGAGATTCTAAATTTGTTTATTTCATACTATGAATTTATTTTACCAAACTCGAAAATATATTAATATATAATAAAAATTAATAATAAAGTAAAATGTATAAAACAAATCATTATACATTAATAATATCAAATAAGAAACATAACCAATAACATTATAGATTTACACAATATATAACACTAAAATGTAAATTATATCTTTGAAAGTTTTGCGATGGTATCTGTTATATATTTATAAAATGAAAATCTACCCGCACGGATGTGCGGGTGAAAAATCTAGTAGTATATTATGCCTATGGTAACATATGATGCCCTGGATCTTTAAATATATTTTGCTGCCCTAAGTGGAGGTTTTATTTTTCTATATTGTGGCACATCACTGCTCTTTCACAAGGGACCACCATTTCTTGGCTTCAATTCACAACAAGCATTTAACACATGCCTAACGAACTTAGATGATGGTTATCTATTAGACTGCAACTGTCTAATAGTACTGATTGGTTGTTTTGCGAGAAAACTCGGCAAATGTTACCCCATCCCTTACCCTGAGACGATAGAGATGGAACAATAGTCTGAATGTATGCTTTAGATACCTCATCCGTATCAGGGTGTAGAGAACCTGACCTTATATGTTCCATTGTTTTGAGACTGAGAAAGGGTGGCTCCATTTTGGCTATAAGAAGACCACAAATGTTTTGCATATTACGTACGCCAGCTTCCTGTCAAATGGGAAAGGTGATTATTGAGAATCTCTTGAAAATAAATGGATTAGACAAGTGGAATGGATGACATGAATCTAGTAATTATTATCAAGTGGAGATAATTTGGTTGGAGCTCTGGGGTGGTGGAATCATTTTGAGAGTGGTTCACTGCTAAAGAAAAGTCAAAGTCAATAGGTTTGAACCAAAAGCTATGTAAACTAGAGAGAATGACAGGACAAGTATTTGGTTGTAAACTAGGATACGGATACCTAACTGAATGCTATAGCAAGGACAATTTATACACACGACGCCCGAATCCCTTATATATTAAAAGAGAAGTATTGTAATAAATGCATTCACATTATAATAGACATGTGGCAGCCTCACAATGATTTGATAATAAATATGTTAACGCGTTCACACTATAGTCATAAATGTGTTCACACTATGTACTTTGTGATTTTTTTAATATAAAACTCACATACATAGTTCCAATAAAACTCTGGATTTTTCGGTTCGAATAAAAATAGATAACGAATCAAAAGCCAAACTATATATATATTATTTTTATTGTTTACAGATAAAATTGAGCAAAATATTCATAAATTTTGATTCGATTTGTTATCCGTTTTGATTTGAACCAAAAAATCTTGATATTTGAAACTTTACGAAACAAATCAAATACTAAAATACAATATCCAAAAAAGAAGCAAATCACTAATACCAATATTTTTAGGAACATATATCTAATTCGATATGTTATATGCATATATACATATATGAAAAGAATTATATATATTATACTTTATATGAGTTTTACAATATAAATTTATTATATTAGGTACTAGAATTAAAAGGTTATATAATGTTTTATTTTTGTAATAAAATGTTATTATTAAATTATTTTTAAAATTTTATTTTATTTACGAATCAAATCGGATATTCTTTAAAATTCTAAAACATTTCGGATATCGGAGTCACCGAATATCTAGGTGGCTAAAGATCGAATTGACAAGAATGCTTCCAAATATCCAGATACTTGATATGTGTCCACCCCTATTTACGAATATAATTTTATTTTCTTTTGATGAAAAAATGACTAATGTCAAGGTCTTTTTTATTTTAAATAAATTTTAATTTTATCTTTCATGTATTATTCTGAACAAAAATGTCATTTAATATTAATTAACAATATCTTTATATATTTTTCAACTATTTTTATATACTTTTTACATAAACATACATGTGCACCTTGATGTGAGCATCTTATAACTAAGTATTCACCACAGCTGAAGTATCTAATTTTTTTGAAAGTTGAAATATTTTTTCTTAATGTTTCTTTCACTACCGACCAAATTGTAGTGAAATGATTTGTCTTAATAATTTTCTTTTCTTTTTCTTAAACTATCATCTGTTTAAAAACTATAATATGAAACTATTGGTTCGACATGACAACTATCTAAACTTCATAATATGAAAATAAACATATAATATTAATTTTAGGTTTTTATCCGAAAAAACCAAAAAATCAAATGTTTTAACCGAATAAACTAAAATGAATATTAATTTAAAATAATAGTTATATTTTAGAAGATTAAAAACAAAAAAACGTAAAACCTAACCAATATCCAGATTAAACAGATTTATTGTCTTTTTTATTAAAAATAACGAAACTAATAATCACATTCCGGGTAAGGCGCGGGTTATTACCTAGTATAGGAAGTAAAAGAGAGAAGTTTCAGCGTTTCGCTGCTCCAAAGATGGCGTGAGAGAAAGAAAAGAAGAATCAAACATAAATTAAATATTAAAAAAACATAAATTAAATAAAAATTAAAGAAAGGGGGGCAAAGGAATAAAATTTGTTCGAGCCAGCGAGAGAGAGAGAGAGAAGTTGGCCGGTGAAACAGTCAAAAAGACAGATGAGTTGGTCTCTCACCAACTCCTCTACAGATTATGTCTCGCTCTAATAATCCTTGCGAAACTTAAGTTTTCCTTTTCTGTGTGTGTGTTTGTGGTGACCACAATCAATCAATCAATCAAAATCTTATTTCTTCTTCCCTTTCTCATCTCTTTTGTCTTTTCTCCCTTAGAATTTTTTTTTGTCTCTCTCTCTCTCTCTCTCTCCACCACAGAACATAATATTCGGAGTCATCATCAAAACGAAAACCCTAGCACTTGTCCTACTGATTGAACTCCATGGCGTCAGGCGGCGGAGAGGCGGCAAGATCGGTGGAAATAGGATCGGATCCCAAACTAGGGGGAGTCGGGAGCAGGAGCGCTGGAGGAGGTCAATACTTCAGGGCGGATACTCTTGATTTCAGTAAATGGGATTTGCACATGGGCCATACCTCCTCCTCTACTACCGCCGTCAAGTCCTCCACCTCCACAAAAGCTCCGATGCACGAATGGGAGATCGACCTCTCCAAACTCGACATGAAGCACGTTCTCGCCCACGGCACTTATGGCACTGTCTACCGCGGTGTCTACGCTGGTCAACAAGTCGCTGTGAAAGTTTTAGATTGGGGAGAAGATGGTCAATCAACAGCTGCTGAAACTACAGCTCTGCGCGCTTCTTTCGAGCAAGAGGTTGCCGTCTGGCAGAAGCTCGATCACCCCAACGTTACCAAGGTATGTATTCATAACTATTAGTATTAGTATTAGAAGAGGAATGAAGCATTGACTTTGACTTTCTACATTTTTTATCAGTTTATAGGAGCATCCATGGGGACCTCTGATCTGAAGATCCCTCCTGCTGGTGATTCTGGGGGACGTGGTGGCAGCGGAGCACATCCTGCCAGGGCCTGTTGTGTTGTGGTTGAATATGTTGCTGGAGGCACACTCAAGAAGTTCCTCATCAAGAAATATCGGAGCAAACTCCCCATCAAGGATGTCATTCAGCTCGCTTTGGATCTCGCTAGAGGGTAACTAACCACTCTCTCTCTCTCTCTTTTATTTTGTAATGTTTAAGGGATTGTTGGTCGTATACATATACATATCCTCTTTTTCGTGTCTCAGGCTGAGTTACCTCCACTCCAAGGCGATTGTACATCGGGACGTGAAGACAGAGAACATGTTGCTAGAAACTAACAAGACGCTCAAGATTGCTGATTTCGGAGTTGCTAGAGTCGAGGCTCAGAACCCTCAAGACATGACGGGTGAAACTGGAACTCTCGGCTACATGGCTCCAGAGGTATGTATGGTAATATTATCCCTTTTTCGTAATTGTGAAAACAGAATATATTAAAAAAGGTTATGTTTTTTGTGGGGGATAGGTTCTTGAAGGAAAGCCTTACAACAGGAAATGCGATGTGTATAGCTTTGGTGTATGCCTCTGGGAAATATACTGCTGCGACATGCCTTACGCTGACTGTAGTTTTGCTGAGATCTCTCATGCCGTTGTTCATAAGGTCTCTCTCTCTCTCTCTTTCTCTCCTATTCTAAATAATCAGAAAAGAATCTAATCCCTTATCTTTATTTGGTTGAACAGAACCTGAGACCAGAGATTCCGAAATGCTGCCCACAGGCAGTGGCAAACATAATGAAGAGATGCTGGGACCCGAATCCAGACAAGCGTCCGGAGATGGAGGAGGTAGTGAAGCTACTTGAAGCGGTAAACACAAGCAAAGGCGGTGGAATGATACCACCAGACAAGTTTCAGGGGTTCCTCTGTTTCTGCAGACCTCGTGGCCCCTGATCTCTCTCCCTCTCTCTCATATTCTGCGTGATGATTCTTGGATTTTCTTTTTTTTTTTCTTTTTCTTTTGGAGACTTTCGAGTTAGATTGACATTAAAAAAACTCTCATTCTGTTCTATATACATGTATTTATACTACACCCAGTCTGGTCGTGTATAAAATTGATGATAAACATAAACCTTTGAATCTTTTTCGTTCTCTTTTTTTGGCTGGGGGGTGGGTGGGGGTGGCGCGTCATATATGTCCCTTTTTGCTGGTCTGGTGATTCGTACAATTTTAAATATGTAATTTAGGTAACAAAAGCCAAGAGAGTGAGAAAAAACAAGTGGGAAGAAGACATAAGGCTACAGAGGGAGTGGTTAAGTTGTGATATAGAAAAATCAACTAGTTTGAAAGATAAGGTTGTAAACAAACACATGAATAGTAGTTCACATTTTTGGTTGTTTTGTCCAACTTTGCGTCGGGGATGTTAACCGGAAGCTCGAAGTCGGAGGCTTTTAACTCGATGAAAGAGTTCTTGAAGCAGACAGGAGGGTATGCGATTATAGACGGCGGGCTAGCAACTGAGTTCGAGAGACATGGAGCGGATCTCAACGATCCTCTCTGGAGCTCCAAATGCTTACTCACTTCTCCTCACATCATCCACACTGTAACTCCTTTTTCTCTCTTTTTTTTGGGGGGGGGAGTGTGAAATCTGAATCGTTGCTGTTGTCAGCTGCTTGACTAGGTTTTTTGCGCTTATTACGATAAGTTATCCATAGATTTAGATTTAAATTGAATTGTTTTGAATGAAGTAGAGCAAAATATTCTCGTTTCATTATTTGGTATTATTAACTAGATATTGATCCCACTGGCACTGACAATATTTAAAGCTGCCATGCCAACCTTGTGAACTCTAAACCCTATTTTTGTAGTTGTTAGTTTTTCTACTTGTTTCTTTTTAGTTGGGGATTTTCTATGGTTTTCTTTGGCATTGCTACTAAATGGCTTTGGATTCTGTTTCCTGATGGAGCAGGTGTGTCTCGATTACCTTGAAGCTGGTGCTGATATTATCGCCAGCGCTTCTTATCAGGTTCTCTCTCTCTCTCTCTCTCTTTCTTTTTTATGGGGTGCTCTAAAACGTGAATCAATCTTTTGAATAGGCCACGATTCAGGGGTTTGAAACAAAAGGCTTTTCAATAGAGAAGAGCGAATATTTGCTTAGAAAGAGCGTTGAAATAGCATGTGAAGCTCGGAGCACGTACTATGACAAATGCAAAGCTACCTCCTCCTCCAGCGACATTGTGGATGATAAGATTCTTAAAACGCGGCCTATACTAGTTGCAGCATCAGTTGGTAGCTACGGTGCTTACTTGGCTGATGGCTCAGAATACAGGTTTTTAGCTGCTCTCATCAGTTACACTGTTCAGATTTTTTTTTTTTTTTGCCTTCTTAAAAAACATTATCTGTTGGTGACTCTGTCAGTGGAATCTATGGTGATTTGATCACGCTGGAAACACTCAAAGATTTTCACCGGAGAAAATTGCAAGTTCTGGGAGAGTCTGGTGCTGATATTATAGCATTTGAGACCATTCCAAGCAAGCTAGAGGCTCAGGTACTGATCGACTTTGATGTTGTTAGCTTCTTCTGGTGGGGTGTATTAATAAGGTTTGAAGTTATCTTTCTAGGCATTTGCTGAGCTGTTAGATGAAGGGGACGTGAAGATTTCGGGGTGGTTTTCGTTTAACTCCAATGATGGGGTGAACGTGGTTAGTGGGGATTCCATCAAGGAGTGTGTCGCCATAGCTGAAGCCTGTGAGAAAGTAGTTGCGGTTGGGATCAACTGTACCTCTCCAAGATTCATAGAGGGCCTAGTCTTGGAGATAGCAAAGGTGCTGCTTTTGTATTCTTATCCAACTACATTGGGTAAATCTTTTTTCTTAAAAAGGGCTTTGCACATAACTTTGATGTAGGTGACGAGCAAGCCTATACTAGCGTATCCAAACAGCGGAGAAAGATATGATGCTGACCGGAAGGAGTGGGTTGTAAGTCACATTATCATCATTACTTTGGTTGGAGACAAGGAAAGTAATAGTAATAGTTGGTGTGATGTTTTGGTGCAGGAAAACGCAGGAGTTGGGGATGAAGACTATGTGTCGTACGTAGAGAAATGGATGGATGCAGGAGTGTCATTGCTGGGAGGCTGCTGCCGCACAACACCAGCCACCATCAGAGCCATTCACAAGCAACTGGTCACTCGCAGATCTCTCTTCTCTTCTTCTTAGCTTTCCAACCTCCACCTTCACTCTCACTCTCTCTGAACCTTTTTAATTTGTGCAATAGATTCTTTTTTTAATGTGTAATAGATTTCTTGTACTAAACATACGAATGAGTTTGTTTTCCCTTTTATTTGCAAAAAAAAAACGAGCTTTTCTTTGAAATGTGATCAAAAGTTTTGGGTCAAAGACTTTTATTACATTGAGATATGTCCCTCTAGAATCATCTTCAGGTTACAATATCTAACAGTAGGACTCGTTATGTGACTCAGAAGCGGAACAAAATCATCTGGTGTGTGTCTTGAGAGTCTGATACATACATTCTTTCTTTTAATGGTCAGCCACGCATAGCAAGGTTCTATTTTCCAAGATCCTTTGGAGTATTCTTTCTTTTAATCTCTTAGCCAACTCTTTGTTCAGATGTTACAAAAGTGTTTTCTTCCGGATATGCAGTGGGACAACGAGGGCGAAAGCGGACCCATGATTGGATGAGCCACAGAAGACCTCTACTCTACGGTTGACATTTGTGACTACAAGTGCCCGAAATTTACCCTGTTTTTTTTGTTAATATTAGGTTTGTATATATGTAAGATGTCTCAATGCTCGAACGTTGGGCTTGTAGTTGTACCGTACGGTTGGGGAATTATGAGATGTGATGAAAAAGACCACACATGAGTTATTATGTGATGTGTGTTTATCACCACTTCCTTCTTTCTCAGTTATACCAGAAAACAATGCATAAAGAGATAAAAACAGTTACATCATCCTATTTTTATTTTTTACCCCTAAACCCTAAAGTCTCCAATGTTCAGAAAGTGATGGTTAACCATACTCGCACCCAAAGGACCTCTTCTTTCTCTTCTTGTAAGGGTTCTTCAAAGTGAAAAAACTTTCACATCAACCATCATTCCTTACAACTTTTCCCCTTCGATAAAACCCCCAAAACGTGCTGTTTTTTTTTTGTCGCATCATATCACTTTTTTTTTTCTTTTGCAGTTTCCGCATTTATGAATTGAGTAAATTGAATGCATACATGTACATCTTGGAGTCTGGGGCTTGGGAAATTTGTATACTGGGTTGAGATATATTAACATCATCCTCAAAACAATAAAGGAAAAAAAAAGTTCCTTAGAAACAAGATTGGTGGAAACAAACATATAACTATACTAATTTCTGTCTGTTCATTCAGATAAAGTATTATAATCCAGAAACAGGCTTACCAATCGTATCCTAATGTTGTTCTAGGTGTTATCCTGTATATTTATTTATAATACGCCACCATGTGGCGGATAATCTACAAAGTCGCCTTCATTAACAGGTCATTCGTTAATACTATAGTTTTTATACATACATTTATAAGAAGTATTTAACAAGGGATGAACAATTACAGAAAACTCAGACACAAAATAGCATCAACCTTGAGAGTTATGTTACCACTATTAATACTTGTTCATTCGCAACGGCAATCTTTAAGGGGAAGTCTTTAGAAAATAAATAATTAAATAATAAATGGATTCCACCAAAAATTAAAGATTCAATTCTTAAAATTTCTAAATAAAAACTTTTTTTAGTGAATCTTTGTATTATTTATAAGCTTCCACAACATATGGTAATTCGCGATTGATTAATATTTTCTTTTTTTATCTGAATAAAAAAAAATTAAAAAATTAAAAAACACTTTTTCTAAGGATTCCAATGGAGTATCACCATTGGAATGCTCTTAGTCTATCGAACAAATGGTATCTTAAAAAAAAATCTTCTAGTTCTTTATTATTAGGTGTACTTGTGTTGACGTGATACAATAAAAAAACTAATACTACTATTAGTGATCCCTTTAATTAATCAGTACGTTTCGCTAATCAGAGTTGTCATAGGCATTTGATTTAACAAAGGAAAACCAATGAAAGCGTAATTATATAATGACTTGTTACAGCTGGCACAGTGTTTTGTAGAGACAGATAAAGTTATTGAGCCTTCATTTTCCTTTTTATTTTTATATACTAGGGTCGGCCCGCCCTACGGGCGGAATATTAGTTAATTGGATATTTACTAAATCTTCGAGTTGAAATTTGTTTTAAGATTCAAGAATTTGGTTATCTATTATGTCTTACTTATTAGTATGCGGTGGTATAGTTTTTTCGATTATTTTTGCTTTGGTATTGTATCAAATTAACTAATTGTCCAACTCATAATTATAGATGTACAAATGTGGATTTGTGATTAAGTTTGATGACAATACTGTTTTTTTTTTTAATTCTTATTCATAGTGGAGTGTGCATGTGTCAGAAAGAGGCCTATAACAACTTTTATGTTTTTGTGTATGGATTTTAAATATATATTATTTTGTATAATGCACACTTGCTCTACAACATTTGCTTGTAGACTAAAATAATTGTTTTCTATATTTTTAAAAGAGAAAATATTTAGTCTAGGATATAACATGGACATATGTATTGACTATATATAGAAGTTGGGTGTTATTTTAAAATGACATAGTATAGAGATTTTTCAACCATTACTTTACTGACACAAAACATTTATAACTGTAAATACCTTCTTTTAAAAGCAAAACTAATAAAAGCGTGTACAACAAATGTATTTTGATATATATTATATGCATCAAGTTATAAAGGTTGGAAACATTGCAAAACTGTTTGGAGCAAAGTTTTTAACTTCACGATCTTCATCTTGACGTCAGTTTAATGTCGGCCATGGCCACAAGCAGAAGAAGCATGGACTTCCAACTGACACGATAATAAGTATTTTCACGGCCACATATTTACAAAAAGTGACTTTAGCCTAGTAGTTCTAAGAGAAATTACCAGTGCTAGAGATGCTGGGTTCAACTACCCTTAACTGCATTCATTTATTTTGGCCTTAAATATAAAATGGGACACGTGTCACTCCCAGAACGCACGAATTGATGACGTGGCTTCACGGGAGAGAGGCGAACATTTCTTTATATATATAGATTTACAAAAATAAAAGGTCGTTGCGATGTATCTTCTGATCTTCTCTATAATTTTTTTCAGATATGTTCAATAGTAAAAAGGGTTGAACAATAATGAACATCATTTTTGAAGTTCAGTTTTTTTCTAAAATGCAATTTTTGCCTATAGTTAGTAAAGTTATATTGGAGGTTTCATATTAATACGGACAAAAAGTCGTTTGTAATAACTATATTGTGGGGAGCTTTTTATCATGGATTTGGTACACATGTAATGTAACCATTTATTATGACTATCAATACCATTAAAAGAGGATCATTCACTTAATGAAAATTATAGTTTCTCAAAAATAACCTTATTTTTACAAAGGATGAATAAAATTCATTAATGGCATTTAATTCTTTTGGTTTTGGGCCTACATGTACATTTAAATAGATCTATAAATAATGGGCCTATATATATTTAAAAGATATACTAACTTTAAATATAATATATATATAAATATATTACGAACTATAAATAAATTAGCAAACATGAAAATATCATTTTCTTAAATATACATATCAATATTCAAAACAGATCATTTGAATATTATACATTTTTCAATACAAACCAAAATCCTATATCCTACACCATATATCATATACATATTTGAATATCATTTTTCCATTTATAATGTCATTTTATACATAATATTGATATGACAATTACGAGTGTTCAAGAAAATTTTAAAAACTATATTAAAATTAATTTTTAAATCTAAAATAAAAACACAAACTTATAATAGGTTATTAATGACGAAAATAAACTAATATTGTCATATCAATAAGTTTTTTGTATTATCATTTTTTATTTGGATAACATAATAAAATTTTATCAAATTCTAAGGAATCACTAATTTATGTAATATTAATAAATATATGAGTAATTTAATCAATTTTTTAAAAAATTACTATTAGATATTTTGTAATCGGATCAATGGTATCAGATTGCAGGTTAATAGTGAGTTTTTGGATTTTTACCTGGTTATATCAGATTTTTAATTAACGAATTTTTCATTAAATCAGAACCGGATTATATACAATGTATCGGGTCTATAGGTCCAACCATGAATCTAGGTCAGATATGAAAACAAATCTTAAAACTCAAACATTATTATAGAACAACTACCATATTTCGAAAAAATACCATATTTTGAAGAGAAAAAAATGATAAAACCCTAAAAACTCAATTGTTATGGTTCGAAACAAAAATAATTGTAATTTGCAAATCAGTTTTCGATTAATAAATGAAAAACAAACAAACCCGCGCTTTTTAAGCGCGGATCAAAATCTAGTATGCGTTTAAAAGTTATGTTGTGGAATTAAAATTGCTACTGGTATAATTGTTTTTTGTTTATGACAGTTGCATGTATTTCACATAGTTTTTTAGCAAAAAAAAAAATGTATTTCACATAGTTGTATTTGCAAGACTTTTTTTTATAAAAAAAAAACTTATTTTCGAAAATAAAACCGATCATATCTTAATATGCTAATGAATACGTCTATGCATATATATAAAAATTGTTAACAAGTTTATACAAATTGAAATTCCATCTCTCGAAATTTTTATGTATGTTAACAAGATTCATATAATTAGAATCCTGTATTCGATAAAAAAAATAGATTCACGTGATTTAATTTGTATGACTGACATAATTATTAAGCAATGAAATTCTAATCACTAAATACATGTTTACTACTATTATACTCCTTTTAGTTGAACATGTTAACTAGGATGTTTTCATGAATTATTTAGTAAAAGACTAATACAACTTTTTAAATACTACAAAATCGTCAATTAAATAGAAACAGACACATATAAAAAGGGAGATTTACATATTTACTAAACCCAAGTATTGGTCTGAACTCTGAAGAAACAGACACGGTCTCCCACATGCAGCATGTGTCATTTTAACTTTACCTCACAAAATAAATCGCTTAAATTCACCAAACCATGTCTTAAAAGTGGAAACTCGATGTTATTTTTTTCAAAAATCGAGATAAAGCAAAACATGGGGGTTATTGGGCCCCCTAAATTAACACTACAAGATCCACCCTTTGTGTTAAAAAAAATACACAAAAGGTAACTTACATATAGCGTAATAGCGTATGTTCATTCGCTAAACCCTTGTGCCTTGTGATTAAGCAAATATTTCTCAATTTGATACTCGATTCGGCCCAAACCCTAAGCCGAAGTAATTTAAACCGACTCTATGTTTATAAATTATAATATAAGCCATCACTCGTACGCATATATGTAAATGTAATACTTCATCCATCCGTTTCTAAATAAGTGTCGCTTTAACACTTTTTACACAGACTAAGAAAATAGCAAAAATATATATAAATTGTTATTAATTACATCTTTCTGATCAATAGTATTTGAGATAAATAAAATTATTTATAAAATCAATACAATTTACAATTAATTTTCAACTGAAATTAAATATAATTTGTATTGAAATTGTAAAATTACAATTTTTGTGTAACAAAAAAAAAAACTAAAATGACACTTCTTATGAAACAGAAAAAGGAGTATTAGACATGACCGGTTCTGAAATTTTGGAAATCGCTGATCATTTAATAAAAATTTTAATAGTTTGGAGCTCTAATTTTTTTTTTTTTTTACAAATTTGAGAGATTATTTGTATAAAAAAAAATTAAAAAAATTTTGGGAGCATAAGCCGAATGTTTCATCAGGCTTGGTTCTCAACCGGCCAATGATACTATAACAGTGTGTTCTTGCAGTAATAAGAAGTGAGTATTATTGTTTGAACAAAAAAAATGTAAAAAAAAGCAAAATAGATGGAAGAAGACGAGGCCAAGTCTCGCAAAGGGGGATGATGGTCCCGTAGACATTAGTCTAGATTGGGTCAAAAAGAGTCCCCCTCCTCTTTACACACAACAAACTCAATTTTATAAACTTCACATTTTACTAAAAAGTGAAACGTTTGTTTTCTTGGTCTTTATATTACGTTTGGTAAACGTGTTAATTCCATTTTCTATGATAAAACTCCACGAATGCACAAATATAAAGTGGCATTTGTAGTTTTTGATGTCACCCGAAACCTCAAACTTCACCCTCTAAACATGCATACATGCACCTACCTTAGCTCACCAATCCACCTCTAGTATTGATGCTACTATATTTTAATTGTCATTTACTAAGTAACTATTATTTCCTGGCGACAATTTCCCAAGAATTCAGATTTCGTTTTGTCTGTTTTTGTTTATGTGTTTATTCTAATTGCCAAATCCGGGATTTGTATTGCATATATGGAATGGAACAACCCAAAAGTGTTTATTTTTATATCGTGATCTTGTACTTTTCCTTTAAAAAGAAATTATGATTACTATTCTGTATCATATTTATTTCTGCTTCATACATGTATATATTTGTATGTATCGTTGATTTATTAGTTTCTATAAAAGTATGGAATGATAACAAAGGTACTGTATCACATATATATTGATTATTTTATAATCTACAAGACTATACACTTTAAAATATCTCAATAGATGCAATGAAACACTACTAACAAACAATAAGATGTGATACTTATGATACTTCTTCTAATATATAGATTCTGATTGGTAATAGCTGTAGCTTTAAAAATTTTGCTGTAGAAAAAAATCTGTAGATTTTTTGCTGTGGTTTTAGATTTTATTGCTGTATAATTTTATAGAAAACACTAAAAAATTTCTTTGGATATTTGGTTCTGAAGATCACTTGTACAGCTGTAGGTTATTTCAAAAGTTGTGGTTTCAAAAAAAAATTTAAAGCTTGATTACTCTGAATTTGGTGCTGTAGAAATAAATAAAGCTGTGGACAGTATCTACAACAACTACCAATCACCCCCATAGTTGAAGATATTTAAAACATCAAGCTTATTAAAACATAAACAAAGATAGGAGTATCATTTTGTGCCTAGGGCTGTTCAATATGGTAAAACCGAACCGTACCGAACCGAACCGAACCGAAATAGACAATATGGTTTGGTTTTGGTATATACCATATAAACCGAATGGATATAATTTTATAAAAACCGTAGGATTTGGATATGGTTTGGTATATAACCGAATAAACCGAACAAAACCGATTAAAAGTAGAAACATGTAAATATGTATCTATTTTATAACAATACATGAAAATCTATTTGTTACATAAGTTAAATTTGTGTTAATAACTATTACCATAATTTTATAGTAATAAAAACCTTAATTTGTAAAACACTTGAAATATAACTAAATAACAATACATCGCAATTCAGACATCTTATTTTCTAAATCTTTTTTTGATCTTTTTGTTTTATTTTAGTCTTCACTAAATTAATATGAAGATTATAAATTTGATGGACAATAATTAATGGAAAATTTTCAATTGAAAAAGCATGACTTTAATGAACACTAAATATGGAAGAGTGGAAAAACTTTTCTTTCATGTTTCTGTTTTGTTTCATATTTTTATTTTCAAAATTTTAAGCTTTGATTTTAGTTATAGATTTGATTATTTTATTTGATGGTAGAAGTATTTTTACTTTTTTGTTCATTTATTTGAACATGTAATATATTTTTAATAAATGATTGTGTTGACAATATGACTCTAAAATTCATATAATATGATCTTAAACAAAATAATTATGTTTTTTGGTATAAAACCGAATAAACCGAAAACCGACGGTATATAAACCGAACCGAACCGAAGTAAATATGGATTTAGAATGGTAGTTATATTTTACTAACCGAAATACCGAAAACCGAAAAAAACCAAACCGAAACCGAACCGATATCCGGATTGAACACCCCTATTTTGTGGTAACAAATTAAATCAGTTATAATAATACTGAACATATATAAAGGAAAGAAGATGTTCCAAAAAAATCTTTATAATATAAAGGAAATAATTCAATTTCAAGCACTACTCTATTACCGAACTTAGAGCTTTAAGGAGAGTGGTGGGAGATATGTTAAGGGTTTACATATTTATGGAAATAATTTTTTTCTATATTCTAAAAAAAATCAAACAAAAATTGAAGGGAAACTGCAATAAATATAGACTGCAACTAGCAAATTAAAAAATAATAATTAAGGAGTATATTTCATTTATAAAGGGAGGAGAAGAAGGACTTGAAAGAGAGAGAAAACAGATAGAAGAAGAAGAAGCTCTTTCTTCCCTCTACCCACGTTGATATATGCCCAGAAACGAAGTCCCCCTGTTTTCAAATCCCTAATTTCAAAGTCTTTTTCTCTGTAGCTCTTGTGTTTATAAGAAGTAATCTCACATATTCTCTTCCTCATTATCTTTTACATTCTTCTGTCAACACCATTTCTTAACCGGGTCAGGGGATGCTTATGCTTATCTATCGGTCTTTGCAAAAGATTAGTTCGTGAAATCAAGGATCTCTCTATCTACTCATTCTATATAAACAATGGGCGATGGTAGTAGCCTCAAGAGAACCAAGGTGTTTCTTCTTTGACCAAAAATAATAATAATTAAACTGGTATTTGATTATCATCACAACCCAGACGTTGCTGATCTCCAAATTCTTGTGCAGCGTTCATGGCCCAGAGCATTGGTTAAGAAATGGCTCAACATCAAGAGCAAAGCAGAAGATTTCCACGCAGACGACCGAGACGTTTACAAAGGTAATAAACTCGTATATATATATATATATATATTTTAAACTAAATCTTATTAATGAACTGCCTTCTTCTAGTCTAGGAATGTGAGAAGTGGACAGCTTTTGTTTTCGACTTTATAGGATGTTCACTTTAAAAAAAAAAAGTTTTTGCAGGTGAATGTGGAGACTGGAGTAACAATGTCATTGAAAGAGAAGAAGCATGCTCTGTTAACAAGAAAAGCAACTATGCTGGTCAGTAAATACATGCTTCTTCCTTCTTTATTTTATTTTCTAAAAACTCATTCTAACTTTAAAAAAAATTAATTGAATTTTACAACAACAAGTGTTTTAATTAATTTGTATTCAGAGACTGGGTGTAGAAGAAATAATGGAAGAGGTAGACGAAACAGACAGGAATTAGATTCAGCACCACTAGTTAAACAAGTTCATAATCTCAGGTACTTATATTTCTCTTGTGTCTCTTTGCTTTTTTGGGCAAATTCTTTTCCTCTAAGACACGTTGTTCACATCAGGGTTTTTACTGCTACCTGGAATGTCGCCGGAAAATCTCCTCCGAGTTATCTGAATCTCGACGATTGGCTCCACACCTCCCCTCCTTCCGACATTTACGTTCTTGGGTATTGCTAACCTCTTTTAATTCAATTTTACTCAAAGTTAAATAAATCACATGAAAAAAAAAACAAGTAAAAAAAAAACACATGATGTTTTGTTTCCTAATCTCTCTAAGACTTCCCCACACAGGTTCCAAGAGATCGTTCCTTTGAACGCCGGCAACGTTTTGGGCACAGAAGACAACGGCCCGGCCAGGAAATGGGTTTCTCTCATCCGAAGAACCTTGAACACTCTCCCTGGCGGAGGAAGCTGCCGGACCCCTTCCCCTGTTCCCCACCCGGTCGCCGAGCTCGACTCCGACTTCGAAGACGCAAACTCCTCGTTCTATCATCGGAGGTCGTTTCAGTCACTTAGCAAGAGCCTGAGGATAAACAACTTTGACATGTCAGCAGCATCCATGCAGCAGCCACATCTTGACCGGAGGTTTAGCGTCTGTGACCGTTTCATGCTGGGCCACGATTCCTACGACCAAAGCTTCAGGTATTGCTCCTCCGAGGACGACGTCGACGAAAATGTGCATGACTCTAATTCTCCGTCCTACGATCAATATTCTGCTGTCTCGAGGAGTGGATCTTTTGTGACAGAGGAGAGAGACAAGTCTAAGTATTGTTTGGTGGCTAGCAAGCAAATGGTTGGGATATTCTTAACTGTTTGGGTGAAGAGTGATCTAAGGGACAGTGTCAAGAACCTCAAAGTTTCTTGTGTAGGAAGAGGCTTGATGGGCTATCTCGGAAACAAGGTAAAAGAATATCCACATTATTTTCAAATTTAATGTCTTTGTGGAAGAGGTTGTCAAATTTTGGATCTATATTTATTTATTTTTTAAAATTTGCAGGGATCGATTTCGATCAGCATGTCAGTACACCAGACTAGCTTCTGCTTTGTGTGCAGCCACTTGACGTCTGGTCAGAAAGAAGGTGACGAGCTGAGAAGAAACTCCGACGTTTTAGAGATTCTAAGGAAAACCAGATTCCCTAGAGTGAACAACGCAGGGGAGGACAAGTCTCCTCAAACGATTTTAGAACACGAGTGAGTTATTTGTTGTTGGTCCTTATTAAATTCTTTGATCACTGCAATAAGCATGCTAAATCTTGTTTTGTTATGTGTCTTTTCAGTCGGGTAATCTGGCTTGGAGACTTGAACTACCGTATAGCTCTTTCTTACCGGTGTACAAAGGCTCTTGTCGAGATGAGAAATTGGAGTGCCTTGCTTGAGAAAGACCAGGTAAGAAATTAGCATTTTCAAAAGGCCCAAATAACCATTTATTTGAAAAAACAAACTCGTCTAAAAGACAAATTGTCACTTTTGTTTTTGTTATAGTTGCGGTTAGAACAACGTAAAGGTCGTGTCTTTGAAGGATGGAATGAAGGGACCATCTATTTCCCACCCACTTACAAGTACTCTAACAATTCAGATGTATATGCTGGTGATGATCGTCTCACCAAGGCCAAAAGACGGACTCCAGCATGGTTAGTAGTAGTGCTTCTTTCTTTTGAGTATAAACAAACAACTTAATATATATAATATTTATGAGTTTTATTAATCTAAAAATTGAAGGTGTGATCGCATACTCTGGCATGGTAACGGACTTAGTCAGCTGTCGTATGTTCGCGGGGAGTCAAGGTTCTCAGATCACAGACCAGTCTACAGTTTGTTTTCTGTAGAGATAGAATCGGTATATAGAAACTACAATATCAAGAAAAGCTCTAGGGTTGAAGTTGAGGAACTTCTTCCTCAACGGTATGGATATGCTGAGCTTAGCCCTTACTAATTCATTATCACGAGACAAGGGAGGATTCAACATTTCTAAAGCCTGAAAAAAAAAAATGGTAACTAAATCTTTGATGATCAGTTAATATTTTTACACTTGTTGCTCTCGGGGTGGGTGTTGATCTTGTGATATTAAATCATCTGGTCTTGCTGCGCTTTCTAGGGGTTGGTCAAGGTCTTCCATGTTTTTTCGGTTGGGAACAGGGGAAGAAGATTCGAGTGGAAAGCGAAGTAAGTAATTAATATAGCTTTTTAGCTGAACAGTTCGTTATCCTTTAGGATTATAAAGAGTGGACCAGTTTTGTGCACTTCGAACCATTAGTTTCTCCACAGGATGTAGTGTATATATGTGTTTGCAACTTTGCATGTACATCTTATTGATTCTTTTGTAATGACCAATGTGTTTCAAATTGGAAAATCTCAGTTTCAGTCTTTTGTCCTATGATCCCCCCTCCCCCCCCCCCTCCCCCCCCCTTTCCCTACAGTGACAGAGTGAATATGGATACTTTTGATTTTGAAAGTGAGGAGATAACCTTTTTTAAAAAAAGAGAGTCAAGCTCGTGGAACTATATACTATACTCTTGCTTTTGTACTTTTTAATCAACCCACTTGTGTTCTTACGACCGGTTCATCTTCATTCATATAAGTACTGTAGAACTATATATCAAAGTTCTAAAAAGCGGTCTAGATGGTACCTAAGCGGCTATTCGGTCTCATCCGAAACGATTTTCTTAAAATCTGATTTATATGATTTATACCAGTTTAAACTGTTCTAAATCGTTTAAAATCAATTTAAATTGATATAAATTAGTTTAGATATGTTAAATTAAGTAAAAGTGTTAGTATAAATCTAAATTTTATTCTTTTGTTTTGTATATTTAAATATAATTCATCATAATAATTTTATAATTAAACTCAAAAACTAAAATATCTCATATAAATGTAAATTACATATAAAATAAATCAATAATTCGTTAACGCTTAGGCTTCATTGAAGTTTAGAATAGTCAGTCTAGTCACTAATCTTCTATAAAGCGCATAGTTAACTTCTGTGATTTTTTGAATATTGCTATTTATTACTCTAAGAACCAAATACAACAAAAAATGGCAATGATAACCTCCCTCTCTCTATATTTCCGTGCATTCTCATGTCCTTTTACAGAAATACACGCGCGCCGGATTAAAC
The DNA here is from genome assembly GCF_000309985.2 of Brassica rapa. Taxonomy (NCBI): domain Eukaryota; kingdom Viridiplantae; phylum Streptophyta; class Magnoliopsida; order Brassicales; family Brassicaceae; genus Brassica; species Brassica rapa. Next base: position 38,317,039 of record NC_024803.2, on the reverse strand, counting down.
CGCGTGAAGTAAACGTCAGTATATAATTGGTGGTCGTGAGAGGATCAGATAAAGAGTTGTCTCTCTTTTTTTTTTAAAGAAAAATTCCTTCAGAGATTGTCTCCTTGCAAGACACACGCCACACACACAACCTTTGTATTTATTTATAAATAAAGGGATTGATTTCTCGCAAATGATACCGACGGCGACGACTCGTAGTTTCAAGAAAGTATAAAAAACAAAATGAAAAAATATACTCAATACGTAGAAGAAATACAAAGTGGAAACATATTCGACGGTAGATAAGTAATAATATCACCACCCCATATGGTTATCTAGCAAAGAGACATAGTCGACGGTGGATAAGATATTTTGGTCGGAGGAACTGCGGAGATTAGAGGTAGGACGCATATGCACTCACTCTCGCTACCCATCCTCTCATTCTCTTTATTTATTTTCCTTTTCCTTTTATATGTTTAATTCTTTTGTCTTATATCCGCATTTTCTTTTTCTATAATAGTAGTATATATTAGCTTGGTGATAGTGGAATACAGAACTACGTCATGTACGAATTTTTTTTTTTTTATTATTGATGGATATGATGAGAAGATCCTATAAACTAGATCACGACCACATGCCATGTCGTAACATTTACTCGACCTTTTCTGCTAAGGACCAAATCATTTGTTTTTTTTTCCCACTTGAATCCACTCGATTTCAGTTTCTTTAGAACGTCACACACACACACACACACACACACACACACACATATATAAGTTTATTTAATTTTAATAACTGTAAAATTATTCGACTCAAAAACGTTTTTACAATTGATGCTTGGGAAATTTTAAAACTAGCAATTAGTTAAAATATTTAGACTATAAAAGCATCGTGAATTTTCTTTGAAGCTTTTGGAACTAAAATGAAGCAAACCGTAGCTTCATGACATCTTCATAATCCTTCATGCCCATCATTTGGATCGTATAGATCCGGTTTCTCACTTGTTTGTCATTAATAGCCCTCTGAGGAATTCACTGTTCTGATGTGTTTCTCCACGACGTCCCCCAATCCCATTACGCTCTTGCCATAGTGAGTGAACTGTCACTTGAAACACTGACGGCAGAAAATAGAGCTTGTTTTTCCCTATAGCTCTATCGACCAACAACTTCAAAATCTAACTACTCCAAACCTTCGTGTAGCTTGAGCCTAACAGCCTGATGGTTAACACTTCCAAATTTCTTCAATACAAGATCATTGAAAAAATAAATGGTCTCATTTAATTTTTTACTTTCCTATTTACGAATAACGATAATCATATGGATTTTGGAAGATACTAACTAATACACTGAATACGATAACTACATTTATTTAATTCCAAAGACAGTGTCACATTAACTAATACACCGAATACGATAAGTACATTTGCTTTCTTATAATTATAGGACAGACTCTAGGCTTGTAGGTGTTTCATACGAACAATTTAGAAAACGATAGATGTTTCCATGTGATATTCCCTCGAACCTTCTAATTATTGTGTACAAGCATAAAACTATATATTTTAACTATTATATTGAAAAATGTTTGACCTTAAAGTTAGTCTTTTCCAAACAAAACAAAACCAAAAAGAAAGTTTATGCAAAGAATAGCTAACCTATACGACTTCAATCAGTGCTTGATTGATATTTCAATATAGGACTTGTTGTTTTTTCCTTTGTCAACGTATTGGATCTCTTTGGTAAGGGCGTCAGGGACAAACATATATATATTTACCAACGTTGAGTTGGCCTAGTGGTAAAAGGGTTATGGTTGTAACTACCGCCACCCGGATTCAATTCACGATGGGAGGGACTATTTATAATGCTTGGGTTCCCGGCAAAGAGGTGAAACCACCTTTTTTTTTACCAAAATATATCTAATCTATTTAATTAAAGTTATATTTTGGATTTCATATGTTATATTTTAATTTTGAACTATCAAACACGGTATCATCTAATCAATTTAAATTTTATTATATAAAATATTTATAAAAAAATCTCTAACGATTTAAAGCTGGATGGAATAGAAAATTAAGATTACAATTAGTAGTTTAGGATGACTCATTTAGAGTTAGAGTTGATATCGACTTATGGCTGATACTCCATATGCAAAGACTAATATTCGATTTTTAGATTCCAGGGGCGACGTCCGATCCTTCTTAAAGATAAAAAATACGAACTCAAAGAATCTATAAAGCAAAATAATTGTTTAAAATGAAACTTAACCGCACAAAATAAATGTTTAAAATGAAACGTTACCGCGCATGGCGCGGGTTCTATTCTAGTATATATTTAAATATTGGATCTTCTTATTGTCAACATTACTAGCTCTCCCTTTGTTATCACTAATTTATCCTCTAATTAACACAATCAAATTCATATATAATATCATATCCCTCCAAGGGAATCCCCTGTTGATTGGGATTTGCGACTAAATAAATCATAAACTAATCGATAAACAAAGTAAAAGATTCTTAAGGCTGTTTGTTAGTGAAGTTGGTCACAATTTGTAACATATGATTTGTATCCCTTGGACTCTTGCAATGATACTTAGACGATGCAGTAGGTAACTATAATGGCGATAAAGATATGCTTTTATATATACCGGAGGCCAGATGGGTGAGTGCTGATTAATGGTAGAATAAATAAATCATGTAAATACATATTTCAGTGGTTGGAATGTGTTTTTTTTTTCTGAATTGAAAAGTTTTTTTTACCGAATGTTTATACATGTTCCCGTATAGGCCGGAATCCTTTCCAAAACAATAATTTGTTGTAATCTTCTTTGGAGGACAACAACGACGAGTAAAGCAACATACACTTGGTTAGCACACATCATGCAATTTGCATTCTAAATAGATATGAAGAATTATGATACTATATAATAGTTAAGTACAAATGGTTAACCTCATAGTCAAAATTTTGGAGACTATATTTAACGTCAAGTAAATGATTTGTTTTCTTATACAACTTAGAAGTTTAAAAAATTGGGCTCATAATCATTTTTTTTATAAATTTAGGATCAGATGTCGATAATACCACATGTAAAATGTAAATTGCTATTTTCAAGTAAAACTGAATAATGATCTTAAATATTCACTCTCATAACCAGTAGACTACTGTCCACTTGGTATGTGATATGAATCACTGAGTTTTATGAGATAACGATTTGACAAAAATGTATGTTTTATGATCGAAAAGTGTAAGAGTGAACCTAGCTATTGTATATGATTGATCCAAACAGAGGTGGATAGTGGGATCAAGTGGTTGACAACAAAATTTAAGTAACATAAGTTACAGAAACTCGCATTAAATATCTCAAAATAAATAAGAGGGAATAGCAGTGATAGTACCATATATCTTCGAGCTACATCAATACTCGATAGCTGGTGCAGTTTTAGAATCGCACGATTTACTCTATTAATAATTATCCCGGTAGAAAAGTCGAAAGGAAGTTTGTGTAAGTTACTCTCCACGTGTTGGGAGGAGAGATAATCACATCATCAGCGTCTGCAAGCGAGATGTGATGATAACTGATGTGGCAGAATGGATGACATCATCCGATATAGAGCTTGCATGTAAACTGAGTGGGAAGTGGTCGAGAACAAGTGAAATGCGAGGTGTATGTTACCTCTTTGTAAGGCTAAACTAAGCAAACGATATCCTTTAAAGAGAAAATAAGCTAATGAACAGATCTTAATTATATCCTTCGCAAAATGTAACTAGTCTATCAAATTGTTTTTTTTTCTTTTAATACTCAATATGCTTTGAAAATGTGGTTGAATATATATATATATATCGATTCTTATATATGATTAGGCTGGTTTGATCCCTTCCTAATTTATGTATTGTAGTTGTCTAATAGTTTTCATCTTTGTTATCTTGCCGGCTTTGTGTAATTTACATTATAAGTTTGAATATTAATCCAACCTAACAAAAAAAACAACCATTGCTAAGGAATGAACTAATGATTTCGAGAAGGGAATTAAATATGAAAAAGATGAACTGCAGAGAAGAGACATGCGTCATTGATTTGGTCCCGCCCCACCCCCTTTTCTGTCAAAAACATACATCAAAACAGCAGTTACAGTTTTGATAAAGAGTTTTACCATAATAAGTAATTAGCTGTTCTTTTAGGAGAGGCATGACGTCATCTTCTTTTTCTAGTATTTGCCTCGTCGACGTTTGCTTCTGTTCCAACCTTCCTGTCAGTGTCTAGTAAATTAACAACGTCAGATGATATCATCTCCCCCTACATAATTTTTACACACGACAGGCCTAACACAATGCAAATGATATGAAGATGTAGCCTTTTGAAGTGTTTTGTATCAGTTTGCCAAATACTACTTGTGATATTATAGACACTAGTATTATCTTCGGTGCTATGCACGGATCAGTTTCATAGTCTTCTAAATATATGATCATAAAATTGTAATGTATCAAAATATTTTTGATTTTTTCAGAAAGGGATTAATAAATTATTTCTTTAGACACTATGTTTTCTATATCTAAAATACATTTGACACACAAACTTAGAAGTAGCTTCATTCAAGCAGCAGTTGGAAACATGACTAAAATCATTTTTTTGTGATTTTTTGAGAAATGTATACATCATACGTGTTTGAAAGACACTTCCATATTTGAAATATGTATCCGAAGAAAACTTCATTGATAGATTATTAAAATTAACATATTGTACAATAATATATACGTAAATACTAAGTATATAAATTGGAATTTGCTCTCCCGATAGAGCTTCACATGTGTATTAACAGAAACTACTCACTATAATTCCCTTTAAATTTTTTTTTATCATCTTATGTTTCAGAAAAGCTTGGATTCTATTTACTTACTATATAAGAAACATATCAGAGCTGCTGAGTTTTATCTGTTTAAACAGATTTTAGATATTATAATATAAATATAAATGTGTTTACCTTTTTCCAAGAAAATTTGGGAATAACTTTTCATGTTGAAAATAACTTCAAGCTTCTGATATTAAACAAAGCTCTGATTTCCACCATTTATATTATGATATACCGTCTACTTGAATCATACAGATATAATCATAAGAAACTATTTAGAGAAAAACAGAACAGAAAAAGACGAAGAAAGAGAGGAAACAAATATAAAAAATAATTGTTGTTTGAATGTTATATAAGAGAAAAAACAACTGCTGCTAATGGGAGTTAATGAATTAGTTTCGGAACGTGATGATTGTAATTTGAGAAAATATAGGAATTTGAATTTTTGCAGTTATGAAAATATTTGAAATAGAAAATCGTGGCTTGTTCACAATATAATTTTGATTTTTATTTTTGATTTTAAAGAAATGACATGTCAATTCTGATTGGCCATGCGACTTGCGCTTTAGTATATAGAGGATGTGTTATAAACGATTGACTGTATTGCAATTCGTGTATTATGAGGTACAAACTTTATTATATTTTGGAAAAAGAAGAATATATTTATTGTGAAAATTAGATTAAATGTAAATGATATTTACTTGAAGAAGTTAAAAAAGAGTCGTAGCTTAAGAGAAAAAGAGATAATTTTCATAGAGAAGAATTTGGGGTGCAAATTCTTGCTTGTTATGAAAACATGACAGCCATCATGAAAAAGTACTCTGCAAAAATAAGAAAACAAAGGATGTTGTGTTAATCGTGGTTGGATGATCAAGCATTTGGAATAAGTGTTGTGTTTTGGGTGTTGAAGTATTCGTTGACAAATTTCCAAATTTAGAAAAATTGAAATCAAGGCTCTAGAAAAAGTTTTGGCTTAGAATCGGATTAATCAAATCCTAAGAAAAGAAATTGTAATAGAAAGAGTAATATTTAAAAAGGATTGCGCCTAACTTATGCGTTATCAAATAAGTTATATTTGTTTTTTTGTTCTATTGAATTAAAAAAAAAAAGCATAAAAGTTGTGTTTTGTTTATTTCTGCATTCTACTCTTATCTCATCTACATTTTTCTTATGTCTTTTTTTTCCTGTGTAAGAATCTATAATGTTCTTCCGTCATGTTATTATTTTATGTATCTTACAGGAGATAAGCATAGGAGATGAGGAAGTGTTGAAATTGAAAAGGAAGATTAGGCTTATGAAAAGCGCCAAATTGATACGGGTGAGATTAAATGACAATGGGCCCCTAACTAGGCCTGATTAATGAGTCCTCTAATTGCCCAATTTTTTCTTAAAGTTATCATCAGCTAGGCCTGTATACGGCTCACTCAGAGTATCCAACACACTGACTGCATCATCTAATAAGCCAATGATTTTACTTTATTTGATTTCATTGCAGGTGGTTTCTAAGAAATTGGGGCTAGATGCGAGGCTCTTCTCTTTCTTTTTTTCCGTCAATAGATTTTGATTAACAGGCCTAAAAAATCTACAGTACAACATACAGAAACCCATGAAAACAGGTCAAAAAATAATAAAATTCTAGGCCTAAGGCCCAACTACGAAAATCCTAGGACACACGAGGTTCCGCCGCCGCGGACAAACGCTGCGACTTCGACGTCGCCCTCGCTTCGAAACAACACCGGGAACCAACCGTCGATTCACCCGGATCCACCGGAGCTCACTGACTCCACACCATCACCACCGCAAACGTCTTCAACTCAAGTGAACCCAATTTCGGAGAGCATCAATCGACTGTTCGAGATCTCATCTGTCACCATTCATTGCAAGCACTGAGAGGAAGACTTCACGCGAACCATCACCGTTAACCATGGTCGAGCTTCGATCGTCCTCCGACGTCGTCTCCACCAATCCAAACCAAACCAAAAGCGAAAAACTAAAAGGAAAGAACAGACTAAACCCTAAAACGGAACTAGGGAACCAACCGTCGGCGAGGCAAGGCATGGAACGCCTACACCTCCCGTGATCTAGACCGACGACGGCAGAGTTAACGAAGCCTCCACCTCTCGGGGACAGGAACCGGCGTCGACGGAGCTGGAGGAACCTCCGCCTCCCGGAGACAAAACCAAACACTTTAAAGTAAAAACGTATGTTAAACAAAGTATATAAAAATCTCTGCGTGAAGCGTTGACTAACTCTTAATGTAGAACTTCATTTTTTTCTCCAAAATGGAGTAAAAGTGAAAATAGAGTTAAATTGCTCCAACCCTACTTCATTTTCCACTCCATTATAGAGTGATGAACAAACAAAAAATAAACTACTCCATTTATGGAGTAAATTTCATTATAGAGTGAGATATGGAGTTGGGTTAGAGCATTCCTTACTCCATATCTACTTTTACTCCATTTTAGAGAAAAAAATGGAGTTGGGATGGAGATGCCCTAATTACCAAAAAACGTATAAACAATTAGAGGTTAACAAGCTTAAAAATCAAGTTGGATGAGACGGGATCAACAACAAGAAAAGTAGTTGCATCTTCCATATACCGACGAGCTATATTTTTTTGTTAGGTAAAAACTAAAAAGTGATTACTATTATATAACTAGTCATGTAATGGCGCTTTATGTAGATCTTAATTATTAAGACTAGAGCCGGTGTCCGCGCTCCGCGCGGATTACATATTTAATTAAAGTATGTTAATATTTGTGTTAATAGATTTCTACGCGTTTTCCTGGGATTAAAACAATGGTGAAGAGGTGCCGCATGTTTGTATAGAAAACGATCATCATCTAAGAATCTTCATCACAAAAATGTTTTTTTTTTTGCCAAAGTATTTAATTATTCCTATATGTGTCTTCTAGGGGTGAACGAATCTGTTGATACAGTTGGGAGCATGATTTTTTTATTAAGAACTAATTGTGGTTTCTTTCATAATTTGTGTTTTTAAATAAAAAACATATTTTACTAATAATGTTTATATTTGTTTTATTAGAGTTTTGTAACTATAAAATGAATAAAAATATCTTTATTTAGTACTTATATAAAATTATATAGAGATAGATTATTAATTTATGATTATGATGAGACTATATATTAATTTGAAACAAATATTAAGCAACTCAATTAGATTCTTGCAAACCGGGGGAAAAGGAGTGGCCGGTCATGTCGTCTGTATTTTTACCTTTTCCCAAGTTTTTAAAACGTTTCGTAGCAATAAACAAAAATCAAAACGTAGCATTTCATTTACATATTTGGAATCTTATCAAATAAGATGTAACTTTTCTTTTTTTTTGTGCACTTCAAATTTAATAAGATGTAAATAGTCAAAAATATAAAAAAAGAATATATATATATAAAACATAATTTGTATTTTATATTTGTTTTATTAAAGTTTTGGATTAAAGTATTAAATTAATATATCAATACTAATAATGTTTTTGATTCAAAAATGTACTTGTAAATTCAAAATACCTCCCATAAGCGGAGGATCTTTGGCGGTTGGTTTGACCATGGTATTGAGGAACAATCAATCTTTAAACAAAGGAAATAATATTTAAATGTTAGGCAAAGTGAAATGGTTTGATAATAAAACATAGTGAAAAATGTCTCAATGGATAAAATTGAACCATGAGATTAATTACAAACTAAAATCTTATAAAGCCAAAAAAAAACTAAATATTTTATATGACCGATAGATGTGAACTACAATTGTAGTAGCTTAGCAGGCAGGTACTATTATATTAAATCAATATTTTTTGGCGGAGACCAACAGCTAAAGACGGAAGATTGTCGGTCTATGTTTAATCTTAACCAACTAAAATCTTATACGTTTGTTCGCACAGATTATCAATATGAATCTATTATTAAAACAATTGAAAATAAACAGTGGAAGCTGAGTCAAACCCCACGTCCCCAACCGCATACGGACTTAACTATCCAACTCTTAAACATATCACTTATGGCAAGAAATTGACAAAATTGTGACTTTCAAATATTGACTTACACAAAATCTTGAACGGTTGGCGGTGGTGGATTTTTCAGAGTGAGAGGGGATGAATATATGGTCTTCAGATTAGAGTTCTTGATCCTAATGGTAGAATATATGTTATTTAATTTTCAATGAATACAGTAGGCATTTTTGGCATGAAATATAACGATTTCCTAAATTAAATTGTTCACCAGCTATAAGAATATTAAGTATGGGGCAAGTTAAAGTTGTAAAAATCGATTTTGATTTAGGATGGCAAAGATGTGGTAGCTAGAAGATTAATAATCAACAATCAATGCATGCATTGTTTTATTATGATGTAACTGGAGTTGAACCGGGTTAAACCGTGACTCTTTGCATATTTTAATGGTTGGTTTTTTTTTTTTAAAGTCCAGTCCAGAATGACATGGCATAATGGTTGGTTCTGATTATTTTGTTCATGTGGCAAGGCTTAGGAAGCTAGGATTTATCTCCTTTTATATAGTAGGATTAAGCAAAGCAGGTGCAATTGTGGGACCTGCTCTGGTCACATTTGTTTTCTTTATCCACGCGACTAGTGATTAATTATATTGATCGATGAACTTGTATGAGTGATAAATCATACACTAATTTGTTTTAATAATACTAGTACTTTAATTTTTTTTAAACGTTACGTATTCTTGTTTCGAGGAAACTGTATTATTACTAGGGATTAACCCGGGCTACGCCCGGGATTTTTATTTTTTTCTAATTTAAGTTGTTAAATTATTTATATTTAGGTTATGATATATAATTTTTATAAATATTAAGATGCATGTCATAATTAAAATTTATTTTAAATTTTAACACGTTCAATTAACATATTTTTACTATTTAAATATTTATTTGTAATTTTGTTGGCTATCTAATTATCATATTTAGCAAAACTATCTGTTGAGTGTTGGAATAAATGTTTTAGATATTTAATTAAACTGCAGAGTATTTTCGGATCGATCACATGCTCAACAATCGATCGATCCGTAAAAAGATGGTCGATCTCCTTGGCCAGGTAAGTACAATTTTAGCAAAAATATCTTTGATTTTCAAATATTAAGTATATAACTATTCTTTTGAATATTCTCTTTTTGAATTGTATTTTTTGATTAAATTATTGTATTATAATGTTTATGTAAATATTTTTTTGTGATGTTTGAATTTGTTTTTTTCGTATACTTAACCTTGATGATATTGATGTTTAACAATTTATTGTTTTCTGGAAATAGAAAATAATGATATATCAAAACGTATCTAATACTTGTTAAATGATAGTATAATGTAAATTACATCCATTATTTAAAAATAACCATTTGTTGTTTTTATTTAAATCAGAAATTATTTTTATTTAAAAACATTATCCATATATAATATAATAGTTTAAGTTTGGAAGATTAATCTATATATATATAAATTATGTGTATGTTTTAAAAAATAATTTAAGATGTTATATATTGAGTAACTGAATAAAAGCTGAATTTCTTATCTTGAAAATCAAATAATTATATTTTTGTCTTCATATTATACTCATCAATCCATCATTGATATTTATAACTCAGTATGTTTAAAAAAAAAAAACTTAGTTTGAAGTAATAAATGAATTTAATAAATTAAATTCATCACCTATAATGTTCTGTAAACTATATTTGAAAACTCTCTACAATTATATTTTAAGCATAATTACTATTATTTAATTTAAGTTATTTTAAGCATAATATATGCTAAATCAACTTAAATTATATTTACAATTGGACCATCCTAAACCTGTTAATAAACCAAAAACAATACTAAACCAACATGAACTAATACCTGATTCGGCGATGAAGAAAGTGTTCCGAGATAAACGCTTGAATGGATATTAACTGTAATGGTTTGATCATGAAAGAGTTAGTATGAATATTAACAATAAAATTATGGATTAGATTAATTTAAATTTGTAAGAATACCTTTGAGTCTATGAAAAACAATTCAATTCCCATGAATAAGTTTGCCTTTGGAAGTTGCAGGGTTCCCAACAATGAATCCACCTAATAAAAAGTTCGTTCTTATAAAAAATCTCCTTCAAGGTCATTAAAAGTTTTTGGGATGGCAAAAGTTAATGGTGGAACCATTTTTTTGCTCGAGTGCTTTGAAGCTTTCCTTGATAGTGTGAGGTTGATGTTGATGGTATAATGGATTTTATAGAGACTTTCTTGATGTAAAACTATACTTTTTTTTAATGTGATATTTCCATTTTTATATAATTTATTACCATTTTAAGATAGATGTACATTTTAAGATAGATGTTTAAATCTTAATATACTTTTTCCATTTTTTAAAATGTTTATTTCCATTTCTTATTTTTTTTTACGTAATATCTATATTTTATATTTTAAAATAGATATTTAAATCTTAATGTACTTTTTCCAATTTTTTAAATTGTGTATTTCCTTATATTATATATTTTACATTTTAAGATAGATGATTAATGCTTAATGAACGTTTTCCATTTTTTAAATTTTGTTGTGTATTTACTTATTATTATATATATAATTCATATATTATATATTTACATTATTTACTTATTATTTATTTTCCTGTATATGTATTTCTATTTCTTGTACTTTTTATTTACTTAATATCTCTATTTTACATTTTAATATAGATGTTTAAATCTTAATGTACATTTTTCATTTTTTTAAAATTGTATATTTTCATTTGTTATACTTTCTATTTACGTAATATCTATATTTTAAATTTTAAGATATATTTTTAAAACTTAATGTAATTTTCCATTTTTTAAATTGGGTATTTACTTATATTATATATTTACTTATTTTTTTATATTGTATATTGTGTATTTCTATTTCTTATACTTTCTATTTACTAATAATTTTATATTTTAAGATAGATTTACATTTTAAGATAGATGTTTAAATACTAATGTACTTTGTCCATTTTTTAAATTGTGTATTTCCTTTTCTTATACTTTCTATTTGCGTAATATCTATATTTTACATTTTAGGATGGATGCTTAAATCTTAATATACTTTTTCCATTGTTTTTAAGTTGTGTATTTCTTTTTCTTATACTTTCTATTTACTTAATATCTATATTTTACATTTTAAGATAGATGTTTAATATTTAATATACTCTTTCCATTTTTTATAAATTGTGCATTTACTTATTATTGTATATATAATTTGTATATTTATAATATTTACTTATTATTTATTTTTCTATATATTGAGTATTTCTCTTTATTATACTTTATATTTAGTTAATTTAGTTAATTTATATATTTTATATTTTAAGATAGATGTTTAAATCTTAATGTATTTTTTCATTGTTTTAAATGTATTTTAAACAAATTTTATTGTTTTTTCTTTATATTGTGTATTTTTATTTCTTATACTTTCTATTTACTAATAATTTTATATTTTAAGATTGATTTACATTTTAAGATAGATGTTTAAATACTAATGTACTTTTTCTATTTTTTTAAATTGTGTATTTCCTTTTCTTATACTTTCTATTTGCGTAATATCTATATTTTACATTTTAAGATAGATGTTTAAATCTTAATATACTTTTTCCATTGTTTTTAAGTTGTGTATTTCTTTTTCTTATATTTTCTATTTACTTAATATCTATATTTTACATTTTAAGATAGATGTTTAATATTTAATATACTCTTTCCATTTTTAAAAAATTGTGCATTTACTTATTATTGTATATATAATTCATATATTTATAATATTTACTTATTATTTATTTTTTTATATATTGAGTATTTCTCTTTTTTATACTTTATATTTAGTTAATGTCTATATTTTATATTTTAAGATAGATGTTTAAATCTTTACGTATTTTTCTATTTTTAATGTAAAACGGCAATGTTTAATAGAAGAACTTGGACAAATAGTCAAACATATTTATGTTTAATGTAGTATTTCCATTTTTATGTTGTATGTTTTACTTATATTTATTATTTTCGAAATTATATATAATGTTTTTTGTTTTTTTTTTATAAAACGGTAATGTTACATTATGGAGATAAGCCATCTTTTTTTAAGTGAAAAATAGTAATCTTACATATGTTTAATGTAGTTTTTCCATTTTTTAATGCTGTATGTTTACATATTTTTTACAATTTTCGAAAATAATTAATATTAAAATGTAAAACTATATTTTATGCCACGTGTCATCTTTCGGGATAAATTTTTTCCGCTGATGTGGACGCCTTATGGAGCCTCAAAAGCTCCCTTTTATTAGTAGAGTATTTAGTTAATGTCTATATTTTATATTTTAAGATAGATGTTTAAATCTTTACGTATTTTTCTATTTTTAATGTAAAACGGCAATGTTTAATAGAAGAACTTGGACAAATAGTCAAACATATTTATGTTTAATGTAGTATTTCCATTTTTATGTTGTATGTTTTACTTATATTTATTATTTTCGAAATTATATATAATGTTTTTTGTTTTTTTTTTTATAAAACGGTAATGTTACATTATGGAGATAAGCCATCTTTTTTTTAAGTGAAAAATAGTAATCTTACATATGTTTAATGTAGTTTTTCCATTTTTTAATGCTGTATGTTTACATATTTTTTACAATTTTCGAAAATAATTAATATTAAAATGTAAAACTATATTTTATGCCACGTGTCATCTTTCAGGATAAATTTTTTCCGCTGATGTGGACGCCTTATGGAGCCTCAAAAGCTCCCTTTTATTAGTAGTTAGTAAAACTATATTTTATGCCACGTGTCATCTTTCGGGATAAATTTTTTCCGCTGATGTGGACGCCTTATGGAGCCTCAAAAGCTCCCTTTTATTAGTAGAGATTAGAGAAAGACAAACGAAATAATGCCAAAATGCCGTCTAGAATAACATATTATTAAATTGTAAGATCTAATAAATGAGTGTTAAAAAAAAGAATAACATATTAAAAAATCGCCTAGAAACCCTTTTTCTTATAGGAAACATTAACGCAAAGGAAATAAATGTATAAGAGTACATAGAAGAAGTATACTCTAGGATTCCAATTTGTTTTTTTCAATTTTTTCATCCTTTTCAATCTACAATGTTATTAATATACGAGATAAAAACGCCAAAAGTACAAGATACATTCAACCATATAACAAAAGTTTGGAGGAAGACAATGACTCAGAATGAACCCACTTTGCAGTTTAGTTCTGTTTCTATACCGAACTCTATACATGAGATCCTCCCACGAGGAATATAGTCTTATTGTATTGTGAATGCTCCATGGAAACTGCCAACTGAAAAGATTGGAATAAGGTAGGACTTCTTTAGCAAAGAAGGCACTATTCGATTTTAATAAGGAAGCTCCGCAATAAAACCTTCTAATTCATCTTTGGTAACAAAAGCAATGGCGATGTGGCTTGCTGTTCAACAATTGCATAGATTATTTTAAATTATAGTTGCATTTTTAAGTGATTGTCTGGAGCCAATAAAACTTGGATATGTTATCAGCCTATTAGGAGGTAACCGAAACTACGAAAAACGGATCATCGAAGCTTTCTCCACAGTCCAAGACTAACTCATTCGCTGCTGAGGATCATTTTAGCTTTCATTATGCACCTAGGAATCAATCTTAGTAGATGTTGTTGATCATTTAGTTAGCAAAGAATACCAATATTAGTGATCAATCTTATGTAATCTCCTGGTATAACTATTAAGCGATTGTACTTCAAAGTTTCAAGGAAATGAAATCCAAAAAGTTGACAAAAAAACATTCAACCATATAAGTACAATATATATATTCAACTATATACGGTAGTATAAAATTTTGTAAAGTCTCAAAAATTATTGAAAAGACGACAGCAATTATAGTGATGTACTGTATCAATAATATGATCGGGGTAAAGTTTCATGCAGTTCTTGATTAAATCCACAACGTCTCTTCTCTCGAGATCACTTATCTTAGTGGAATAAACAAAAGAAAGAAAGAAAAAGAAAAGAGATGAGAGAAAGCAACTTTTAATCTGATTTTGGGGGAGAGAGAGAGAGAATCATCATTACATAGGAGTGAGACCCCATATGAACAGAAGCAGTCAGAACTTTCAATAATTGTGTTGTATTCATTCTTCCTTCTCATCTCTTTCATTTCAGATATTCATTCATCTCTTTGTCTGAAAATTCGATCACTCTCTCTCCATGGAAGCTACTGAGTTATGATCCTTACTCTCTCACGGGATCTGATCTGACTGTCGTATTCTGCTGAGAAACAAACATCTCTAAATTAATCAATGGCTGATCAACTTCCATCTCCAACACCTAACACCTATTACTCATCTGTCTTTACCTCTCCAAAGTTTAGGTTTTTCTCTTCCAACATCACTCCTTTTGACTCCATCATCAGCCCTACTTCCACCCTCGAAGCCAACCACAGCCACCCATCAATCTCCTCCTCCTCCATAAACCCTAGACTCACTTCCTGTTACGAGCCAACATTAATCCCTAAACCCCAAAGGTTTCTTCACCCACCTGAAGCCTTTGGCCTCGCTGATCTCGTCAAAAGCAAAGACCGGTCGAGCAAGCCTGTCAACAAGATGGTCCTATTCGGGTCGAAGCTCAGAGTCCAGATACCTTCAGCTGACTTTGGAACTAAATCCGCTGCTGCTTGCACCAGCCCTTGTCTGAAAACAAAGGTCTTAACCGTGAGCGAGGTTGACCAGACGGAGGACTACACGCGCGTCATATCTCACGGTCCAAACCCAACCATCACCCATATCTTCGATAACTCTGTTATCGTGGAGGCGACTCCTCCTTGCTCTGTTCCTTTGGCACAAGTACCCGTGGAGACCAAGGCTAATTTCTTAAGCTGTTGCTACACTTGTAACAAGAATCTTGACCAAAAACATGACATCTATATTTACAGGTCGGTCCATAGGTCTCTATAGATATACATACTTTCTTTTCAATATGAGTTCCCCTTCCAAACTAAAGTTTAAGAAATGGGATGTGTTTGTTTGCAGAGGAGAGAAAGGGTTTTGCAGCTGCGAGTGCAGGTACCAGGAGATGCTTCTTGATCAGATGGAGGGCTAGCACTCTCTCCATTTTTTTCAGATTTTTGTTTCCCATTTTTCATTTTTGTCACAAAAAATCTACTCTTTGTTTTGTTTGTTTTTTCTTGATTTAGTTTTCTTTTCTCTTTTTTTTTTGTTTTTGTTTTTCTTGTAACCTTTCTCGCCTGCAGATATATTAAAAGATAGATAGAGAGTTGTCATAATATGCTTGTGTATTGTTATGTGGGTGAATTGGAGAGATGATAAATATCAAAAACTGCAGAATGTATGGTCTGAACAATCTTCACCAATAATAACATAAAAGGCAAACTGATATATATTACTTTTTTGAGAATTTGCAAACTGAAATTTCTATAGACTCATCTGCTTTCTTTTTGACATATGACTTTTGTTTCATTATGTTTCAAGCATTTCTTTAACTAATACTAATTACTAAAGGAAAAATAAAAGTTGACTCGGTTTGCAACTGTAAAGTACGATAAGTTGATTCAGTTTGCAACTCTAAAGTATTTTTTTTAACCCTTTTCAACTCAATATTGAAGATGAAACAAGTTTGTTGATACTGTCGACAAATGAGAGTTAGATAAAATAGAGTCACTATTTATTTATTTTTGACATATAGATAAAACCAGACCATTAATTTTTCAGCTTATCATCTTATTATTTCTTCTGAACCTAATTCAATTTTAATTTTTCGAATTTAAATTTCAAAATTTTTAATTTTTTTTAAAAAAATAAATTTTAAAAAAAAATTATTTTTTTTTCGAAATTCCGAGGGAAAGCAGTTCCTCGGAAATTCCCGATAAACATTCCGAGGAATATTTCGTTGAAACTTCCGAGGATTGGACCATCGGAATTCCATCGAAATATTCCGAGGAAGGTGTCCCTCGGTATATTCCGAGGAACCTTCCGACTAGCGTTATTCCGATGACATACCGACGATTTTTTTCCTCAGTATGCCGATGTTTTCTTGTAGTGGAGTTAGATAAAATAGAGTCACTATTTATTTATTTTTGACATAGATAAAACCAGACCATTAATTTTTCAGCTTATCATCTTATTATTTCTTCTGAACCTAATTAATTTCGCACAAATCATGGTCTATATCAATGTATAGTTCCACAGTGTGATACTAAAATATAATTCATAACCCAAAGCTTCCGAAAATGTGTGGCAAATTTAATTATATACCTAAAAGTCTCGTCTTTACCTAGTTACTATCTATTATGTAATCTCTCCCCAACCATACCGAAGAAGATCAAACAATAGAGGCAGGGAATTGAAAACGCAAACGTTTTAAAATACTGATGGGCTTGATTTCTCCTTTTATTAGGCCGACGACCGTAACCAAGATAACACGGGCCTGGTCTAGCTTATTTCTTGTAGGTTTTAGACCACATGAAGCCAATGGATGATCTATCCTTGTTATTTGCGCGTCTCGACGGGGCTTGCCCAATCGTTTGAAGAGAAGAAAAGCAGAAGACACAAGACAAATGTGAATTTCTCCATACATTTAATATTAGAGCACCTACTTCACAACAAGAACCATTTCGAAAGGTTTTTATTGTATATATTGATGTAAATACGTTCCAATTTGCGTCAGTATCTTGTATTATTTGCTTCGTCGTTAATTTGCAACTTTAGTGTTCATGTTTGTATCTTTTAGTCGCTTCCTCGCTTTATATAGGTAGGGAACTCAAATATTTAAGTAGGATAGTAGTATTTTGTTTGTTTTTTTTTATTTTTGAAAAAAATATAGTATTTTGTTGTGTTATCGGTGTAAATATTAAGACTGATGAGTGATGAGAGGATGGTCATATAGTATTGTGTTGTGTTCATATTTATTTTCATACCTTCACAGCAGTCCCCACACAAAAAAAAAAAATCATACAACTCTGCTGGCTCCAATCTCAATTTGACAGTACTTGGGGATTCCCTTCTCTCTATAGATCTTGTATACGTAAATTGAACATTGCCAAAACTCAGCAGATCATGCATGATATCACCATATGACACACTATTATTCTTTGCTGTGAATCAAGAGATTCGCGAAAAAATGTACATAGGAGAAACAAAGCTGTCTGGCTGTCATAGTATGTATATATTTTCACGTCCCTTTAGGCTTCTCGATCGTGACACCATATTTCTTTTATTTCCCGAATAGAAACAATGGTCCAATGGATAATAATTATAAAAGCGAATAATATTGAATATTTTGTTGGTGCAATTAGATAAAGAAATGATTCGTTCGTCGTTAACATACTACTATGTCACAGCTGGTATAAAGAATATCTTGTGCTTGAAAAGAAAAACTCTTTCATAATAAAGATATTGCCGAATGGGAAGTTTCTGCCAGAGCTTCGTCCTTATTATGTTCATTGTCGTCGCTACACGACAAGGCTCTATTTTTATTTGCAGTAGTAACACACAAGTTGCCTTTTAATTTAATAAAAGTAAGTATTGTAAAAGAAAAGAAAAATCAAGAAGACAAGATCTTAGCAAGATCCATGTACTATATATTTTTCCCCCTGACTTGGACCTCAAAATTACAGATTCGACTTAATTTCTTAAGGTAAAACAAATCATCACTAAAAGCAAAAAACCGAGAAGTACATAAGGCCACACGTGTGAGGTCAGGTTTATACACATGACGGTGACGAACTGACGATATTGCTTCACCTCTATTTGCTGTTTTTTTTTGTCAACGACTTGTATTTGCTCACTTTAAAATTAAATCAACATCCTGTTTTGTTGATCTTTGGTTAATTAGGTACGTAATAAACTAATAATCATACTTTTTAATATCCGAAAATTTGTAATATTTTGGAATAATCGTTACGATATCATCGATTCATTTTCTTTTGGCCAATAGTTATTTTGGGTTCGTACGACCTATTTTACAATTTAGCAAAACTATTTAAATAAACTAAAAACTCATCTGATAAAAACTAAAACTCTTGTTGTTATCAACCTATTAATATGCTTAAAGTATAACAATGGTATCATGTGAGAATTGGTAACCAAGCGCTCGTAGCTTGGTGGTAAAGGAGGTACAGCTGTACTGCCCGCCACCTGGGTTCGAGTCTTGGCCACAACGGATTTAACATCCTTTCCGTTGGGGTGCTGGATCCCTTTCGGGGGATAGTTGGGAATGTGGCTGCCCAGATACCAGAGTTATCAAAAAAAAAAAAAAATGTGAGAATTGGTTGATGTTCTTATTGATGCGAAAATGATATATTCGTTGTTAAATCAACGTGTAATAACCCTAGGAGGATCTTCAGTACAAAGACAGCATAAATAAGAGGTACAGAAACATATAGTATAAGATATTTACATGGTAGTCCCTGGTAAAATATTGATTTTTTTTTAACTAATATATAAAAATAACTGTTAAACAAAATAATAAGTTGTCAAAAATATTATTTATTTCGGAAAAGGCATTCTCATAACAAAAATAATTATTGAACTTGAAGTAAGTTCATTTTTTTTGGTGTAATTGAAGTAAGTTCATGATATCCATAGATTGTCAATTTCATAAATACGTCAATTGTCTTCAGACATAACTTATTAACTGTTTATTTTAGTTTTTATTTAATAAGTACATTTCATTTGATTTAAAACAGAAACTTACAATTCCTCCAACAAGATTATAGCACAAAAGAAACCCAGATCGACACTGATCTGTTTATTGGCAATTAATAAAAACAAACACAGACATCTTAGTTAAATAACCGCAACCAAGTAAAGAGGTGTGTCACGGCTGAAGGATGATTGCACTGAGCCCTGTATAGAGAGTCATATTTGAAGCTAATCATCTTTTGAATTTCCTGGATCACAGTGACTACAGGCCTCAGCCTGGAAACCGACTTAAGCAAACGAGAGTTTCTTTCTTTCCAAATGCTGTACAAATACAATGAAGCTTGCAAGTGGAGTTTCATGAGAGTTCAGCATCTCCAAAAAAACACTTTATTTTGAAGTTTAAAAGTGTTTTTCTCTATAACAAAATCTTAAATTTAACTTCAGAACTATTTGTATTTTATTTTATGATTCTTATATTTGTGATAATTAATTTAAATTCATAAAAGTTTTGTAAATAACTAAGCACATATATATATAAATATTACAACAATATTAACTACTAAAATGTTATATTAAAATACAAATTTTAAATAAAAATAACATAATTAATATTAAACTTCAAGAAAATACCATATTATTCCATAAAACTATTTTCATAATACATATATGATCAACAAGTATATTTCGAAGTAAAAAATTACTCTTTTTTATTTTAATTTGTAGATCACAAACTTCAGTATATTCTAAGGGCACAAAACACAATGGAAGATAAACTAGCACAAGGTGATAGGACTCAGCCTTCTATTATGGTTTATGTTGATTCAGTTTCTCTTAGATGGTTTTCGGCTCAGGAATCTATCTAATCTAGTTTTGTCTTTTGTTGAAAAAAAAAGATCACAAACTAAAAATGTTGAAATCAGATGATTTTAAACTTGTATATGCATTAGATCTGAACAAGAAAGTAAAAGATGAAAATAAATATTGCTAAAAGACTTAACTTCTATTAATGATGTTAAAATTCAGTGAATACATTCGATCTGATAAAAAAGAATCGTACGAAATAAACATCAAAACAAAAACCACCTTCGGTTACACAAAATTTGTTTGGCCAATATTTTAGAGATTTTAGAGGTTCTAGATCAAATTTACATGACTACTAGTGTTGTAGTATTCAAATTTGTATAATAGTTATGTCTTCACGTAATTTTAATCACCGTGCCTAAATTTTTCTTTGCATAAAATTATCATTGATACATTAAATTCTAGTAGTACAAATATTTTGCATATAGATATAAATTGTAATATGCGTTCACAACTACTTCACATTCAACAACAAAGGTGGTTCCAAAGTTATATCACAGCCTTTTCCATTTTATAATGTTCTTGCATTATTATATATATGGTCTAAAACTCGCATTATTGGATCCATCAAAACATTCGAATGAATACTTGAAAATAGTTGCTGGCTAACTGACTCGTTCTTGTTTGTTTTTGGTCTCCCGTGTGTATCTACTGTTTATTGATTTATTATTGATAGTCACTCGATAAATACGCATGTCTTTTTGTCAAATGATAAATATACCAGTTTAGTAGCATCTTCAATTCATTTATATTGTAACTCTAAATACTACTATAATATAATTTTACTCTAAATAATTTTTATTATTTCTCTTTAATATAAATATACTTTTATATTTAAAAGAAAAATAACATTTCTCTATATTTAGAGCAAGAAGTATAACAACATTATTTATAAGCATATTAAAATGAAGTTTATGTTATTATAATCTCTTTTCTTTTTTTTAACAAAAGAAAAAATGCATTGGAAATTTCAATAGTTTTTAACGTACGAACAAATCAATCCGCTTAACAAAAATCATTTTTATATAGAGAGAGGTGTTGTTTTAAAAATCAAACCTCTAAATCCTTTTTAAAAGTGATTTGTCTCGTTAATCCTTTATAATGTGTTTTTCTTTCTTTTTTGGTTAAAAGCAATTCATTAAAAGAAGGAGTTCATAGAGCTATGTAGAACAAATGATACCTCTAAATCATTTGTCTCATTAATCTTCTATAATGTGATTTTCTAATAGCACTGCTAAGCAAAGAACCTGTGCATTATCACATGAAAATTCATTTTATAAAAATAATTAAAACCTATTTTATATGAAAAACTTTTAAAATACTTGTTTATAATTTTTTTTTAAAAAATACATGTATTACACAAATATTTTGCATTAGTAGTTAGTTTTGTTCTTAAGTGAAAATTTAGACTTGACCAAACAAAGTGAAATTCAAAAAATACAAAAAATATTAATATATTTAATTTTATAAATACATAATATTACTAAAGTAACTATAAATTGTAATATTTCATTTACAAGGTCTCAAACAATCACTAAAATCTCTAACAGTCATTTCCATTTATGGGTAATTAGAGATTCAATTAATAAATATTATATATCTCAAACTCATGCATAAGTTAAAATATGTATATATAAAAATATTTGTTGATCGTTTACATTTTTTTAATATTATCTATTAATAAATAATTTTGTCTAAATAGACCAAAACCTTTTATATAAAACCCGAATAAATGAAATCGAATCAGACAAAACATAAAATTAATCTCAGTTTTTTTTAAATGACACATTTCTTAAAATTGAATACATTAGGGAGGTTGTATATTTTTTCCATGAAAAATATATATAAACATTTTTCTTCTACCACTTTTAATAGTTACATTTTTGAAAAAACATAATCTTTTATCATTAATTATTTTTCAATAGTTACATGATTGAAATGACACAACTTTTCAAAATGATTCATATTATTAATAGATAATCTTATGTAAATGATAATTTATTCTTCCATGATCTATGGCGTTATTCATCGCATATCATTTTAAAATTATAAAATATATATGTTTCAGTCACGTTCACGTACCATAAATATATAGAATAAATCAAACCTCTAAATATATATGTGATTTTCTATTATCACTACTAGAGTCTTTGTCCGCGCTACGCGCGGAAAATGGGCTATTTCAATTTTGTGTTTATTTGATTTTTTTTTTATTATTAGTAACTTTTACATTAAGAAATTTGGACTATTTTAATTTTGTGTTTGATTTGAAATATTTTATTACTATTAATAATTTATATTAAATATTTGTAAAATGAGAGCAATTTATTTAAAATACTTCGAAAATATTGATGAAGTAGCAATTTACAAAAGCTTTACACAATTTTATCTCCCAATAAATCTCATCTTTATAGTAGACTTCTTATTCACTCTAATCATGTTTTCTTGCTCACTAACACCTAGACATCACATATGTCTTTTAATTTATTCTCTATATATTTAAATTGCTTAGCAAAGATTGAAAGACATAAGTTGTGTTTTAGATTTTATATAGAAGTAGAGATCTAAAAAAACAATGATAAAATAGTTTAATATGTAAATAAATCTAGGTATCAAGTTCTCTGAGAAAGAGAATAATACTCCGAATGATGCATGAATTAGAATCACTCTTTGTTTATGCTTTTGCATGATCTCTTATTCGCCTTTTGAAATGCTTTATGTAATCAATTGATTTGTTGAAGTAGAAATTTGTTGCTGGTGATGAACGGAGTAGTAGTTTGCCTGGAAAATATTGGATATTATTGTTATGTTGATAATAAAAATTTAGATCTGTATTATTGTTTGATGTGTTTAAGAAATTATTTACCTTGGAAAAGTTTAGGAATTATACTTGTGATGATGACAACTTTAAATTTTCTATTTTTCTTGCTTTGTAGGATGCTAAAATCTGCTGCTTGCTTGTCGCACAGGATGAGTTTAACAATTGTCGACCTGAGATAGATATGTATGTATGAAGAGAATTATAATTTCGTGTTTAACTATTGTGTTAGACTTACCTGTTCAGCCGCAGACCAATCGTGGCATCAATATTAAGGTCTGGGTGGTCTGGTTTTATTTTTTGTATTATGACTATCTGTCCGACGACATCTGCACATTGACTTTAGAATAAACATTCATGTTTGTTTAATTAATACTGGAATGACTTACTTACCTGGTAAGTACGTGGATGTAGTGGCTAACTGCAATAGATTTCTGTAATTATGAGGAGCTAAATTGTGAACTGGAAATATCGGACCGTCGAGTGTAACGTTCAATGTTATCGTCTTTTGGTCGATCTGAATGTAATACGGCAGTTGGGTGAGTTTCCGATGTCGTGAATTATGTATGACAGAAAATCCTGAAAACTTATATATATCTCCTTCAATTAAGTTTTTTTGGGTCATTCGGCTGAATGTTTCCGTTGAGCCGACCTTCTAATAGTTGTCCTTGAGTGTGAACAAATTTTGTTATGCCAAACCAATTAAGTAAATAATGAGTAGTTTAAATCAAATATGGTGGATTGGAAAATATATATGTATATGTTAAAGTTTTAAAAAGGCTTACGTGGTGGTCGTAGCACAGGAAGCCGATGGAAGTTTGAGTATTATTTGTTTGGTGTTTTCTGATGTTCCAAACATTTCTTATACATACCGTGATAGGATGCACTGAAATCCCTTCCTGAAGTTGGTGGATTCTTTGAGGAATGTGTTGCATGTAAGACGTCACTGTAAAACATGCGATTTTAATTAAGGCTGAACTTCAAAGCTCTGATTGTAATAAATGATTACATTCAAACAAATTTTATTTACTACCAAAACCAATACATGGATTTTATTTTATCTGAATGATATGGCACTTCCAATTGGTTTTTTTCCTTTGTCTTGACTAATTAGGTATTTTAATAATATGAATAATGCTTAAAGCAGCGGGTAATGAATAATTTAAAACAATATCATTAATATATATGGCTGGTCGAACCGGATTTTTTCTGGGTCACCGGGTTAACCGGTTCAACCGCGGATCCGGGTCGTGTTTTGTGAAAAACCTAATATTTAAAAACTCATGAAAACCCGAAGAAATCCACTAAAACTTGGAGTCCGATACCGGTTGAACCACCGGTTAAACCAATAAATAACTTTTACGTTTTTTTTTCAGTTTTTAGATTATGTTTTATATTCTAAGTTTTCAATTAAGAAGTTAGTTGCTGACAAAAGGTCAGGCTTTCCGTTTTTAATTTATATATGTGATTTTTGGAATTTGATGAAAACTTCATTATGCCAGTTGATGTGATTTGGTGTTAGTTTATTTCTGCTATCGATAATTTATTACAATGATCTTTTACTTTTGGTTTATTTTTAAATTGAAGTTTGATTTATTATTCACATTAGACATTTAAATATTTATGAATTTTATATCTTGATTTTTTAGATTCAGAAAATTTTAAATAGTCTAAACTATTTTTTGATATTTTATATGTCAAAGGAAAATAAAAATATAAAATTAAAGTTAAGTATTTTCTAAATACTTTTTAAACATAAAATATACACATATCCAAACTATTATTTTATGTTTTAAATTTTTTTGAAAATATTAAACTTTATTTTTTATATTTATTTTCATTGATAATATATTATTATTATATAGTAAAATTAATTCATTTATAAACCCGCGGTTGATCCAGTGACCCATCGACCCGGTAAGTCGTCCGGTTCAGTGTCCGGGTCGGGTTTAAAAACATTGATTGGAATTAATATTAGGTTTTAAGTAAATAAAAATATGACCATTGACGAATAGGCTGTGCTATTAGCATTTGAAAATATATACAACAATTTAGCATTATTATTATTTATACAATGGTGTAGTTATACATATCACCACCTATTTCAGCCATTAGATCTGCGATTAGAGATTTTGGTGTTATAGGATAAAGTATGATTATGATGCGTTTTGTTTGATAAATACTTATTATTATAGAATTTTATGGTTTCCTGAAACAATATGAACGGTGTGATTGGTATCAATTTGAAACATACATGGTCTGTGGAATCGATGTGCCAGAAATCACTATTGCATAATTCACAAAAAAAAAAACAATTTTAACAGATAATCTATGGTATATAGGGAATTCATTCGCAAGTATCACGGAAAATAATCATGAATTAACGTAAAAATGGTGTCCAAATTGTATAACCATTGACTTGAACCATGTAATAATTTCCTCCATATTTTAATATTTGAGAATTGTCTAAGCGAAGGTTTACGCAGCAAATGCTTTCTTTAATTAGATGAAGATTAGAGTATATAGTGCCTGGTAATAACAAATGGGTAAGTTTGTGTGTAGGAAATTATAGATTAGCATTAACAGTTTATAAATGATTTTTAGCTTAGCTGTATATAGTATAAGATCGTTTTCAAATTTATTCAGTGAAGACGATCATGCTTGATCACTGAATAGGAACAATGTGCGGTTATGGTTTACGTGATTGATACGTTAGATATATGCAAGCAGCTTTGTAAGCAGTCTGATTAGCTAAATGAGAGTCTGCTTAACGTAAACAATAATTAAATTACATATTTATCATGTGTAAAAATACATAATTATATAACTTTAAAATTTTACAAATTATCTAACACTTAAAAATAAAGATTTGTGTTACCTGCAATTTGGACAGGAGGGTTAGGAGGTGGGTTCTCCATTCTGTCGATCTTGTGATCCTTAGACTCAATCTGTTCATAAATCTGTAATTAGGAATAGGTATAGAAATTTGTTGACTTATTGTAAATTCTTACACCTACACTTTAGAGGCTTTTGGGGTATTGACTTGATATTAGCTTAATTGTCGGTTCCAGTGGCGAAGTTATTTGAGAATAATTAATCTAGGTGTTTTTTTGATTGTGCAAGAAAAAAGGTGTTTCTTGAAAGACGGAGGTAGGTGTAATCCGATTTGGTTTATATTAAAGATGAAGTTATTCCTTAGGAGATATGATCTGTATATATTGTTCTGTTTACGTTTTTGGAAGTAGTAGATAGTAACAAATTTACTTAATTACTTTATTATAATTGATGCTAGGTGCTAAACTTATGGACCAAATCACGTATGTCAAAAATTTAATAAATATGTAATTCGATTTGGTTTATACTAAATAATGAAGTTATTCCCTAAGATATAAGATCTGCATATATTGCTCTGTTTACGTTTTTGGAAGTAGTATATAGTAACAAATTTACTTTATTCTAATTGATGATAAGTACTAAACTTATGGACCAAACCACGTCTATCAAAGATTTAATAAATATGTAATTTCAAAGATGTTAGCATTGGATGTGATCATACATATACGTTGTTCAGTAATAATCACAAAATCAGATCCTAGTGACTTCCTTATTTTAAAGTCTGAATGTATGCGTAGTAGTAAGGGAAAATAAGACTAACATAATATAAAACCATAAAAGGGAAAGTGTATTAAAAGAAACATAGAAAGCATGCAATGAACAAAAGTTTGAAGATAAAAATGGTAAACATAAAACGGAACTTAAACTGCAGCAAAATCAATCATGGCATAAGAGGATTGATAAAGCTGTATTAGCCACTCTTGGGACGTTTGGCTTCATCCGGCTCCATACCATCAGAGGCTTTCCTAACCCTCTTACCCACAGTACCATCAAGACCTCTGATAGGATCGGAGTCCTCACTTACAGACTTCAAGACATCATCAGATGTTGATAGAACAGCGTGTTCTTCCAAGAGAGCTACATGATGTGGAGCTTCTGGTGGGAATACCTTCGTGACAGTAATGGTTTGGGTCTTCCCTGAGAAATTAAGATCGGAGACTTTCACAATGAATTTATGTGTCTGCCCTATTGTATCGAGTAGAGCCTGCGGCACCGGCACGCACTGATCAGCCTCTACGCCCTCATTACACTAACGTTCAAGAAAAATATATGTAAGATCAACTAACTTGGAGCTATGTATAGATAGGTTTGAAATTACCTCAAAGTAACTGGCAACTAATTCTGATGCATGTTTTCCAGTCAACTCTCTGCCGGCGTCACCAAGGATCACGAAAACTGCCTGTTCACTCTTATCATAAACATTAATCCTCGTGAGGTATCTGCAATGAGAGGCGATTAGATATTAGCGGTGGGAAAAAAATATAGATGAAACTGTGTATAGGACACTCACTGAGGAACGCCTGTAACAACACTCTTGTCACATTTCTTGTTGTTACAAATGAGAGAGGTAGGCCCATTGACTGCCTTACTGTTACACCCACCGCATGAAATATAATACCAAGCGGAACCACGAACGACATCGTCTATAGTTGCTGTGCATTCGAACCATGCAACCTCCCATTTTGAAAATAAAATAAATTATTTTAATACACAATGAAGCATAACACAATGGGTGTGAGACAGAACAACTATTGTACCTTAGCAGTTTCCAGTTTGATGTAGGAGAAAAGTTCCGCTAGAGTTGCGGTCTCAGGCTTAGTAACAACCTCTGCATCAATTTTGTTAGCAATATCTGAGTTGGAACTCAACCTGAGAAAACGGGGAAACCAAAAAAAGTCAGTGCTGAGTTCGCATGAGATACTAAAACAGTAGTTCAATGAAAATTCTAACTGAATACCAAAATGCATACCAGGCAAGATAATCCCTGCTAGGCTGGACATCAGCATCCATAAACACTCGAGATGATGACATCGAAGTGAGAGCAAGTGTTTCTGTTCACAACACATTAATTAATTACTACCATACAACTCGTGAGTACACAACCAATTACGACCACGGTCTCAAATAACAGTAAAAATGTGTTAATACAATTCAGTGTGAGTTACCACACATACGTTCTAGTGAGACAATATAGTTTTAGTGACTTAATCCGGTAGTTGAACGAAATGCTTACCTCCAAGATGTTTAGGGTTTACTGTTGTGACCAAAAGAACGCTTGGAGTGCTTACATACAACTTGAATTTCTCGCAGAATTCAGATGCGGCCTGGTCCCATAGATAGAGTTTCATTACTGGCCCGCTGCACAAGTATAAATAATGTGTTAGACATAACACACAAAAACGCGTCTAATATTTGAACAAATTTACCCATGTGTCTGAACATGAACACATAGATGTCGCTTCTCTGCTATGTCAACTTCGTCGAGGACCATACGTTCAGTGATAGCCTGCCCATCCACCAACTTCATGTGGCCAACATAGTCTGAGATAGAACAATTCAAAAGAACAATGTTATTTGGGTGGAAAACCGAATGATTTAAGTATAAAAGTCAACAGTGCTTACCATAAAGATTAATTTTGCGGTCGCAGTCAGCCTGAAACTCCTCGTAACTGTAGAACCTGAACCTATCTTCCTGGAATGCAACCGGAGGGTTATCAATAACCGATAGCTCAGAATTCCAAGCGAATGTGACGGTGGCGCTATGATCCGTAACCCGATACTGAGCTTTGTTTCTGGAGCCGTAAAAATTGCTTAGCTTATAAACAGAACCAGAAGCCAGCTCATATGTCCCAACCCGACCCGCTGGAACAAAACCTTGAATAACAGTCCCCTACAGATCATTTGAGATAGTCGATAAATAGAAATCTAACAATATTAGAGCAATATTAAAAAGGGGATCAGTAGTAAATGATTCACAGACAAACCTCTTCATCTATGAGGAGCATCTCCTGTCCAATGAGCGTTTTCGAGTTTGGATTTCGAGCCTCCCAGAAATGAATCAGTCGAAACCTTAGGTCGGCTTCGTGTGGGCCGAACGAAACATCTCTAAAGAGCATCACTTGATCGCCACGCGCGGAGGAGAGAGCAGACGAAACATGAGACTTTCCGTTAGGTTTCATCACGGTGTCGGAGGAACCGGTAGACTTCCGGCTTGGCCTTGGAGTCACTTGATCGCCACGCGCGGAGGAGAGAGCAGACAAAACAGGAGACTTCCCGTTAGGTTTCATCACGGTGTCGGAGGAACCAGTAGACTTCCGGCTTGGCCTTGGAGTCGCGGAGGAGGCGACGGTCTTCTTGTTGGTATTGCGATCGCCGGAGTTCGGTGAGTTTCCTTTGGGCTCCATCGGGACTTTTGTATGAGAAAAGAAAATCAATTGTAATCGACGCAAAAAGTAGAGATTTATAAATAGAGTAATGGAGAGGAAGATGAAAAGAATCCATTGAATGAGAGCAATGAAGATGAAAGTATGTGTTGAAACGGTTCTGGTGAGAAGAGAAAGAGAAGATCTGGAAGATGAAAGGTGAGCGGAGAACAGCATATTCATCGACTACAGAAGAGAATTGTGCCGACAGAAATAGGAGAAGAAGCCTTAATCGTAAAATAAAAGAAGGCACATTAGGAAGCCCAAAACCAAATACAAAATAAGAAAGCCAAAGCCCAAATCGTATAATAGACGGATGACATGTCTAATTGCTTGAATATTACTGGTCGAATTTCCAATCCTAGGTGGCATACGTAAGAAGCCTCCGTATTCTCCTTTTAATAGAGTTTTGATGACCTTCTGTAAATGATAATCTGATCTTCCACGATCTATGGATCTATTTATTGATTTACAGATGTTGAACTATCAGTTTCAACGTATACATTATTAAGATAAAAAATACACATACGTATGCGTATCAAAACTTGAAACTTCGTTATATTTAAAGTCCGATTTTTTTTTGTAATCATTAGTTTGGCCCAAGCTGACACATATTTGAAATCAGAAATTAAATCATCTAATGTTAGTACTTGCTACGTTATAAAAGAGGGATATAAAAATAAGTAAAGGAATAAAGCTTAACTAGCTGGAGTGTTAATACATAGACAACGAATGTAACGTTTGCAGTTAACGGGCTGCATGCCTTGACGCATTAATACGTAACTTCAAGTTTTTTTTGTGGGTCTTCATTGTTAACTCGCAACTTTAAAACCTTTAAGAGCATCTCCAAAAAGAAACTCTATTTTGAAGTTTCCAAAACTCTATATTTGAAGTTTCAATGTGTTATTCTCCAAAAGTAAAACTTCAAACCTAACTTCAAAATTATTTATATTTTACACTATGGTTCTTATATTTGTCATAGTTGATGTAAATTCATAAAATTTCTATAAATAACTAGTACATATATATAAATATTACAGAAATATTAATTAAAAAAATCTTACACTAAAATATAAAATTATAAATAAAAGTACATACTTAAATATTAAACTGCAAACAAATATTACATTATTCCATAAAATTATTTCTGTAATGCTCCTATATATGATCAATTAGTGCATTTCGAAGTAAGAAATGATTCTCTTTATTTTTTATTTGTAGATTACGAGCCAAAAATTGTTGAAATCGGATATCCTCATAATATGGCTGCTGATAGTTTGATATTATCAAACGAAAAAATCCTTGATCTTTTAAACGAAAGTATAACAAGCAAGGAAAAAGGTCATGAGATGATTGAATTATGACTACAAAATAAAGCAAAAAAGTTAGCTTTTAAAAAAGTAAAAGAGGAAAATAAAATATTGCTAAAAAACTTAGCTTCTATCAATCATGTTAATATTCGTGAATACATTCGATCTAAACAAGAAAGAATCATACGAAAAATGCGTCAAGAGCAACAACAACAATCATCTTTGGTTACACAAAATTTGTTTGGACAATATTTTGTAGATTTTTGAGGTTCCGGAGCAAATTTACCATACTATTAGTGTTGTCATAACATTTAAATTTGAGTAATAATTATGTCTTCATGTGTCTTTTTAATAAGTTTGTATTATGGTTTTTTGTAATATTCTTGTTGTTTAATTCTAGTTTTAAAATATTATAAATCTTGTTTTAAATTTTTTTATTTAATTTCATGTGTAAAAATTAAATTTATAAAACAAATTTAAAATATTTATGAGATATAAATTTTTTAAAGATTAAAACAATAAACAAAAAAAAATTTAAGAATTATAAATATGATGTATAATTGTAAGGACCAAAATGCAAATAAAAAGATGAAACTTCAAATTTGAAGTTTTGAAAAGTGAAACTCTATATTTGGAGTTTCACTCTTCAAAACTTCAAATTTGATGTTTTGAAGTTCCTTTTTGGAGAGCAAAAAACTCTATATTTAGAGTTATAGAGTTTCTTTTGGAGATGCTCTAAACGAGAGCCTTTTCTATTTATAATGATAAAAATCCGTTTAAATTTTAATTTCTATCGTTGTATGTTATCTTCAAAGTATAGTCCCGCCCATTATCGCTATGATGGTTTTGCAAAAACATGAATTCGAAATAAATGGTCAAGCTTTAAATTAAATTTTAAAATAACGCACAATTAGGGTATGAATAAATATAAATAAAGTGTGGTGTTGGTGGATGATAAATGGTCCCATATAATTTGGTGTTCTACTCATATAATCGTATTTTCCTTCATTTATTAAACTATTAACTTTGTCTGGTAAAAAAAACTTGTTGGTCAATAGCCGAACAATAGAATCAGAACTTATTTTCAACCAATCTAACAATTTTGAGCTCAATTCAAATTCCTTTTAGTAATCAAATTATATTATACTTTTACCATTTTTATTATTGTATATCTATAAAAATGACGTTTTAATAAGCTTATATAAAATTAACACAAAATGACATTTTTGGTTTATTAATCAATATAATAAATAATAATGAAACATGTTATAATAAATATTTGATCGGTTTCAAAATGATTATGTTTTAGAACTTATATATGTCAATAAAATATATTAATTTTAACTATAAATGTATTATTTTCTGTGATTAACTATTTTTAATAATTTTTAGTTAATACTTAATAGTAATTTAATAAATAAAAATTGTTTTATAAAATTTACAATTATCATTATTATTTAATCATAAATGCATTGAAAATAGAAAAATATATTTTTGAATCTAAAACTTAAATTATTTTGAAACGGATAGAACATTATATAAACTTATAATTTTGTGTTCAGCCCTAGTATTTCATTATATTGATCAAAAAAGTTGTCGGTAATGGAGCAAAAAGAAATCGGAAGGTCCACGAGGTGACATTAATATTAATTAATTAACTAAAATTTGAATAATTGCGTGCTCGTCATCAAATAATGAACAGTGTCTCCACGGCTCCACCAATTACTTAATGAACGACGTAATTTATCAAATTTTTTTCTATTCCGTTTCTGTTATTTATTGAACGTTTTTGCTTTTTGGTGGGATGCATTTTGCACGTCAAAACCGACAAGTTTTTTTTTTGGTGTAACAAAACCGACAAGTAAAGTCTATAGATTTGTAAGCACTATGTTTAAAGTTTAATTAGTGTGTAAAATATGATTATGGTTTTATGATGTTGATGTGCCTTCAGTTTACAAAGGTCAAGGTGATCACTGATCAGTGGCTCTACCACCTACTCATTTCTTTTAACAGCCGGTTAACACTTAAATATTCCAATTAGGTGGTAAGGATAATCTTGATATATGTGATAATAATTTAAATGGATGGGATGGGCAAGATGTGAGTTAAGTAATTAGAAAGGTTTTTGAAAGAAGAGTCAGGCTCCATCACATAATAAATACATCTGTATAGAACAAAACACGGATGATGGTAAAAAAATAGAATTGAAGGGTAGAACAAAAAGATTTAAAGAATATTCCAGTTTTTCCATAATCGTATAAGCATATAAATTGATATGGAAATGAATATAGTAGCATACTAGTATTTTGTTCAGGCTTTTTTTCATTATTTGCCGGGTACTTGTTAATTCTTGCGTCTGCCTTACAAAAATAGATTGTTTAATTATTATACGAGAACATAATGGTTTTATTATCTGTTTGTCAATCATGCGTACAGGTTCCATAATCAAAGTATCAAAAACTTGTTTCTTAAATGCCATGATAGGTAGAAGATAGCTTTTTAAAAATAATCTTAAATGAAATAATTACTGAAACAAATTACTGAAAATGTTATACTAAAGCTTTGACATAAACATTCTCAGTTTTATACGATATCATCAATATACGCCCGTAATTCAATTATAGTTTTATTCATTATGTTTTTTTTTTCACGAAATAACAAAAAGTGGGAAATACATTGAACATCAATAATTCCGTTGGACAATGGAAAGCTTTCTTGTTGTTTTATGATCACACTTGTTTTTTTTTCAAAAAAGAAATTCCCATATTAATTCGATGCAATTATTTAAGCTGCCATCAGAATTGTCTGTCGTACAATTTCCGATATTTTGTTTTTTTTAGACATGTTGGGGTTCTTATAACTTACCGCTACGTTCACAATCACTATATAAGTAAAGTTGATATGATCACTAATTTCCGATATTTTTGTTGTTTTTAGAACATAGCAGACTAGCAGTTGGAGTTGGAGCACTAATACGAGACGTATTATACGACGAACGACCCCTGTGATGGTAAAGTAAGTTACATGGTCGAGATGTGTAGATGAAAGAAATACAACTGAAGTTGCACTTGCTGAAAAAAAATAAAAATTAAAAATATCACGTTACACACCAGTCAATGTAAGCGTCACTGAAAGATAAATATGCCGAAAATACTTATCCGCTAGGAAGCAAGATTATATATATATGGAGAGAAAAACGAAAATGAAGATTATCACTGAAATACGTCAAACTTGCAGATAATGTATTTTCAACTTTTCTCTAAACAAATATTCAAACCACAGAAATATGAATCGAGGAGGAAAGACCAAAAAACATGTAATGCCACCACCACCATGCCCATCCATAAGGAGGCGTTCATAACGCAACGATGGGACTGCGAGTTATAGAGGATTGAAAGAGAGACGAAGCGAGACATCTTTTTCCCCCACTTGTGTTTGTGTTCATCTACTAGTTACCGTTTTGTTTTTCTTTGTATACAATTTTAATTTTGTTAAAAGTATTGACAACTCTATTCCGAATAATGGGCACCATATCTTCGAGTCTATTGATATATATGAAAAATATATATAGCTAAATAATTGATGTAGTAATTAGTAAAAGTTAGTAACAACGACGGTCCAAACTGGTATTGAAACAGTAAAATATAAAAGTGAATCAGAACGGCGATGGATATGTTTATTAGAAAACATGTCCCACACTCCTTCGCATATTGCTCTTCCTGTATTTTTTCATTTCATTTTATTTTTTATACGTTTTGTGTCACTGGTGCTATGGCATGAAAATGACAAGTTCTAGATTTGGAACACTCTGCGCTGGCTATCTAAGGAAAGAATATCTGTTTATTTTAATGCCTTTTATATATCAGAATAAACTACCATATCATTAAAAACCTACTACATGTAATTAAACTCGGGACATAAAAAAAAAGGATGCGGGGTAAAAAAAAAAATTAACCGTAGGACTCGGTACAAACTTATATCACGGGAGGATTGTTACTTTGAAAAATAAATATAAAAAAAAACAGACAGAAATAACTTAACGGCCGTCAGCGAGAGGATTAACGGCAGATTCCTTACAGGGACTTGGAGGGAGACTTGTAGACTTTCCTGAGGCAACAAGACGTTGCACAAAACTCTCGATTCTTTCTCCGTTTGTT
Organism: Brassica rapa; assembly: GCF_000309985.2. Taxonomy (NCBI): domain Eukaryota; kingdom Viridiplantae; phylum Streptophyta; class Magnoliopsida; order Brassicales; family Brassicaceae; genus Brassica; species Brassica rapa. The sequence goes on along the minus strand of NC_024803.2, from coordinate 38,282,085 downwards.
TCCGATAACAACCGTTTCCCTCCGAACGGCGCCGTTTCAACACCTCTCTCTTTCAACAACTCCTCCGCCGTTTTTCTCGGCCCCACAATCCCCTCTCCGCCCCTCGTTAAACCGCTCACCTGCATGCATCATTATACACTTATTATTATTACTATTATTTATTTTTTAACTTTTATTTTGACGAGAAAACTTGGGGAAATTAATTACCTGGATTCTAACGTAGTCCGTACGGTTCCAACAGAAAGCGTTCCCTAGCATCTGGTCGACGGTATCGGAAACCCCGTCAGTCACAATGTCCACGACGCATGACGTGGAACAGTCTCCGTTACGCCTGAGTTTCCCTCCCGGAGAGGAGGACGAACCGTTTCCTAACGATAGGACGAGCAAGTCATCGACGCCGTTAACAGACGGAAAATCTCGTTTGTTGTGTAGCACATGCGTGACGGCGGCTGCGCTTGGATTGTTCATCACCAGACCGCCGTCAACCGCCAAGCAAGAGGTCTTCCCGTCCACCGACACCACATTGACCGGCTTGAACAAGCTAGGAGTCGCCGACGTGGCGCGGCAGACTTTCCAAAGCTCGAAGTCGAAGCTCGGAGACTCCGAGGCGCCGGCGCGTGAGAAAACGAAAGGCGCGGAGGATCTGAGGTCGTAGCAAGGAACGAGGAGAGGCTTACACGTGTCCTTCATAGTCAGCACCTTGCCGTCCTCCCTCCGAAACGCCGCCTCCAGAGCCCTGTCCATGCTGCCGGCGGAGCATCTCCGGTTTCTCCTGAAGACTCCGGTGTGCCTGATCTCGAAGAGCTCGGAGTTCTTCTCGGAGATAAACCTAACAGTGTCTCTGGCGGTGAACATTGGCTTCCCGGAGCCGTCGTCGGCGACGAGAAGGGCGGCGAGAATGCCTCCGATTCCGGTGCCGGCGACAATGTCGAAGAAATCGGAGATCTGAGCGTGAGGATCACCGGTCTGGAGGCGGATCTGGTCTTCGAGGTGGAGGATAGAAGCTCCGGCGACAATGGCGGTGGTACCACCACCGTCGATGCTAAGGATGCGGGTCTTCCTGGGGGAGAGCCATTTCTGTTCAAGCTTGGTGAAAATGTCAAGAGTAACCTTGCTGAGATCCATCTCTGTGGAGAGACAAAACACAAGTTCGATTTTGAGGGATTAAAAGAGTTATGACTCTTTATGACTCTCTTTCTATCACGCTTTGTTGAAGGGAGACATTAATGGTTGGGGGAATGCGCGCGCTCACTCACTCTCTCTTTAGTGACTGTGTTTTCTCTCTGTCCTTAGTGAGTGGATTTTGAAAGAGAAAAGAAAGAAGAGAGGGTTTATTTAGTGATTCAGAGATAATTTTGCAGAGTGGGTGGTGGTTGTTATATACTCCCACTGACGGTGCTGAGTTTGTTTCTTTCTTCCCTCTTTTTATTTTATTTTGTTTTGCACCGTTCTACGAAATGGACAGATATTTCTATTTTTCTCTTTCTTTAAGAAAAACTCTGAATAAAACTAGAATCAAATGGTAAAGTCTCTATTCCTTCTGCATGTAATTTTTCGTAACATCATAAATTATGTGAAGTGTCTATACAATACAAATATATTTTTGTCTTAAATTACCTAAAGAATGACACATTTTTCTAATAATTAACAAAACTGAGATATCTACTTCACAATTTTTCTGTTCTTATTTTTGCCTGAAAAAATCTTATACTTATCTTAATATTTATGCTAAAAGAAATCTGAAATCGTATACTTAACACGTTTTAATCTCTTATTTGAATCTCAGAAAAATATTAGATACTTAATTAAGTAAATTCACGATTTAAATGATAAAAGACCTAAAAATGAAAACAAAATAATCGATGGTTGGACTGTGTTCGCACGTGTGAGTAGGCATGTCAGTTTGAAGGTCAAGGAGTAACCGCGAACCTCGGCTGCATTACCGGCTCGGCTTCCGCTTTCGCTATAAATTCTTTAAATTAATCACATCGTTTACCTCCTACTAATCTTCTTTTAACTCTTTTGTTTATATTTATTGATCATTCATAAATGAAGGCCGACGAACCGGCAGAATTAATACAATTGTTTATGATATCAAAGGACCACGAAATTAATACTATATTTATAAACCATAGTAGATGACAAAATATATAAATAGCGCCAGTATAATACGATTTTGACCGATTTATTTTAAAATTGATTTATTTTCTTTTACTCGGTAGAAACTACAAATCAGACCATTTGGTCCTTACTTGTAGGCCTATGTATGTGAGCCGAATGCAAATATTGATTGATTTAGACCCAGTTGTTCTGGAATCAGGCCTAGATTAGCATGGTCCATTCCTTTTTTGTTGTTTTTTATACTTGGCTATATTTAGTTATTTACTTATTCAGCTGAAAGTAATAATAACTCAAATAGTAAAAGTAAACACTGGATTTTTTTATTTGAACACAAGTAAGTAAACACTGGATAATAATTGTTTTTTTCTGTTGTTAAAAAAAGGAAAATAAATTTTCTTATAAGAAGCCACGCTACCGTTGCACATTGACAGACAGCATAAGACCATAATCATACCAAATACTTTAATCATTATAGTTTTTTAAAAAGAAAGGGATGTTGAAAAAAAAGTAAAAAGTAAAAACACACAGCTGATAATAACAAACACAAAACATGACATGAATAGGTGATAAAAAAAACATGGCATGAACAACTCTCTTGATTAATATAGCATCAATGCCACCACAAACACGACAACGCCACTCATAGCCGTGGACAGTGAAACTGAAATGGCACCGTTTTGAGCGGAGTCTTCGGAAGCAGTGGCCTGAGAGGGAGATGGAGACGACCCGATGGAAGGTGAGGGTGCAGGAGATAGATCCGGACTAAGACTGGGACTGGCAGTGGAGGTGGCAACAACGAGGACATGGAGCTTCTGGCCAGCTTGGCAGTGGCCAGGGAAGCCGCAGAGGAAGTAGTAGTGGCCGGGGTTTTTAAGAGCCACCGTATCGGATCCGGAATTGTAGGTGGCTAAGGCTGAAGTGGCGTTGCAGGAGAGGAAGTCACGGCGGCTCACTTGCTTGACGTTGTGAAACTGTGTGTTGTAAACGAATACTGTAACCGAAGTACAAACTTATGAAATTAGAATTTCAGAAACATTATATTAGAGTCAAATTAAGAAGAGAAAAAGGAAGATGTGGCGGTACAGAGAGAATCTCCGGGGGTGAAAATGTCGGAAGAAGTCCATTTTTGGTATAGAGTCGACGTTGCCAAGAGTTGTCCATCCGGCAGAGCCACCCACCTTGTGGAGCGAAGACGAAGCTAAAGATTCTCCAAACATTCCCATTGCCATTATTATTATTACTATCACACACACAACATGCTCCCGGGAAAGACCCATTTATAATATTATTTCCAGAAATAGAAAGAGTGACGGAAATTTGCATGGAGTCGGATGGGTATAAATAGAGAGTCTCCTAGGTCGAAAATGTTCTATCGAGCCGTCTTAGTTTACTTTGGATAATGGGCCGACACAACGTCAATATTTGAGGCCCATACATAGAACCCCTCCTATGTAAAAAATATATCCTAAAAAACAGGAAGCATTCCAGGCTCCAGCTATCCACGATATCTCTTCTTCTACTGCCATGGTGTCACTCTCTTCCACTGCTCACACCATACCACCAGTTCTTCGATTCAGGGCGACTGATTCCAAGTCTCTCTCAGGTATGTCCATCAGACTCTCGTGTGTTTGGCTAGAAAACGTTATGTTTATTTGTTTTGTATACATTTGGTAGATTCGTTCTGGAAGTCACGCGTAATAGCGTGTTGTGTAAGGAGCGAGAACCTTGTCAAGCTCGGTGCTGGGGTTAATCTCTCCCGTGGCCCCGTTGTCAAGCCGTCACTTCAGAAGAGGTAGTTTTTTTTAATCTTTTTCTTTAAAACATGTTTATTTGTTTTTTTTTGGCTAAATTCTCTGAAAAATCCATTGCAGAGTGGTGATAAGGTTTGCAACTATTGAAGAAATAGAGGCCGAGAAATCTGCTATCGAGAAGGATGTTGTACGTATCACTATCCCCCTACATGTTTTTTTTTTGTAAGTATTATTCTGTTTTGTGAAATTCAGAAATCAAAGATGGAGAAGACGATTGAAACGCTTAGGACTAGTTTCAATGCCATAAGGACGGGGAGAGCCAATGTGGCTATGCTTGACAAGATTGAGGTGGAGTACTATGGAAGTCCAGTAAGTCTGAAAAGCATTGCCCAAACCAGTACCCCCGATGGTACTTCTCTTTTGCTCCAGCCTTATGACAAATCTAGGTAACATTATTATACTTTCTGCTCTCTTTTTATTTTTTTTGTTTGTTCTCTTTGTTGGTTCATGATAACATCATCCCAAAAATGCTTTCATATAGCTTGAAGGCTATAGAGAAGGCCATCTTGAGTTCTGATCTTGGAATGACTCCTAATAACGATGGTGATGTCATTCGATTGTCCATGCCTCCCCTCACTTCTGAGAGAAGAAAGGTTTCTCTTCTGATGAATTTTTCAAGATAAGGAAACTGGGTGTGTGTTTTTTATGCTTGTTCCTTATGTTTTTGTAATTTGCACCACTGCAGGAACTAACAAAGGTTGTAGCAAAACAATCTGAAGAAGGGAAGGTAGCTATTTTTTTTATATAACGATGTACTGAAACTCTTCATTTTCCTTTAATCATTGCTTTCTCCTTTTTCTTATAATCTGTATTTCTTATAGGTTGCACTGAGAAATATAAGGAGAGATGCCTTGAAGTCTTACGATAAACTCGAGAAGGTTAAGCTCTTTTTTTCTGTCAATTTATATTATTACTGTTTATTACTTGTAATAATATCCTTTTCAGTCTGTCATTTTAAGAAAACCAAGTTTCGTTTTTCGCAGGAGAAGAAGCTGTCTGAAGACAACTTGAAGGATATGTCAAGTGATTTGCAGGTAATCTTACCCACCCACACAAGAGTTTGTATTTTAATGGTTATGGTTTCGTTAGTTATTTGTAATGGCAGAAACTAGTTGATACGTACATGAAGAAGATAGAGGAGCTCTGCAAACAGAAAGAGAAGGTATCTCCAGCTACTTAGCCCCTCTTGAGTCAATGGATCTGGTTTTTATATTTTTTTGTCATTGATCTAAGTAGAGTAGCTACTAATTGCTTAAAGCTAAAGTACCCATATGTGAATCCACAGGAATTGTTGAAGGTGTAACTAAAATGGTTGTTGGCAACGATCTGGTAAAATCCACAACATTCCAACTCCTTTTGCCTCTTTAACCTTTTCTCGGAAAAAAATCTCTTGTTTCTTGGGGTACAAGAATGCCTCTGGTAGAAGACCTCTTTTTCTTCTTCTTATATATGCTTAAGTGATCCCTCTTTGTACATCAAACGCTTGTTAATTTTTTCTGTACATATTTAAGACTAAACAAAACCCAACCATCCTTCAAGGTAGCAATTTGTTCATTCAAAATACCTCAACAGTATATATTATAAAAAAAAATAAGATAACAAAGACCACACTTGGTTTGTTTTATCATCTTTTACTTCTGAATTTCATGAGCTGCTTTGTCGTCAACGGCTATAGAAGCTACATTGTTAAGAAAATCGTCTCTTGCATTCTTATCAAACGGTTCTTCACCAATGTACAAGTCTAAGATTGACCTACACAAGAGTTTGCTCTTCACACTCCCAACTTGGTTTCCCTCAACTGAAAAAAAAAAAACAAAACCATAAATATATATTTATATTTTCTAAAAGACACTCACACTCTCAGACGATTTACTTCGATAACCATAAATAGACAGGATCTTATTACTTGCTACGTTGAGTACATGCCCCGGTTCTTGTGTCATATCAATAGTGGAACTTCTTGGAATTTTATACTCATCTTTGAAGAGGCTAGTGAAGCTACAAAAGTGAAAATAATTAAAACAGCTAAACGCAAAGAATCAAACAATGAAATTTTGTTGTGTCAGTTAGTTAACCTTTGGAGCAACTCATCGTTGTCTAGGCCACCAAACTTCTTGAGTCTGTTACCGACAGAATCTTTGAAAGCACTGCGAACGGAACGGATGCTGAGTTTGCCGAAGACAATCTGCAGCCTTATAGTCATCTTTATATCGGCCTCCATGAGATCATCAATGAATGCCTTGTTTCCCCTCAGCTCAGACGCCGGAAGATTCGCGTATTTTTCACCAATAAGTTTCTTCACATCATCACAGTCAGCATACATGCCTAAACAAAGCTCTCATCAAATCAATTTAAAAGGCAAAAACAAAAAAAGTAGGAATGAAAAGTACCAAATGCGTAGACATCGATGTTCTTCAATCCCAGCACGCTCTTCCTCCTCAGCCCCACGCCTAGTAATCTCATGGAGTCTCCGATCGTCGCCGGGAACGAGAAACCGGTCTTCGGCTCAACAACAACGGATCCGGAGCTAGAATCGGCTAGAGCTATGGATCCCCACGGTAACGGAGACGAACGGTGAGAGGAGAAGACACTCTGGTTCCGCGACGCAGCGATCGCAGCTCCGCCGAAGGTGACGGTCACGGCGACTGCGGAGATGGAGAGTCTGGATGATGACGACGTGGAACGCGGTGGTTTAGGGACAGAAGGCTGAGAAAACGAGAAAGGGAAGCGGAACGAAGCCATCGTCTTGTGTTTGGTAGGTGTGAGTTGTTGTCTTTGTTAACTTGTTGTGTGTTTCGTTACACTCTTCGCATTAAAACACTCAAACACACACCATTTATATGATTTAGCGACAAACTACTAGTAGTAGTACTACTGCTGCTTCGACTGTTTCCCACGTGACCTCTACCGCAACTCTTAACGAACCATCCTCAGTTTGGGCTTTTCTACGTTTACTGAGCTAACGTCTGCATTGGGCTTTTTTGAATCATGATATTAGACAGGCCCGGGTCTGTAAATAAAATACCTGTAAATTACCGTTAATTTTCGGCTCCATATCGAGATTCTGGATCGGCTTCGAATATTTAAAATTTAAAATAGACATGAAATACCCAAACTTCATCAAATTTACTTGAAATCCATCGTATATATCTAAAATTTTACAAAATAACTTAAAATAAGTTATTAATAATTAAAATAAAACATTATTAAACTCTAAATTTTACATTTAAAGTTTTATATTACTTGAAAATGCTAAAAAGTAATAATATAGATTTTTAATAAAACATATTTCAACTAAATCATAAAATAAAATATAGAAAATATAACATAAAAATCATAGTTTTGGATATTCATGTTTTTAAATCGGTTATGAATCGATTTTTATTTAGGCGGATCTATTCGGATCGATTCTTTTCGGTTATGTTTCTTTTGGATATAAGAATTTTTTAATAAGTACTTGTAAATTTTTTGTTCGATTTTGTATTGAGTATTTTCGCGTCGGTTACTGTTTGGATTTTCGGCTCCGGGTAAAATGCCGAGTAAGGAGTTCACCACATAATTCTCTTAACTGAATGATATGTTTTGCATACTGGGCCGTCTCTATGATGTATAGCGTCTGCATTGGGCGTTTGGTCAATGTGATTAAGGGCATGACTGGTTTTCCCGCTACCACCCGCAAACGCAGCTTTTGCGGTTGGTAGCGGTTGTTGGCGTTTTGCAACAATCGCTCAAACCGTTCCAAACCGTTCCAAACCGCTCCAAATCGCTCCGAACCTCATAAATTCAAAAGCTGGTTCCAGCTAGCGTTTGCGGTTGCGGACGGTTGCGGGAGGATAAAAAAAATTTCTTTTTTTCCAAAACAATATAAATACAAAAATAAAAATATTCAATAAAAAAATTAAATTAGAATTATAAAAATGCTAAAATATATCTATTAAATTTTAATTAATATTATAAAACTTTAAAATAAAAATATTTTCTATATTTTAAAAAAAATTAAACTATAACTTTCTAAATATAACTTTTATATTTATTATAATATTATTATTTTGATATTTTTATAATTGTATAAAATGTAAATATTGTTAATTTATTATTTAACCGCTGTTGCACTTGGTAGTTAACCAGTCATAAGTATCCCGCAAACGCACCAATTTTTAACCGCAGAACCAGTCGTACAAATCTCTTAAAACCGCTAGAAACCGCAACCACCCGCATCCGCAAACTCCCGCAACCGCAACCGCTGCGGTTAAACCAGTCAGGTCCTAAGTTTTAACTGAGACGTGGGTTTAAATTTGATGGGCTTAAGCTGTTTCAATTGATCCAAACACCTAATTATTCTTTGGGTTAGCCTAACAGTCTTGAAGAATCATAAATTTTGCTTTGTCTTTTGTTGCTTTGGTGCGTGCTTCTATGCATCATCATACTTCAAACTGAATAATTTATGTACAAAATCACCATGTAGGCGTTTTAAAATTATAAAAAGGTTAAATATATAATAAGATTCCCCTTACTATAAAAACGTGTAGAAAATAAAAAAAGGGGCTCATGAAAATCCAATTATAGATTTTGGAGGAATTCACGTGAGGCCACTATTTGCGTCTTATCTTCGTTGTTCGATTGAGGTTCATTTTGGAGATTGGAATCAACCAAACCTGTCTTTTTCAATACAACCAAAATTTGTTTCCTAGCAACAAGCCCATTCCAGCCCATATTCGGCCCATTTACTACTCATCAAACTTTTGACCGTCGATTATTCCCATCGACGGTTCAAGACGATATCACCTCGATATTTTTATAAATTGGCCAAAAACATAGCCCCTATCTTTTTTAAAAAGGTTCTTAAGAGGATAAAGCAGTCTGAAGAAGAAGAAGCGTTCAAGCGAAGAGAAATAAGCAATGGATAAAGCACCAGAAATTCATTTTCCAAAACTGGAGAAACCTTCGGGCAAGAAACAAACAACGACAGTTGTTGTCGGAGCTTTAGCTGTCGCATGGTTGGCAATGGAGTTCGTGTTTAAGCCATTGTTCAACAAACTTAACTCATCAAAGGATAAATCAGTCTCCGAGGATGCTACTGCTCCTCCCGCTGACACAGCAGCGTCCGACGATGCCACAGCTCCTCCCACGGCTGACGATGCAACAGCTCCTTCCACGTCCGACGCCTAAAGGTGAGAATAGCCTCTGCGAGAGACATGTCTTACAATTTCTTCGTAATCAATAATATTTATAAGCAATATGTTTTGTGTGTTTATGTTGTTGTTTCTTCTGTAATATTGTTCGGCTTTTATGACGATGATTTTAAGTTAAGGTAATCTTGTTTTTCTTTTGTTTTTGTAATAAAATTCCCGAGATGGAATAATAAATCAATGAGTTACGATGTAATATTTGATTGCATTTTCCTAATTGCCTTGGGCTTTGTGTTATATACACCAGTAAATGTTTTCTTTTTTTGCATAAAACCAGTAAATGTTTTCGTATCTTTTTTCTTCATTTTGGTAACATCAGCTTTGGTCATTTCGTGTTTCTTTCTCTTTGTATCTTCAGTTATTTTTTTGGTTCTAAAGAAGTGAGTTTTGAGTGTATTTTTGGCCCGTTGCTTGTGGTATATTTGTTACTTCTTACTAGGCAGAATAAAACAAGATTATTACTGAATAGATTCGCAGAGGTATTTTCATCAAGCAACACAAGAAAAATGAAAAAGAAACCGAAGTACAAATAGTATGAAAAATTATGAAACACTGAACATTATATAATTCACTTTGCTTTAAGCAAAAACGAGAAAGTGTTATGAATATTATGGTGATGCCATTATGGCATATCTTAAATATACTTGTTCTCCAAGCTTTACTTGTTCTCCAAGTGGCTTTGTCCACAAGCTATTGTAATCCTATATAAAGGACTCATTACTCATGGAATAATACACACCAATTTCTCTCTTCTCTTGTCTTCTCTTCTTTATTCAAAACACGTTATCAGCACGAATCTCTAGCGACTTTAAACTAATAGGTATAGATTTTATTTTATATTTTTAGTCTATGTCCAATCATTCTACCGATCATGCTTATTATCAATTCATGGTTTGTAAGATTGGGATTCATAGTTCATCACATGTTAGATTGAGTTTAAAAGTTTTAATCGACAATATTGATTTCCCTTGTTTCAAGGAAAGAAAAATCCTTCGATCAAAGTGAGATCTTATCGACTTTATAAGCTATACTCAATCTCGCTAGTTTTCATATTCATATTCGTATAACCATGATTATTGCTTAACAAGTTCATATAGTTTGTTTATGCATATTGTTAATTACAGCATACCATTATTGTTCAGTAATAGCAGATGACTATAGCTCCGAAGTTTGAATACGTCTCATTACGGCTGCATATTATTATTACGGTTGCATATAGTATCGATACAGTTGAACGTATAAATTAACAAATTCATAGATTTAGTGTTGCAGCTACATCTTATATTGTTATTGCGTTTGTGATTGCATCCACTTTTATTCTTTATGGCTGCGCATTGTTCAATGCTTAAAACTATATCATCGAATTGGATTTATAGGTTAATAATTATTTACTAGACTTGATAAGATATTGCATGTTGGTTTAAAATTTTGGGCTGAGTGCATGTAATATATACGAATACATATAATATAGTAATCAAGTGTTACGGTTGAGTGCATGTAATATATTATTTCTATTTTACTTGGAACATCACATGATATGGTAATAGTTTTGGTTTGCATCGGGTTTAGAAACCGTTGGTTTGCACATTCTGCTTAATGCTCGAATGATTTTTATAGTAATTATATATACGCTTGATTTAAGTAGATTTTTTCGGATGAATTATTACTATTTAAATATGGTCAATGTTATATATTGATGTTTACTAACATGTTAGCCATATTTATATGAGCAAATTTTGAGTATTTCAGAATCATCCTCTTTAAAAGAGAAGAGATCATGTGAAATTATATCCAACCAAGATACATGAGCAATTCAAATTCTCATCTCCGTTGCATTTTTTTACCAAGATAAGTATTTTATTTTCATGCTTTATATACGAGGGTAATAATTTACATGAAAATTGATAAATGTGATATAAGATTTGTTTAGTAAGTTTATTGATTCCTTGTTCAATAGCATGAAAGTAAAGAAGTAGCACATATGATGATTACTATAGAAATATTATCTATTTCTTTATATAATAAGATCTATGTTAATACATATTTTATATAATTTGAAATAGTTTTATTATTATATTTCACTGTGATTGTATATGTGAGAGTTTTAAGTTTAAGGCTTGACCTTAAGATCCCATAAGTCTTGGAGAATAATCTAAAGAAATGTACAATCACCTGAAGTGATTACCTATAGCTCATTATATATTTTGCATCTAAAGATTACAAGACCTGAAGTCTGTAATATATCTCAACTATGTTGGATGTTAAGTTTAAAAGTAAAATTCTCGAATTTTTTTTTTAAAATGATGCATATATGAAAAAAAAAAAAAATTTTCACACTAGTAATGTTGTCCAGCAGACACATGATTGGGAAAATAGATTTAAAAAAATAAAAAGAAGTTTATACTTGTATCTTGTTTCTTTGAGACTCAGAGAAACAATGAGCTATTGATTTAAGATAATAAATCACATATAGTAGATTATGATCCATTCTCCTGAAGAGAATAGGATATTTATACCACAAATAGTATTGTTCAAGAAAATAAACCTAAAAGTGGTTGTAGACGTGAATGTATATATAAATAAGGTTAAGATCCAATGAGTTTCTTTTTAGAACTCATACTCTCACTTGAAGTTGAGAAATAAAGATGATAATAAAGAAAGACCCAAGAGTTTCTATTTAAAACTCATTCTCTCACTTGAAGTTGAGAAAAAAAAAATGATTCAATCATCCAAAGATGAAAGAAGATTATTGTGAGTACAATACATGGTAGTAAAACCTTATAGAATGTTCAGGAAGAAGATATATATGATGCTCCAGAAGAGTACATAATATTACTGCACATAAGAATGCAATTTAAAATCCTTATTGCGTCATATTCTTATAAGTCTAAGAAGTTAAAAGGATTTGAGAAAGAATACATGACCCATCTAGAGTATGTTGTTGATTCAAAATGAGATTCATTCGAGATTGATAAACATGTAGTTTTATCATCTCGAGGGGAAGAATTAATGAATCTCACATTTAATAATAAGTCAAACATCCAAAATATTATGTTTGTACTAAACTAAGATTGATGAATCATTCTCGAAGGGAATCTGTGGGATTTTGACACTTATGTTGAGACAGTAAGCAAAAGAAATGCTATATATATTTCAATTCAGAAATATTTCTCAAGACAGTATAAGTATTTTAGAGAAAGTATATACAGCCTCTTATAGATTATACTACACAAAGATTTAGTGTAATGGAGATAAATACAGAGTAAACCAGAATTTTATAAAATACTTGGCATGAACCAGTTAGACCATTTTGGTTCAGTAGTGATGTGAAAAGATACATAAAGATTTATGAATATTCATTGAAGAACCAGAAGATTCTTATGAATGATTTCACATATATTTCTTTCTCATAAGATAAAATGAAAATACGGTTTTCACCAGCCAAATGAAATTATTGGCATAATGGAGATGTTGGTGGACTGATCACCCACTATGCATCTTTATGATATTGGTGAATTCACGTCTTAAAGTCTTTGACGACTATAGAAAAATCACTAGGATAAGTGATAAACATTTTGAGCAACACTAATTCGCATCAAACCAACAAGTAATTAATGGTTCTCCCCGTCATTGGTAGTGGGTCAGAAACCAACCATTTTGCATCTAAGAATGTTGGATGTGTGATATACATTCCAATTGCTCCACCACAGAGCTTTAAGTAAGATGTGTTTTCAAATAAAGTTGAAATACATGTTGGATATGAATCTCCATTGATTCTTAAGAATCTAGAGCCATCCCCGAAGGATATAAGTAAGACTCGATTTGAATGCCAAAGTTGAATTAGTATTTCCAACATAAGAGGGAGAAAATAAACAGCTGGAAAAGAATATAAGTTCGAATGAATTATCATTGATCCTCAGACTAAAGATAAGTCCAAAAGATAATTCAATTATATAGCTTAGTAAATCAGTTGCCAGACACATTTACTGACCCAAATAAATACAGTGATCAAATCACATATACCAGCTGTAAATGCTCCAAATAAGAATTGATGTTCCAGAAGAACAATATCAAACTGCCAGTTACGCCTGAAGCGTAGTAAACATATTGGTTCCAAAGATAAAAAAAAAATCCTCGTAAATGAAAGGAGCATAAAGTAATGGTCAAGAGGAATAAGAGTTTGTGAATGATCTCCAGAAGAGACATTAAACATGACTGAAAGAATTCAGGCACCTGAGACAATGAAGAGATCTCAATAAGTGATGTCATGTATGAAATAAAATGGAACTGATAAGCAAATCGACGTCAATGATATTTATGCCTAAAAAATGGCAGTTGATATGATGAATGAGAAAGAGGATCATGAAAGAAAGTCTATTGAAAAGTGTACACAAATAAATGATTGGCCAAGTCAGAAAGAAACAATAGACAAAATACAAACTCTTGTGAAAGAGACAAGTATTTGGACCAGTAGTCCATACACTAAAAAGTGTAAAACAAGTGGGAAATGATTTGTTGCTCATTGAAAGATCAATATGGAATTGATTGTGAAGAGACATAGTCTCATGTGGTAGATGCAACTACTTTCAAGTTTCTTATTATTCTGAAAATAAATGAAGAATTTGAATTATACGACCCACTGGAAACTAGTAATCCTTAAGAGATAGAATCCCTAAAATATATAATCCCTGAAGGATTGTTTATATCAAAGTCATGTTCCCGGGAACTCTAGCTATTCGATCGAAATATGTTTTATGGGATATATGAAATATTTGAAGTAAATCAATACATCTTTATATTTGTCAAGTGATTATAGATCAATAGAATCATTCATTTGAATATCAATAAAACTCCTGAAGAGTTATAGAAAATTGTATTTTGGAAGAAAGCTCTTGACAATACAAATATTGTCTTTATGTATTCCAAATTGGAGATCTAAAATTAGATGTTATCATAAAGATCCGTGAAGGATTTTATTTAAGATGCTCATACATGTTTGGTCTTGAAGTACCATATTTAAAGTGTTATTGAGCAAATTACTAATCTTTTTCATAACCAAAAGATGTAATTTCATATGACAAGAAAGAAAGTCATAATAGTTACGAATGAGTTATTCGTATGTACGAAACGAATGTCTAGACGATTGTATGTAAGAAGTTTGGTTTGAAGTCCAAATAGACTAAGAAAATATTGTCTATATCAAATAAGAATTGTGGACCAGAAATCTATAGACCTTGAATACTCTAATGGAAAGAGTATTACAATATTCTCAATTTCAAAAGGAGATTTCTCTTATTGGAATGCATATCCTGAAGATATTGCTTTCCGGAGAAGAAATGTGAAATATGTGTGGTTGTACTCTTTTCCCTCATCATGGTTTTTATCCCACTGGGTTTTTCCATGACAAGGTTTTAACGAGGCAACAAAGAACACATAAAAGATAGACACCCAAAGAGAATGTTACAATTTGGGAGATGAAAATCTATCATTGTTCTATAGTTTTGGAGATAAAAAGAATCCAAGAAATGATCAGATCATGAAGACTCATGCACTACTGAAGAATGGCGAAGTTCGTTTCCTACAAGTTCGTTCGAGTAAATATTTGGCTGTTTCATTCACCAAGACGCTACCCCTGCTACTTTCAAGAAGCTCACTCATCTTATTGAACTACGTTGTCTCAAAGATCTCGACGTATGTACACATGAGGGGAAGTCATTATACGCTGCACTCTTTTTCCTTTAACCATGGTTTTTTCCTATTGGGTTTTCCTGGTGGGGTTTTTAACGAGGCAGCATCTTACGCGCATAATGGACATCAAGGGGAAGTGTTATGAATATTATGGTGATGCCATTATGGCATATCTTAAATATACTTGTTCTCCAAGCTTTACTTGTTCTCCAAGTGGCTTTGTCCACAAGCTATTGTAATCCTATATAAAGGACTCATTACTCATGGAATAATACACACCAATTTCTCTCTTCTCTTGTCTTCTCTTCTTTATTCAAAACAGAAAGAAGTATTTTTAGAAGTGGAAGAATCGTATGGGTAACGCCAACGGATAGCTCATAGCTTCATAATCAATTGGTATAAATTGCAAAAAAAAAGAGGCCGCGTAAATTCTTGAGGCCTAAAGATAAAAGGTTATCGCGCACGTGCCGGGTCAACCCAAAATGAAGTCTGGAGCATCCACCCACGTCAGTAGATGAATCCCATGTCCGAGTTATGGTTACAATGATAGTTTAGAACTCGACAACGGGTTACTACCAACTCCAGCAAAGCATTCTCCTAATCAGGTGTGTCTTGTCTAAAATTTTCTGTTATTTAAGGATGTGACTGGCTTCTATTCCTCTGGTTTGACTTGCAGAGCATCGAACTAACAAAGGAAGCTATGGACTTCCTTAGAGGAATCTTCCAGTTATATGACCTTGATAATGTGTGTGTATATGATCGTTTCTCTAATTATCCAACCTTGATTCTCTTGTTCTGTATCAACTAAAAGACCATTTAAATTCATAACCAAAGAGACCAACAACAACAATTCTAGTTTTCCTTGGAAGATGATCAATTTCATGTTAAGGAAATAGATCATCAGAAAAACACTCTTAGATCCTCCTTGCATGACTAAAAATACGTTTACCATAAAGAGCGAAAGAGAGATAAAACTGAACCTAAACTACATAGCAACAAGAGCATCACGTCATGCCACCTCTCCCTATTCCTCCTCTTGCTTGATTTTCAGACCTCCAAGCTTTGCTTCCAGTTCACTCTCTTCTTCGCCTTCCTCTTCTTCGTCTTCATCTTCAAAATCTTCTCCTTCCGGGTCATTATCATCCAGAGGACCAAGCTTGTCCGGTGAGTCCTTAAACATGTCACTCACCTCGTCCACACCTTCCTCAGATATGAAGTTTCCGTTGATGTTCAAAAGCTTCAAAGTAGGTTTCTTCAAAACAGTTTGCGCCAAGGCCCTCGCCCCAGCTCTCCTCATCATGTTGGTGCTCAGATCAACTTCAGTCAACTGGTCATGACCTTCTTCAAGCGCCTTTGCGATTAAGATAGTCCCTTCGTCTTTGAGTTCATTCTCAGACAGATTCAGCTTCGAAAGAGACTCTTTGGACGCGATGCATTCCGCCAGTTTCCCAGCGGCTTTTACAGTAACATCATTCCCAGCCAACTCTATAACTTCAAGACGAGGAGCAGACTTAACCAGAGCTTCGGAAAGCGCCTCTGCTCCCTCATCCTCCAAGTTCAGGTAACTCATATAGATCTCAGTCAACTCACTCAACACTGACAAGGTCTCTGCCAGGGCAACCCCACCTTCAACTCCAAACATGTTGTCACGGAGATCAAGTTTCTTCAAGCGGCTACATGACGCAAGCGCTTCAGCAAGCGCAACACCTCCGTCAGAGCCAATCCTCGTGGACGAACACCTGAAATCCTCCAGAGACGGACACTGCTTCACAATCTCCGCAATGGCGATGGCTCCTTCGTCTCCAGTCATGTTGTTATGAAACTGAAGAACCCTGATCTCGCCAGTAGATGGAAGCAGCTCGCGGACCGCTCTCGCAGCATCCTCCGAAATGCCGTCGTTCATGAGGTAAAGCTCCTCCAAGCCACGCTGAGACTTGATGAGAGAGGCAAACGCACGGATGCCTTTCTCTCCCAAGGCGTTGTCGGAAAGATTCAAAGACCTGAGGTTAGAGCCCTCCAAGGCGGACGAAAACATGGTCATGACTTCGAGGGCTTCCGCCTCCGGTCTCCCCGCGACGAAGTCCGAGAGATCCACTTCGGTCAGCTGGTCCTTGACGGAAGACAAGACGCCTACAGCGAATTTAGCAGCCTCGGAGCCGAAGCTCCTGTTGCTGAAACGGATCTTGGTGAAGGAGTTGTTCGGCTCAGCGAGAGGCCTCAGAAGCTCGCGCGCCTCCTCTAGATCAATGAAGGCTCTACGTCCACCAGATAAATCAAACAAGGTGTCCCCATCGACGTTCCCCTCGGCCTCGGAATCAACCTGTTGCGGACCACGTTTGATGACTTCGAGCATAAGCTTGCTGG
Source organism: Brassica rapa (assembly GCF_000309985.2). Classification (NCBI taxonomy): domain Eukaryota; kingdom Viridiplantae; phylum Streptophyta; class Magnoliopsida; order Brassicales; family Brassicaceae; genus Brassica; species Brassica rapa. The sequence goes on along the minus strand of NC_024803.2, from coordinate 38,264,912 downwards.
ACTCTTTGGCGTAGACGTGGACAGCAGAGGTGCCATCAGCGTCAGGCTCGCTCTGGAAGTGTTTGTTGGCGGTGGCGAAAGCAAGTTCTTCAATGCGCTTGGCGTCCTCCTCAGCTTCTTGGAGGCTCAAGAGACCGTACTTTCGGGAGAAGATGGAAGGGGTGGTGATGTTCTTGGTCATGCGGTCGACGAGCATGAGGCGTGTGCTCTTGCTTGGTGGCCACATCTTTACGGATAGAACAGGTGGGGTTTTAACTGAATGATCCATGGCGACTTGGTTCTGTAATAATAGTAAGACAAAAGAAATAACAAACATTGCTCAAATCTGATAATTAAATATTCAAAAAAAAATAAAAATTACAAAGACTAACAGAAGCCATGGCAACAAAGCTAAGTGTAGATCCAATCCAAAAACGCAGAAGGCGTTGGAGATATAATTATAATCTAATTCAATGTTCTATTGTAGATACCAAAAAAGCCTAATTTGCTCAGAAAGTAACAAGATGGAGATGCGATAAGGATATGAAAATCAGAATGAAGTTAAAAGGGTTCTCATTCACCTTCGTTTCTAAGCGGTATCGAAATGGATCTCTCTAGTTTCCGGCGGATTGGAGATGAAAGCGGGAGAGGGGGATTTAATGGAGGCAAAGGTTGCGTTTTGAAATCTCAACTGAAAATGAGAGCCAATTGATGAAGAAGAAGAAGATTAATTAGGGTTTATTGATTCTACACATTGAAAAGTCAATAAAGCCCCTGAAACAAGCCCAAAGCCCAGTAATAATAAGCCTTTAATGATAAAAGCCCATCATTCGGTTGATTGAAGCGACGGCGATTGAAGAAGGTGGGCCAGGTGGAGTCACCGACGGTGAACTGTCCACCACACCTTCTGTCTTTTACTCCATTTATTTATTATGCTTATTAAAAAAATTAAAAAAATGGATCTTGTTATGGTTAGTTAAATAAACGTAAAAATGGAAACTTCCTCTTTCTTCTTCGTAACAATGATTCGCGGCTTCAACTCGTAGCTACGGAGCAAAGAATGGCGAAGCGGCGGAGATAGAGATCTGTGTTTGTTCTCTTCACTTCTCCGGAAGCTTCTTCATTCATTGAACAAGTAAGTTCCTTCTTCTTCTTCTTCCACACCAAAAGATCTTGTAAGTTGCCATCTGGAATCTCCAAATCGCCTGTACTGTGAATCCCAATTCTCTAGAGATTGTTGGTAGTTAGGTAGAGAGAGAGAGAGGACTTATTGAATTTGATTATGTAATATTGCAGATTCGATAATCGAGAATTAAAAAAAATGGAAACTCTGGCAACTGATCCTGGATTCAATGATTCGGGTGTATACCTAAGGCTAGGGCTTATTGTAGAGGGCAAGCGTTTGAAGAAGCCACCAGCACTTCTCTCACGTCTCGCTTCATCTCTCGAGAGATCTTTGTTGTTGCATGACAAATCTATATCTCCCCCAGAGTTCCAACACTCTACTGTGACCGTCTTTGACGGGAGATCTCCGCCTGAGATCACCATTTCCGACTACTTGGATCGCATTTTCATCTACTCTCGCTGCAGCCCCTCTTGCTTCGTCGTTGCCTACATCTACATTCTTCAGTTTCTCGACGTGACACGAGCTCATCTCACGCCCCTTAATGTCCACCGCCTTGTCGTTACGAGTGTCATGTTAGCTGCTAAAGTCTTCGACGACAGGTAACTAACCCAACCTCCTCAACTAGTCATGTGTCTTCAGCATTGATCCTTTGACGTTGTTTTTGTGCAGGTACTACAACAATGCTTACTACGCCAGAGTGGGAGGTGTGAGCACTAGAGAGTTGAATAGATTGGAGATGAAGTTGTTGTTCGCCCTTGACTTTAAGCTTCAGGTGGATCCTCGCACGTTTCACACGCACTGTTGTCAGTTAGAGAAACAGAACAGCGACGGGATCCAGATCGAGTGGCCTATAAAAGAAGCATGCCGGGCCAACAAAGAGACTTGGCGGAAGAGCACACCAGAGTCAGTCTGCTCTCAAACCACTGCACGCTGATCAGGAAATTGTAAGATAGGGTTTTTTTTTGTGTGTGTGTGTGTGTGTGGTAGTGTTGATCATTCTTTTGCAAATTTGATTCTTGTGAGCAGCAAAATTCACAAACTTTGATTTTGTCAAGTATAAAGTTTCTGAAATTATCACAAAGCTAGCTAGTACGTTTTAAGAGATTTGTTTATATCTAGTTTCCATCGATGCTCAAAACTTAAATAAATTTTCCATTCTAAAACATCAAACGGCAACTCTTTCCTCGTTGCTGCAACCGGAGGTCATATTGGTTTTGTTCTTTCAAGGACCCTTGTTGATCTCAGGCGGTTGTAGTGGTTCAGCAGAGCAGAAAAGGAGCTGCAACCACCTCAGCATGCATTACCACGTCCACCTGAAACCCTGCCTTCTACACCACCATCGTCGTTTCTACTGGAGTCAGAGCCCAGAGGACGGTGGTGAGATTGGAGACGGTGAGTGGTCGCCGCTTGGATCGTCATGGGACTCCTTTAAACATAATTTTGACGACCATCTTGTTGATGATCTCCAGATGTTTGATCTCACGAGAGTTTTTATCTACCTTGCCGTGGAGATGTACTGTATGATCAAAGCCGTCGAAGTTGCTTACCTAGACCTGACGTTGGGTGGCTAGGTTTGTATAGATTGTGTGGTGGCGGCTGGAGGAAAGTCCGGCGAAATGATCGATATAAATGTGAACACACCAAATGGTCCATGAAAATCCAACATTGCTACTTATATAATATAGATAGATTCTAATCGACCTAACAATGCATAATCTCCTTCAACTCTGTAGGCTTTGTAGCATGGTCTGATGGTCAGGGTATAAACAACTGTTGATCATGGTATAAAAAATACACTGTAATGTTAATAAGCAGATACATATGAATAAGTCTGAAACCATCCATGTTACTTAGGTGTTGAACAGTATATATATAACGAATTAACGTGCTTTTATGTACATACGTGTGCTTAAATATTAAAAGAACGCATGTGTTCAAGATTTTTCCGATATTGATAACAATCATGCCAAATAATAATTAGTTTCTTAGGATTTTATTAGATATGTTTAGATTATCAAGCGTGCAGATTTGGCTTTTAACTTATGAGAAAACTACTTTTTAAGTATCATTTTCTGAATAATGACAAACCAAAACTATATACCCATCTTTGGCGATGTATGTTTTGAAAAGACGTTCTTAGTAGACTTTTTCTTTTACAAATTAAATGTTAAGAATTAGACTAAACATTTAATGTCTATCATAATATAGCTACACCATGAGTCACATATACAGATTCTATTTTGTCTTTATTTTTTTGCTTTTACTTGCAACACAGTTTCCACATTTGGAAGAATAATATAAACTAGGTGATAACCCGCGCAAGTTGCGCGGAGTGAATTGACTCGGTGATTTAATGTTTGACATCCAAAATAAAGTATGTATTTGCAATATATGATTGATAAAGTAGGACTTTATAACAACGGAAGAAAGTTTCAAGAACGGTAAAAGCATATTTAAACAATAGAATAACTCTCTTATAACTAAAAAGCTCATTTATTATTAAGATGCATAATTAAAGAATTTATCATAATATTTCTTAAGTAAGATGTTGAAAGTCAAAACAAAAATATAAATGTAAATAAAATACTAATAAAACGAAAAAATCTTCAAATTAATAGACACTCCAACCTCAACTTCAATTTGCTTGCATAGGAATTCTGTGACCATAGAAACAGAAGAAGATAAAAATTAGGGCACAAATTTTTTTCTTATCGCCAGCCAAAAAACACTAAGTAATAATTTAGAAGATACTTACTTCGATTTGAAGTTTTGTATTTCTGCCATGTCCTGATCAAATAAGACTTGAGAAGAGCTTTCTATGTTAGTGATATATCTGAAACCACCTACATAAGAAGTACAAAATACATAAGATATTTTAATCTGTAAAATATGCAATATTAGATAGCTAACCTTCTCCCCAATGGATTCTCCATGACCTCAAAACACAGACATTCACTGGAGCACGTGAGTTAAGGTTGTATTCATTCAAAGTCACTGCTTCCTTTCCATAGGCAACACACTTTAAGTGTTTTAACTTGTAATTCATTTGGTGAGTTAGCATATTGATATATATGAAAACTAAGATCTGTTTCTTTAAAAAAAATATGAGTAAAGTCAGAGGTTCAAACTCTGTGTTAACCAAAGTGAACTCCATCCTGGTATTCTGATAAGAAAATATCTCGCCAGGTCCTAGTTCTTCAAGTTGTTGCAACTCCCCAACAGCAACCATAGCTCCACAAAGGTCTACACAAATAATGGAAATAAGATGAATAGATCTCAGCTGAATCATCCTACACGACCGAGTTAAGTAACTAATCAAAAACGAAACAAACTTATACTTAACATACCAATACAGTACATTGGATGTGACAACCCTTTCAGTATCGTATTAAAGTTCGCAAGGATAAGAAAATTAGAATCACGTAAGGGTTGAATCTTCCTAAAACATGTTGTCGCTGTGAACTTAATAGAGTAAAACCCTAAGGATTTTAACTTAGTTTCCACGTTAAAAACGCATTGATTATCATATTTCTTTGCCTTGGCCAGCATGAACAAATTTAATGATATTGCCATAAACTGATTATCGTAGTTGATTCTCATATATTTTGGCCTTGGAGAGGAAACAAAGAATTGGTTATACCGGCGAGATTTTAATATCCGTCATTATTCTATGAACCGACCGGCTGGGTTCAGTAAACCCAAATAACCGATTTTCAATATTACGTCCAGTTAAACTCTATATTAAAAAGAGTCCAGACGTAAAGTTGTAATTATGCTTTGGAATCCTGGCTTCACAAACTAATGATACGTACAATTATTTTATATGCCATAAATCTAATATTACAGAAAGGGAGAACACGTCTTCATCTAATCCATTATATCGTCTTGCGTAACAAATAACTAAGCTTATCTTCTTGTGACGTCGTCATCTTCTCTTTTCATAGTTCGTACATTCTATAAACGTTCAAGAACCGTAATGCAGTGTGGAGCTGCGCAACTTAGCGAGCTCGGTCATGTCTCGGTTCTAAGATACAGAGTGTACTCTGTTTCAAAGTGTTCTCGTCGAGATGAATAGTCATGTCTCTCTTCTAAGAGAAAAGTAAAAGACGTCTTCATCTTCTCGGTTCTGTCATACGAATTTAAACGTCTTCATGTTCTCCATTTTATCGTCTTGAGTAACAAAGAACTCAGCTTATCTTCTTCAGACGTCGTCATCTTCTCTTTCGATCATACTTCTTCATATCCCAAGCATGCGCATAGATTGTCACATTGAAGAACAAAGATATGTAATAACTCAGAAGTCATGTTCAAGAACAACGTTATACATAATAAACTAACTTTTTATAGTTCATACAATCTATACACGTTCAAGAACCATTATGCAATGTGGAGCAAAAATGCTTAGCGAGCTCGGTGATGTCTCGTTTCTAAGATACAGAGTGTGTTCTTCTTCAAAGTGTTCATAATGAGTTCTTCGCCGATATGAATGTTCATGTCTCCCGTATAAGAGAAAAGTTAATTACGTCTTCATCTTCTCGATTCTGTCTTTCTAACTTACACGTGTTACTATCTAGTGCTTCGCGATGTGCACTGACAGAGCACACCCTTATATGTTCTGGAAAGTGTTCAGGATTAATAATCTTAACGATGGTACGGTCATGTCGTAGCATAAGCTTTACGTGATAATTCATTCCACGAGTGGTTTTTTTAATTTTCAAAATCAATGAAACGTTTCCAAAAATTCAGGAATAGCAAAACCATTTAAGGCAACTAATTTTTGCGAGTTTCTCTGCAGTAGACACGTGTCATACATGGTGTGAAAGCATTAACTCCAATGCTCCTCTTTTAATATATAAAGGATACACCAGCAAAATCAAAGGTTATATACTCTCTTACGACGAATGAGCAAATGATTACTGAAAGAGAGAGGTTGGTTAATGCGCAAGGCAGGCGTGATTGCCTTATTGGTCGTCTATTATTTACTTTTTATCATAATAGATTAATCTATATATTTATATAAACGTGGCTAATGGGTTATCATCAATCAATCATTAAGTTTCTTATCTCGGTTTAATTTCTTTGTATGTATCATGAACATTATATAAAGTAAGGAACTCCAAAAGTTGGTGGCCACCTATGAGGTTTAGGCGAACGAGCTAGCACTCATATATAGCTAGCTAGCTATAGAGTCTCCTTTTACATGTTGTACTGGGTAATAATCCGCGTCTAGCGCAGAATGTGATTATTAGTTTCGTTATTATTTTAATAAGGAGACATTAATTTGGATATCGGTTTGGTTTTAAATTGGTTTTTGGTTTTTAATCTCCTAAAATATAACTATCATTTAAAATCAATATTTATTTGGTTTATTCGGTTAAAATGTTTGATATTTTTTTTGTTTTTTTCCTGTGATAATAGAAAATTACTATTATTTGTTTGTTTTCATGTTATGAATCTTAGATAGTCGTGATGTCGAACCAATGGTTTCATATTATAGTTTCTAAACGGATAATAGTTAAAAAAAAAATATTAACACAAATTATTTTATTACAATTTGGTCGATAGTGAAAGAAGCATTACGAAAAAGAAAATTTTAACTTTCAAAAAATTAGATATTTTAGTTGTGGTAAATACTTAGTTATAAGGTACGCACGTCAATGTGCACATGTATGTGTATGTAAAAGTATATAAAGATGGTTGATAAATATATAAAGATACTGTTAATTAATATTAAATGACATTTTTTTCAAAATAATACATGAAAAATAAAATTCTTAAAATGAAATTATATAAAACAAAAATATTGTAAAATTTATATAAACTATAATATATAACTTATATATAATTCTTTAAATATATGTATATATATATGTATATAACGGATCAAATTGGATATCCGTTCCTATAAATATTGATACTTGTGATTTACTTTTTTTACGGATATTGCATTTTAGTATTTGATTTGCTTCGTAGAGTAACGGATATCCGGATTTTTTGGTTTGAATCAAAACGGATAACGAATCGAATCAAAATTTATGAATAATTTATCCAGCTCTATTTGTAAACAGTAAAAATAACGTAAAAAAAATCATGCATGTGAGTTTTATATTTAAAAAACATAATGTACATAGTGTGAACATATTTATGTAGAGTTTAGCTGAAAAATTCTCTATATGTGTCATTTTAGTGTGAACACATTTATTACAATGTTTTTATGTGTCTAGTTTAGTGTAAACGCATTTATTACAATGTTTCTCCTTTAATATATAAGAGATTTGAAATTATTGGGTCAATGGACAAATTGCAAAGCAAATGTACATAAAGAAAATAACAATTCGTTTTATTCTAATTATAAGATTAACTGGTACCATTGAAATTGATTTTAGGTTGATGTATATATTCCTTATCTTGAGGTTGTGATGGCAACTAACTAATCAATCGAAAATTTTCTAAAATTACAAATAAAATTGTATAATGTGCTAATCAACTGATAAGACAACAAAAAGCTAGGATTTAAAAAGAAAACGCATATAAGCTCGTTTAATCCACTCATTTGATTAAAACATATATATATATATATATATAATTAAATAGTGTAAATATAATATCAAATGACGTGTAAATATAATATCAAAGGACCAGAATTGCCAAAATATTATCAAAAGATAAAAATATACTACTTTCCCTTAAAATCAAACATAAATCAGTAAATATCTAATTTGGGAAATTTATTCACATCTAGCTCTAGCTATAGCAAAATTTGTATATAGTTAAAGAAATTAATCATACTTGGATGGCTGTGTTTAAATTGATTTTTTTTAACTATTATGTGTTTATTTTGGTATGTAGGAACGGAGGAATCAGATACGCGCGTACATGGACGTGTAGAAGCATGCACACATAACTAAGTTCGCACACAAGCAAAAAATTACATTCCAATAGGCAATAGCTACGACTTGTCGCTGTAAGAATAATCTTTTTAAAGGCCCTTTCTCAGACCATTATACTATTTCTTATCTTCTGTGAATAATTAAAACGTAAAAAAATATAGAAAGTATTCTTTTATGGTTTTCCTTGTTAAGATTATACTTAAGTGGAAGAGTAGTAAAGAGACGTTGCCTAGGTCTTGGCCATTGCAGGACGACAAACAATTTTGCCTCTCCGTTTCATTAATGGGCGGTCCAACAGAATCTTTATTTTGTTCAACAAAAATAGAAAGACTTATAATAGAATATCAAAATATTAATCTTAGAATCACACTTGCATGACTTTTTAAATGATTTATATATATATATATATATATTCAGGGCATAGAGAATATATATACATATAATACTCATTATCCCGATTATGATTTATTTAATAACATGTTTTAGTTTAAGTTGATGTTTAGTGCGTAATGTAATTCAATTCAAGTTAAATTTATTTCAAGCAAAATTGTCTACAAAGGACAAAGCCAAGATACAACCCAATTTTAATAACAAAAACTTACACTCAAGTGAAATAATATATAGAATATCTAGAAACGGAAGTGCTTCTGATCATAATTAACTTTCCACACAAAATAAAACGGATCTTAACTTCACATCAAACGTTATAGAAGTTTAACTTTGATTGACACATTATCAAAATATATCATCAGCACTGCACGCGCATCAAATGTTTGGCTAGGCTAAAACAAATAGAGGAGAATAAAGTAAAAGATAAAAAAAAGAATAGGTTTTGACCAATTAAAAAAAGCGACCCAACTTGTAATAGATCATTCGTCCAGACTTTAAATTTCCTCAAGTGTTATAAATATAGAAATCATATGCCTCATGCAAAGTCACCTGAACATCGATACAAGTGTCGACCAAACATATATCTAAATATATATAAAACACCTGAAGTCTCAAGTCTCGTTTATATTGTAAAGTTTTCTATATATCATCATGATCATGAAGATATCTATGGCAATGTGCAAGCAATCATTGCCTCCTTCGACAAATTTAGAGTTCTCTCCGGCGAGATTTGGTCCCAATATGCTAACTCTAAACCCATACGTCCCAAAGGAAAAAGTCGTGGTCATCATGGGCGCTACCGGAACAGGCAAGTCACGACTTTCCGTCGATCTTGCCACACGTTTTCAAGCAGAGATCATAAACTCCGACAAGATCCAAGTTCACCAAGGTCTCGACATTGTCACTAACAAGATCACGACCGAGGAGAGATGCGGGGTACCGCACCATCTCCTCAGTGTTTTGCCGCCTCAAGCCGACTTAACCGCCGCAAACTTCTGCCACATGGCAAATCTCTCTGTTGAATCTGTTCTTAACCGTGGAAAGCTTCCAATCATCGTTGGAGGTTCCAACTCTTACGTCGAGGCTCTAGTCGACGACGACGACTACAAATTTAGGTCAAAGTACGACTGTTGCTTCCTATGGGTCGACGTGGCACTACCCGTTTTGAACCGGTTTGTGTCTGAGAGAGTTGATAAGATGGTGCAAAATGGAATGGTCGAAGAAGCTAGAGACTTTTTTGACTATTCGGATTCTGATTACTCGAGAGGAATAAAGAAAGCAATTGGAGTTCCAGAGTTCGACATATTTTTCAGGAACGAACCGTTCTTGAATTTGGGAGACAGAGAAGCACTGTTGAATAAAGTGGTCGATGAAATAAAGAGTAATACTTTTAAGTTAGCTTGCAGACAGAGAGAGAAGATCGAACGGTTGAGAAAGATCAAGAAGTGGTGCATTCAGAGATTGGATGCGACTCCGGTTATCACAAGGCGTAGATCAAAGGTGGATGCTGACGTGGCGTGGGAGAGGCTGGTGGCTAGACCGAGCACCGAAGCTGTTTCACGGTTCTTGCTCGATATTGACAGCCCTCGAATGTTTGTGGAAGCATCAACCGGGGCGGTCAGGGAACGCGAAATGTCCCTAGTGGCGTGATCAGCTGGAAAATGTGGTTAAGAAATGTTCTGATGGCATGGCAATGATCAGAAATGTCCAAGACTACTACCATGAGTGATGAGTGGGGAAAATATTTTTAAAATATGCTAGAAAATAAAGTTATATCCACGGCTCTACATATATTATATAGTATACGCATCATATATAGTACTGTTAGATACTGAAATTTTGGCATAACGGTTATTCAGTATTATCTTCTACTTTTTTGGACTCAAATGAGACTGTAAGAGGAATGCTATACTTCGAAATGAGACCTTTTCTTTTTTTGGTAAATGTTAATTTTATATTAAATTTTCAAATTTATGATAATGAAAAATTGTAGCGAATTGCGTAAATTAAACTAGATAACAGAGACTACGACGAAAATGAATTGGATCCAAAACAATAGTGGAAAACAACCTACAATCCAGTTAAGCCAAGAAACCGGCTCGGATCAAAGAACCCGGCATTGATCAAGGACGAGAGCCAAATACCACGAACTATCGAGAAACAAGGTGTTCTCAAACTTTGAAACAACAGTTCTTGTAGCTAGCTTCCAACAACCTTACCCAAACATGATCTAGACCGAAAATTCAAGCACGAACCCAAACACTCAGAGATAACTTTGGAAATAAGACTTGCTTTTGTATAACTATTTGATTTAAATATTACAACGTCTAAGCTGAGTGGGGCACTGAAGTTGGCAACTTATATTTTTTTTTTTGCACCGAAGTTGGCAACTTATATGTCGTATATAGTTATTCAGTGATTTCTTCTTTAAATGTAATTGTTTGATGCAGACACACCTATGTATATAGGTCAGATATATAATCCTGAATTATTAAGATCAGAATACGAAAGAAATCGTACACGTGAAATGAATCGTAACGAGTTTATTAGTACGTAGTATGAAAATATTTCATATATTTGAGCTAGGAAAATGATCAAATTAAATGTTCTAAACTATTAACCACTCAAATCAAACGACATGATGATGAAGATAGTTTTAAAGCAGTTTTTTTTTAGCGTGTGGAATCCCTTGAAATTGTTGTTAACCAGTTTGAGTCGGGACATAAGAAGAACAAAGACACAAATAAAGTGTGAAGATAAATTTCTAATGAGTTAGATGTTACCAAAATGAAATGACCGTACAGTAAGAGACCGTACAGCCGTTGACAATTTATGTTGCATTATTCGATTCAAAGTGGGTTAATGCGTTCTTAATTGGAACCCATCCATTATTATTATTCTCCAGATGCTCCTGGGCCCCACTCCGTCAATATTCGTCCCGTCGATATACTTATTTACCATGGATAATTTCTTCTTAAAAGACCATTATATAAATATTTAATTTAAATATTATACTCTCTCTACTTCGTAAAGGATGTTACTTAGACACTTTTCACATATATTAAAGAATTCAATAAAATGCATTTATGTTTTCATTAACATCACATATCTAACCAATAGTATTTTAGATAAATCGATTTATCTATAAAATTAATGCATTTTGCAATTAATTTTCAGCTGAAAAATTATATAAATTGCATTGATATTATAAAATGACACTTTTTGTGAAACAAGAAAAATAAGGTAAAGTAACACTTAATATGAAACAGAAGAAGTAATCAATAACAAAAATTACCAATGAATATTAATAGGCAAAACAACTTAAATATATAGAAACTTACATAGAAAATTTAAAGACAAAAAAAAACTTTTACAAAACAGAGAGTACCTACACTACTACTACGAGTCCTCGACCGTGGCTCATTGGCCTGGTGCGATATATCTGTGGACTGACGTTGATGTAAATACTAAAAAAATATGCATCTATGTATATGGCTTCGACGTAGAATTTGAAACTACAAGAGATAAGGGAGAAAGTGGAAGAAGACAAAGAACAAATTGCGAAAAAAAAAGAGTCTTTGGAGTAAAAAGGAATCACATCTTTTGAGCATAACGCAATAATTAAATTCTATCATTGTTTCCCATCAATGCGACTTTTTTTATAAACAAAGTAAGGGTTCCATGAATCTCCATCCTATTTTGTTTTATAAGTTATCTCTGTGTTTTTTGTTTGTTTGCTAGTATTATTAATACAAGTATATTCTCATCGCTCTAACCTACTGCGGTGTAAGAGCACCATTATCGCCGTTTCTTAGGCAGAGTTTTTAATGTTTTTAGAATTAAAAAAAAAAGAAAATTATGCATTAAGAGTAAAGACGTCTCTTAATTAAGGGCCACAAGAGACGTCTCTTATAGACACGTGTCCCTCTTTTCCTTTCGTCGTCTTTCTCTCTCTCCTGAATCCTCGACGACTCCGCCTTCTTCTCTTCTCGACGATGAATGGAATCATGGATAGTTTCTCTGGTGTTTTTTTTTCCTGTGCTGTAGTCTCCTATTTAGGATCTCAATCATCTGTTGTAGTCTTGGTAGGCTCATGGGATTGCAGAGGCCATACTGCGAACCACCAATCTCTCAGTTCCCTTAAAGTAGCAGAGGAGATAACAATAATCAGATTGTTAGCAATTATAGTTATTAAGAAGAAGAAGATGAAGCTGAGGCCTTGAGTGATGCGATTAAAGAGTTTTCAATGGCTTCTAAGGAGGTTGTTAGGATCAAAGACATCTTGCTCGACAAAGACATCGAGGTTTGTTTTTGATCTTTTAAATTTCTTTAAAATTGTAATCTTTGATCACGGAAGCTTGATTTTTTTTTTTGTGTGTGTGTGTTATGTAGCCACACTCAGTGATAGTTGATTCTCTAAGGAAGCTAAAGTTGATGTCTTTGAATGTGGATATTTTCAAGGTTGGTTCATTGTGTATCAAGTTGTTGTTCTTGAGGTTTTGAATGAGAGTGCGTGTTTGATCTTTAAGGTTATCTGTCTGCAGAGTACTGAGATAGGAAAGGCTGTTAATGGTCTGACGAAACATGGTTCTGATAAAGATGAACTTGGAAATTAAAAGTGAACTTGGCTGAGGCATCACCTGCGTTGAGGAAGCCAGTGTTCACCAAGGTCAGTGAGCTGAGACCAGGAACCAGTGGTCTCTCACTTAACGTGAAAGTCATCAGCACGAAGATGGTGATGCAGAGAGGAGGATGTGGTCGTCCCAGTGGTCCTCAGGCTCGTCAGATGCGGATTGCTGAATGTCTTGTTGGTGATGGTAGCTTGACAAAATGGGTTCTTGCTCTACGTCGGATTTGGCTTCTTCAAGCATCTTGACCCAGACATCACCACAGTCCAGAGAGTGAGATAGTGAAACCAATAATTAGATCAACATTGAAACTTTTATCTGCCTTCCTCGTATTGTTTTTGACTAAACCTGTTTCTAGGAAAATATCTCTACTAGTTGTGTTTAGTTTTTATGATTTTGCTTCAATTTGATGTCTGAATGAATCTCTTCTTTGTTGTGATTCATCTGTGTTCTTGTAGGGATCTTTTAAGGAGGAGACAAGATGAGATTGGTCAAGTGTTGGTTCTGCTCTTCTACGATATATCAAGGACATGGTATTCAGTTTGTCCACAGCGATGCTAAGGTACATCAACTTTTCCAAGAATCAGATTAGTTTGTATTTTTGGGAATAATCCTCCACTTCTAAGTCATGCTTTCAACACTCAATTAAGCTCTGTACGTACATTATCTCCCTTCGATTGTATGTATTTAATTGTCTATCCCTAGTTTGATGTCTATCTTTTGAGTTTGAGAAGAAGAGAACCCTTCATATTTTTTTTTAGAACCCTTATATAAAAGACTTGCAATGAACCATACAAATATACATGTCTCTTAGCTAAGTCTCTTAAACCTACTTTTCCAACTAAAAATTATTAAAAAATAATTAAGAACCCCTAAATGAGTAGGTGGGATAATGATGCTCTTACAATACACGGGCATGAAATAATTTCCAAAATCTGTGATCTACAATAAATAATGGGCCTAGAATAATCTCATTGTTTTAAGAACTTAGGCCCATATGCAATAGAATACGTTCGCGCGTATTAGAGAAATAGAGCGAGCGAAGCTCACGAGAACGAATGATAATCACACTCTGACTTTATTTTTGGGTTTGGTTAACTTTTGACTAGACAAGTGTAAAACATACACAGCAGTTTAAACTGAAGGGCGTGAAATAAAGGAATGTTTTGTTTATTACAGCTAAAGAAAAGACGATAAAACAAAAGGATATTAAGACAATGAGAGTGAAAGAGGAGGATTGATCAGCGAATGAGTCTGCCTCCGCAGGTGAAAGTGACAATGCAGGACTCATCCACAAAGACTGTATAGTCATGAGCTGGTTTCGCTAGCAATGGCGGCAGCCTAACCAGAAGGTCGCACACGCACTCGTTGTCCATTTGCTTCACCCACTTGCAACACTCTTGCTGAGCGTACGTCTCCTCTCTGTGTCTGTGATGGTGACGGCGCCGATGGTGACGGCGCCGATGGTGGCGTCTGTGGCTGTTGTGGTGGTCATGGTCATCGTCATCGTGATCATGATCGTGGTTGTTGTGATCATGGTCGCCATCATGGTCATGATCATGGTCGCCATCATGGTCATGGTCATCGTGATCATGGTCGTGGTCACGGTGATTATGGTGGTGGTCATCGTTGTCATGGTCATGGTCGTGGTCGTCATGGTCGTGATCGTGGTCGTCATCGTCATGGTCGTGATCGTGATCATCATCGTGGTCATGGTCGGGAGGAGGAGGAAAAATGGGAGGAGGTGGGGCAATGGGGGAAGGAAGTGGGACAGTGTTCATTGGGAGACGTGAGCAGGCGTAGTTAGCCAGAGCGTATTGAGAGGCGCATAGTGGACGCGGTGGTGGAATCTCTACGATTCTCTGGCCTCGCGTGATAGAGGAAGAGGAAAGAGCCAGAAGGATAATAGCTACAAGAAAAAGAGTTTTCATGGAGATGTATGTGTATGTGTATGTGTATGTGAAGAGAGATCTTCGGTGAGTTCTCGTTATATACATACTCAAAAGGTAAAAGTAGGTACAAAGAGAATGGTTGCAGAGAGGTTTTAGGTTCATATTAGAGTTATTTCATTTGATTTGCGTGTCTTTTGTTAGGTTGGCTTGCAGAGCTTTTTCTTTTAGGAGGAGTGTTTCATTTTGGCAGAAACAATAAGACCTGTTTCCCAATTCCCAAACCAATTTAATCACAAAAACTATTGTTAGCTGCAACTCCAAAAGCGTGACTAAAAGAAAAGTGATGGTATTTGTTGTAACTGAGTTATAATTGATCCTCTAGCATCCAAGACGATGTTCAAAAGCAAGTCTAGCAATTGCATTACTCCAACATCGTTATCAAAATATGCATCATTAGGTCACTAGAGTAAATCTGACAAGTGCGTTGACAGCAGTAGTAATCAGACAAGACAGAGACTTGTTTGTTTGTTTGTTTGTGAGTTACTTACTCACAGAGGCGCTCTTCAGGCTCCTGCTGCTTCTTGGCAATCTCCCTATCTTTCTCAACCCGTTCCCTCTGCATTTTCAATCTATCTTTCCTCTCTTCCCATCCTTCCTCCAACAACCCCAAGAACTTATCCTTAATAGCCAGCAAAGGATCTCTATCAACCAACTCCTCGTCTTTATAAGCCTGCCTCAATACCGCAGTCTTGATCCCTCCTTTCAGCGACAAGTAGAATACACCCGAATGACGCGTAAAAACACTCGAAAACGCGTTAGAGAACCTAAACTCCTCACAGAACTTGCCGAGTATAGGCACAGGGACTCTCTTCAACAGCGAGAGAGACAACAACTCGTGAAAAACCCCAACAGTTCGCTTCTCCATCTCCTTAGAAGCTTGATCCAAACGAGAAACATCCTCGTACGGAGATATGTACTCTTGCTCCAACCAATCTCTAGTCCACTCTCTCATCTCCTTCCTCAGGAACATCCCCGACGGTAACTTCACGTCGAAATTGGGCCGGACGCGAACACCGGTTCTAACGGTTTCTTCTTGGGCTTTAATCTCGATAACCGATTTAGCGAAATCAGGGTTCCAATCAACGAGCTCGAGAAACGACTTACCTCCCTCTAAACCGGTTAACCGGAAATAGTTTGGGTATTTCTTAACCAATCTAACCAGAAAATCATTTGGAAAACCGAAATCCCTCTTCACATGAACCAGTTTCTCGGCGCTGATGACTTTATCCTTCGCCATCATCAGCAACTTGCAGAGCTTAGCGACGATCAACGGCTCGTTCTCAGCGTAGATCCTCTCCTCTTCTTCGAGGAATGCTCTGAGACGGGGCGTGGGGCGGACGAATTGAACCGGATCGGACTTCGGTTTGATCCGATCGTGGGAGATCTCGAAGAGGGAAGGGTTCATCTCCACGAAGCTCTTGGCTTTGAAGTTGAGGCGCAGCCTCTCGCGGCGCTTCTCGAGGTACCTGAGGGGGATGACTTGGCCTGGCTCGTTTAGCACTTCTTTGACGACGCGAGCGCAGAGGTTGTAGCGCTTGTCCCGCTCGATGGCTTCGTCCAGCTTCGTGTCCTTCTTCCACACCACTTTCAAGCTCGATATCCATCTCAATTTGTGGTTTAACGATGGTGAAGTTTTCGAATAATTGGTTAGGCTTCTCAACACCATCGTCACTGATTTGATTTCTAGGGTTTTTGTTTTACAGAGGAAATGGCTATAAACCCCTGGAAGACCACGCGCCATGAGAGAGCAAACTATCGCAAACGCGCCGCTTTTTTTTGGACTCTTTATGTAAGAAAATGATATGATATGATATGATGTAATAAGTTCTAATGAAAGTATGTGTTACACAAAAAGAATGATATGATGTTAATGCCAACTAATACAAAAATCCGTGTATATCCATCCATTATGACTATATAAAAAGATCTTCAACCCTTTTTTTTTTTGAGAAAGAAAAAAAACAAAAGATCTGCAACTTATTTACACAGCTCAACTTTGGTTGGTCTTTTGTTCTTATGAGATATCTTATTATAAAGAACAACTTAGTTTTAATTATTTCTATGATCAAATGATTGTACATAACAATTTTCGATCGATGATCACAATAGAATATACATTATATCTTCCCTTCTCTCTGGGAACTAAACTAGTACATTTAAGCAAGAAGGAGATTGATTGATCTCAATCATGGGAGGAGGAGAGAAGAAAGACAGCACATTTCCAAATGATGTACAGACGAGCTCTTTGCTCCTTTATCTGCTTCGAACATCTTTTCCATGTCCTTACCTTCGTACTACTGATGCATCTCAGTACCACTGCCGCCGCCATTGTTTCCTATCGAGAACGCTTTCAAGGTAAAAAAAAAGAAGAGTGGCTCAACTTTTGTTTTTGATGTGTTTTGGCTGCTGGAGAGATTTATATAATGCTGCTGACTAACTGGAACTCTATTTAAATAATTTGGGAGATCAATAGTGAATAATGCACACATAGGATAAATATACATTATTGAATTGAATAATATGGGCCTGCATGTTTCTAAGCGTGAATTGAAAAGACATGGTGCTTTAACCCCTTGGCTTCGCTTTTGAACTAATATCTTTTGTTTAGTATCTATCATCGATTAAATGTTCAGAGAAAACGTTTTTTATTATAACTTTGGTATCCTCTTTATTTTTAAAGCCTTATCAGTATTGAGATTTGATTTTGCGGTGAGGACATTGTTTGAACAGAAATTTTCTGTTCATGTACACATGAGACTTAATGAGCTGTGGCTTGTGGGGCTTTATGTCATGTCGTGTTGGGTGGAAATTCGATGATTAAGTATCTGTTTGGGTAGTTAAGATATGAGATTAACTTAATCAACTAATTAATCATGGATTTGCATGTATGAATGTTCATCTCACCAAATCACTCGGTTGATGCCCTTTGATACAAGCTTTCCAAATGACCCAAAGGGTATTAATATAAGGGTTTAGTTTATAGCTTCACTAATGTGTTGTTAATGAAACATATATAGTTTATTAGTTTTTTTTTGTAGTTTATTAGTTTCATTGTATAATGCCCATGAATTTTGTCAATATGCCTCGCAGCTAAATGATCATAATTGCTACACCATGGCTCATGCAGTTGTTATTATGTACGTGTAGGGGTGCCCAATTCATCCAATATGAAATTAACTGTTTTTAATATGGTTGAAATGAATATATTTTTTCGGATACGATGAAAAGCTGGGATCTTGGAGAGCTGAATTTTGTTTATTTTGTAACCGCGTAGATGTAACCCAATAACATGGGGTGATATATAGTATGGTTTCCTGGTTTAGTGAAACTCCAACGAGCTATCTTCCTTAAAAGTCTTGTTTAGCTGGATTTCTTGGTGAGTGTATGCAGCAAGAGGCCAAAAAAAAGAGGCACCGAGTGTGCAACCATAAACAGCCACAACGATAGTTATAAAGGGGTTGCAGCTGTAACTTCCGCCACCCGGATTCAATTCGCGTTGGGAGAAACTATTTATAATGCTTGGGTTTTTGGCAAAGAGGTGAAATCACTTTTTTTTAGACCAAAAAAACAATAGTTATAAAGCAGAACATTTAATACTTTAAAATTTGTAAACAAAATGAATATATAAAAGAGATGAAACTAACAAAGTAGTATAGTATTGCTTCTCACTAAAAGCAGGTGAAGTTCATTTTCATTCGTCAATGTCATAATCATTTTTTTTTGGAGTTAACATACTGTAACCCAAGAAATTCATAGTTTGCAGAAAACAAGAACAACCATAACGTGCGGATAAGGTTAGTTGTGTAGTCGAATTAGATTACCGGATAGGTCGGTCGTTTGTTTCACAAAAAAAAGTATTTGATATAAATAATCTACATTTTGACTAATTTGAACAGAACAAAGAAAGCAAAAAGAAGATTGATTTATTTGACAGGTAAGATGAATGCACCAAGGAGTGGTGAAGCTCTCCTTCGCGTACACCTTTTTCTGCTTCATGGCTCTCTTTCTTTCTTTATTTGTCTGCCACGTATGGCTCACTCTCTCTCTCTAGAACAGAGCACGTGCGAATGATGCACCAAATTCAATCGATACATTACAGATGGAGAAAGGCTCTTATCAAATACGTCATGCTAATTTGGAAAGAAATTATCGTAAATGCAATTAGAGCCATAAAAAACATAAACGGCTTAGATATAACAAGTTTCTACTAAACTTTATGGACTTCTTTTCTCTTTTGGGAGACAAGTACAGTTCGTATCCAAGTACTGTTTAGTTAGATAGATGCTTTTACAAGGTTGGGGTAATCAAGCTGTATCATTTACTCAGCAATTATTAAGGCCCAGGCTCACATGGAAGCTACTACAAGGTGGAAACTTGTGTACGCATCTCTTTGTCTTCTTCAAGGTGTCTCCAGACACACAAACGCCAGTCCAACCGACGGCAAGAAGAACCCTCTCCGTGTCTTCTTAAATATTTGGAAACATCTCAGTGGAACAAAGTGGACTGAACATTCCTATCTGCTAAAGCCAATCAACTAGTAAGCAATCTTTTGTATCCGAATTTGACCAGATCATAATTGAAAGAGTGTTAAACAAACAAACCCAATAAAATGTTTAAAGTCTATTTCTATGAATCTTGTGAGAATCTTGTGTGAATCAGTGTTGTAACATTCTTAGAAGTTTCAGTTGTTTTCTCAGGAGGATATTTTTCCAAGATAAACTCACTGATGATAGTATGATCTCTAATTAAGAAGATAAAATATATTTTAGATCTCCAAAGTCCGTGTATGAAAATGCATTCATACGAAGGTGCTTGTTTTAAGGCTGAAGAGAAGAGGTTGTGTTCTTATTATCCCACATCGCTTATTAGAACAAACATTGCTACTCTCTTGCGACTATAAATAAAGAGGCCGAGCCTTGCATCCAATTCATACCTTTCTCGGCCTTTTGGCTAAGATCAAGTGTAGTATCTGTTCTTATCAGTTTAATATCTGATATGTGGTCCATCGGACCACACGATATTAACTCTATTTTTTAAGGGAAAAGACCTGTTAAGATAGCTTGCTATCTGGGCTTTCACGAGTCGCCTATGCGTTGCACTATAGCATGGGCCTGGCTCAACCCATCAACCCAAGTTTAAACTATTTATAAACAATGTCGTTGGATTCTAAGTGTATGGCTAAATTGGACAAGCGGCCTCTTTAAAGAGTGAGTCTCGCGGGGGAGAATGGATGTTGGTCCTTAACAGAGCGAGGCTTACCTTTCTTTACTTTATAGACTTCCTTCTTCTTTACAAAGAGAAGATTCAGAGGATAACGCTGCTAATCTTATCAACACTACCTCTAGATCAGAGAAAGAGAGGGTGATCATGCTGTCTAACGGTTCAAACAAAATGATAAAAGGGAAGGGCTTAACGAATGAATGAATCTAGCTTTAAGACACCTTATTTAAGATTGAAGACAGGAGACGATCACATTGGAGCCACTTTCAAATGATACTAATAAGAAATCAGATGCTTTTAATCCAGAGCTGACTCACCAAAATGAGGAAAAGTCTATGAACGCCAACTTAAGAGTGCATTCTTGAGAAGATTCGGATCAGGCCTCCTATAACCAACCATATACAACCTTCTTGATAAACAACGTATGCCACTCATACTTGTATTTACGAGTTCTTATTAGAGAGGTGAGAGAGGCGACTTATATCTTCTTCGCAAGAAATCCAACTTATCATAACAGTCTGAGAAGAAAAAGAAAACAAATCTATACAAACAAACTCAGCAATGCATTAAGATTAGGGAGCAGGAGATCGCTAACCTTCCTCTCTTACTGCTGGGAGCCATCAGAGAAAGTCGACAAAGATGAGGATTCCAACACTCCAAGCCAAGTAAAGGTGATTCAGGGGACGAGATGAGCATAGGAGGAGGAGGAGCGTTTGTGAATGGTCGGGTGGTCAGTGTAGGATTTGCAAGGAGATGTATAGCTTGCGCTGCGCACTTGCGTTTTTTATGGTTTGTAATGGTATTCCTGTTGGACTAGCTAAGACCGCCCACAAAGATGAGGATTCCAATCTATCTAGTAGATTCAACAAGCATGATAAAGTTTCAACTTGAAAAAAAAAAATTGTGAGCTAGGGCTGCCGATGTTGCTTCATTCATGACTCGGGAGAAAACTTTTCATTGGTTGTGCATATACTCATATGGTTAAGTAATTTAGATTTATGGTTTAAAGTTGAAGGATGAAGTAGAATTTTTGGAATGTGAAATTTAGGATTCTAATAAATATATAAATAAATACTTAGAAAATATAAAAAAAATTATAATAATTTTAAACATAATTTTCGATTTTCAAAAAGAATTTTTTTTTAAAAAAAATCGGAAAACAAATTAAAAAATTATAAAAATTCTGGATTTGAAAACATAAAAAAATATTTTTTTTATTTTTTTATTTTTTATTTAAATAATTTTTTATTTTATATATAGAACAAATGTATAAAAATCTTTTGTCACTTAATGAAAAAATATTTTTGAAAATGTACCTTTAGTGGTGGTAAAAATGAATAATGTTACCATAAAAGTGGTAAAAATGAAATTCCTCAATTTTTCATTATAATTAACTATTTTTGTGTTTTAATATTTTTTTGTTAAATAGATCCCAATAATAATTTTTATATGTTATTTTAGTTTTTACATTATTTATAATTAAATTATTGATATATAATTATTATGTTGTAAATGATAAATGTATAAATTAAAAATAGTAGGTTAGGATGTTGAATTTTTTTTAAACAAACAGTTGTAAAAGGTTAAAAAGAAGTTGATGTTAAATAAATAAGTTAGAAAAAGATAAAATGATGTGGAATGTTAAAAGATTAAAAATAGGACGTTGATAATGAAATGAATTTTGAAACTATTGCACATAGTGTAAAGTTATAGTAGTAATAAAAAAATATATGTATAGAAAAAAGTTTACTGTTAACGGCTGTATAGTGTGGTTCGTCTGTCACTTGGACCCTATGTATTAGAATGCTTTTGACTTTATGAGCAATTAGATTCTGACTTGTTTTAAAAAAACTGGGTATATTTTCTGTTTTACATTTTTTTAGAAATTTAATTTTTATAATTGCATTTTAATTATATTTGTGTTTTTTTCATATAATATTTCTTTTAAATGATTACTAGAAGTTTTAGTAATTATATTAAAATAATTGCTATCAATAGATAATGCAGTTGTTTTAATAGAATAAGATGGATAATATAATATTTTTTACTGGACTGAAACAAAGGAGACTTGTTGGATCGTTTTCTCATCAGACTTCACTCTCAAGCTTTGATCGGTTTCTGCGGAACCCAAAAGCAATCGTCTCTTTTTGTTTGTTTTCAGCGCGGAGAAGACTCAAGATGATAAGTTGGAGTGGATTCAAATGTTTCATATGGGCCTACCTTCTTTACCTTCTCAGCCGGAGAACAGGCGGCGGCGGGTATATCGTTTTCCTCTTCTTTTTCTTTTACTAATTACTTACTACTTGCGAGGTGCTTTATTTTTGTTATGTGATGCTCTTCTCCTCTTGCCACCTGCTTCAGCGATGTTGAATTTTTCGATTCGGTCACTAAAGTTGACCACCTCAAAGGTCTAGGTATGTTCTCTCCCTCAGACAGTTTCACTTTTAATTTTAGTTTGACTATTACTTCCTTTCTGGTGCAGCGGAATTGCTAGAAGAAGGGAGAGAGGTCAGGCCTTTGATCGTCGCTGTAACAGGATCAGTTGCCTCTGCCACACCTTTCAAATGTCAGCGTAGTGAAATGCTTGCTGTTATTCTCGAGGAAACGGTAATGTCTGCATTCTTTGGATGGATTCAGAGGGGGGGCATGTAATGAGATAATAATAATAATAATAATAATAATAATAATAATAATAATAATAATAATAATAATAATAATAATAATAAGAAAAATTGATCCTTCAGGAAGAGATACAGTTTCTGAAACGTAACTGGAAGTTTTCGTGGGTTCAAGACACTGCATCCATCAGCCTCCCCATCACTAAGCAAGTCCCTTGGTTCCTGGTAAAGCCTTCTGCTTCCTTTCTCTTTTAACTGGACTCTGCTCATTAATGCTTTATAGGAAGATGGGACAGGCCGCGTTAATGTATCTGGAGCTGAAACTGCATTAGGCTTTGCTTTCACTGTGGGAAGTGAAGTATTTGAAAAGCCTGAGGCTTCTTCGCTTCTTCCAGGAGCATTAGCTTATCTCCAAGGCCTCAAGGTGTCTTTTTTTTTTTTGTTGTCTACTTATCAGCTTCTCTGTTTACTCATTGCTAAATCTGTGTGGCTTCAGATGCTTGGAGTAAGACGCTTTGAGTATGTTCTCCCAATTGGTACATGGCTTACGGTTGTTGGCGAGGTATCTCTCCCGTCTCTTTACTCTCTTCTTATATGCCTACTTTGAGCTCATTTTTGTTTGCTCTTTTCTGTGTACAACAAGGCCGTAAAAGATGGTAGCGGGAATGTCAGGATTCAAAAACCCGATCAAGGGCCTTTCTACATCTCACCTAAACCCCTCGATCAACTCATTCCTACCTTAGGAACGTGGTCAAGGTTGTTGCTTTTTTTCTCTGTTTCCAAGAACATTTTGATTTGAAAACAAAAATCTAAAAGATTTTTTTTTCTTTTTCTGGCAGGATATTCAAGTATGCCTCCATGGGAGCCTCCTTCTGTTTCACTGTTCGTGGTGTGATTATAACTTCAAAGCCTTTGATTATATATATTCTACATGTGATTGAAGATATTCTATTTATGTTTGGATATATTCTATGGAGAATGCGGCAGGGACTGCCTATTCTGAAAAAACATGTGACGTTACTGAAAAGGTATGTCACACACATCTTTAACCAAAGCCAAAAATACAACTTGCAAATGAATAGCTATTTCATTAATAGTTAAGCTATATGTCGCAGAGGTCTTGGTGCAGTTAGTAAATACATTCTTGTGAGAAGTAGAGATTTTATAGAGAGAAGGCGGCATCGACTGTTAAGGAACAGGTATGTTTTAGCAGCTTAACACGTGCGTATGGGTGTGTGAACGGTCATTCCAAATTAAGCGGTCACCTTGTATTTGTCGCAGAGTTTTTTGTGCAGCTGCAAATAGAACGAGACAAGCGACTGAAGAAGGTTTGTGTGAATCATTTTTCCCTGAATATGCTTGTGAATTTGCTCTGATTATATCTCTCGCACCAGATGTACCTGATCTCTGTGTGATCTGCCTTGACCGAAAGTGTGACGCCGTTTTCCTTGAGTAAGAGCACAGCCTTCTCTTTCTCCTACCATCAAGTGCGTTGTAGATTTTTGATTCCTTCTTTTGTTTGGTTCGGTTCGGATTTGTAGGTGTGGTCATATGTGCTGCTGCTTAACATGCTCCTTGTCCTTGGAGTTACAAGGGAAGCGTTGTCCTCTTTGCCGTAAACCAGTAGTGGTTTTGAAGATTTACCGCATTTGAAGACAAAAGAAAAAACAAACTCAGTGGAACAAATTTGACTAAACATTCCTAACTGCTAAAAGCCGATCAACTACTAAACAATCTTTTGTATCCGACATTTGACCAGATTGTGTTAACAAACAGACACAATAGAATGTTTTAAGTCTATTTCTATGAATCTTTGTGACAATCAGTGTTGGATAACAGGAGATTTTTTTTCGAGAAGTTTACAATATTGGGTACTTTCTCATGGGTCTTTATCATGTTGACACACTTTCTCCACGAGGTGTACTTTGTCCCTTACTTTTGATTTTTCTTTTCCTTTATTGCCCTTCACGTTGGTCACGTGGACAAGAGAAATGCTAAGTTCTGGTTCGATGCTGACTACACGTAAAATAGCCAAAAGTTAACTTGCTTTGAGTGTTTTAGTTTAGTAGGTTTATTGAACAGTACAATTAGATTAGAACCGTTGGATTAAAAGTTTATAAAATAAATCAAACGGCTATTATTGAAGCAAGTACATCTACTTGTTTCGTAGTGGATGGGAATTTGTAGTTTGGTTGGGTGGTGTGTGGTTAATGTTAGTGTGGGTGGAGAACTTGTGGTTGGGAAAGGGGTGTGACTTTTGGGAAGTGCGCTGGCGAAGAAGATGTGGTCAAGAGTGGCGTGGTCATATATAATTGTATATAATATCCACATCTTTCATCACTACCACTTCCATAATCATTTCCATAAGCTTTTCTACCGCCACCTCCTCCATACTCTCTGGTTTATGGTCTATTTCCACTTATGGATCTTCTTTTTTCACTGATTCCGTAAACACCATCACCATAACATCACCTCTTCCATGACTGCCTCCACCTCGAGCAACACCTCCATACACATCTTTACCTTGTGTTCTCACTTTCGTTAGTTCCATTTCCATAACCATGACCTCCACCACCATAAGATGATTCTCCACCATCTCCGTTATCACTTTCGTCTCTGTTTCAGCAATTGCAATTGGTCGCCATGGTATAATCAATGAAAAAGAAGAAACAAATTATCAGATTAGGATCTAAAAGAGTAAAGTGATTTTTTAGTAGAAAAAAAAAGTAAAAGAGAAATTATGTTTTTGGATCTGAGTTTTAAAGCGTAACAAAAATAAAATGAAAAGTAATTTAGTTAACTTGTGTTTTTAGTTGGAGGGTAGAAGAGACATTTTTATGAGACAAAGTACTCCACATGGTAGAAGTATGTCTGAATGTAAAGGAAAGTGTAAAAGTATGTCTGAATGTAATTATTTCTTTTTTTCCAAGCTAGACTCACTGATGATAGTATGATCTCGAATACTAAAAGATGAACATACTTAGATTTCCAAAGTGTATGAACATACGAAGGTGTTTGTTTAAGACTGAAGAGTGAAGGAGGGTTGTGTTCTTATTAATCCCACATCGCTTATTAGAACAATCATGGCTCCTCTCTTGCGACTACAAATAAAGAGCCCCTGCATCAAATTCATACTTTTCTCGACCTTTTGGCTAAAATCAAGTGAAGTATCTAAGTGTAGTATATGTTCTTATCAGTTTAGTATATGATAAAAGGTCCATTGGACTATACGATATTAAAAGCTGTCAAGATAGCTTGTTATTTGGATTTTTGCTAGTCGTTCATGCGGTTGCATTACCGCATGGGCCTGGCTCAACCCATCAACCCAAGTTAAACTATTTGATAAAACATTGTCATTGGATATGAAGTGTATGGCTCAGTTGCGCTCTGTCTAGCGGACATGTGGGCCCTTTAAAGAGAGTCTTGCGGGGGAGTATGCATGTTGGTCCTTAACAGAGCGAGGCTTACCTTTTCTATACTTTATAGACTTCTTACATTGTTTATGAGAAATCTTAGCCGTCAAAAGAGAAAAAACGAGATTTTTTTATAGTTTAAACCGATGGCCTCTGTCATCAGCTTGTTTGAGTCGTTTTGTTTCTATTTCTTTGATTTGATTTATCTTTGGTTACTTAGTTTGTTCGACTGCCAATTTATTTTAAATTTAGCAAAGTTTTTTATTGTATTTTTTGTGTGATTTTTTCAATAAATTTGGAAAAACAAAAACTTTGGTTCAATTGAACCGTTTAGAAACTAATTGACAGATCTGCTACAGATGGTGATGATAGGTCTTAACGGCTACAATCGTTGATGGTTTTTCATGTGATGCTGATGAAATTTTTTATGCAAACTAGGGCTGTTCAATATGGTAAAACCGAACCGTACCGAACCGAACCGAACCGAAATAGACAATATGGTTTGGTTTTGGTATATACCATATAAACCGAATGGATATAATTTTATAAAAACCGTAGGATTTGGATATGGTTTGGTATATAACCGATTAAACCGAATAAACCGAACAAAACCGATTAAAAGTAGAAACATGTAAATATGTATCTATTTTATAACAATACATGAAAATCTATTTGTTATATAAGTTAAATTTGTGTTAATAACTATTACCATAATGTTATAGTAATAAAGAACATTATATAATTTGTAAAACAATTGAACTATAATTAAATAACAATACATCGCAATTCAGACATCTTCTTTTCTAAGTCTTTTTTTTTTATCTTTTTACTTTATTTTAGTATTCACTAAATTAATATGAAGATGGTAAATTTGATAGAAAATAATTAATGGAAAATTTTCACAACTTTATTCTTATCTATAAACAAACAAACTTTCCTGTTCAATCGAAAAAGCATGACTTTAATGAACACTAAATATGGAAGAGTGGAAAAAGTTTTTTTTCATGTTTCTGTTTTGTTTCATATTTTTATTTTCAAAATTTCAGGTTCTGATTTTAATTATAGATTTGATGATTTTATTTGATGGTAGAAGCATTTTTACGTTTTTGTTCATTTATTTGAACATGTAATATATTTTAAAAAAATGACTGCGTTGACAATATGACTCTAAAATTTATTTTATATGATCTCAAACTAAATAATTATGTTTTTTGATATAAAACCGAATAAACCGAAAACCGACGGTATATAAACCGAACCGAACCGAAGTAAATATGGATTTAGAATGGTAGTTATATTTTACTAACCGAAATACCGAAAACCGAGAAAAACCGAACCGAAACCGAACCGATATCCGGATTAAACACCCCTAATGCAAACTATGGTTACTTCAAAAGGCAGCATCAAATTCTATGAAACGATAATCTTTTTTGTCTCGGTTGCTTCTAATGGAGTATTAAAAAGAGAGTGACAATCATTCTCAACTCAGTCTGAAACTTGGTGTTTTTGGATTAATACGAATATTATCTCTCTTGAGATTGAACTATTCCAAAAACAAATATGAAGCTTTTATATGAAAAATCTTTAATTATCAATACGCAAACAGATATGTGTTAATTTATTTTGGACCCTACTGATATATCCTTTTTAAAAAATTTGTTTTGCTCATTGTTTAGAACTCTTGGTCTAGATAATTTAATAATACAATACAACATTAAAAAAAAAAAAAGACTTCTTCTTACACATGATTTCATGCAACAATAACAAAAAGTGGAAACGTTTGTGAGAAGTAGTATAAGAGATCAACAAGTCCGAGTGATTAAGAAGGAATCTCCAGCTGCAATGGAAGAAAAACTTGCACAAAGCAGTTTGCTTTTTTCAGCTAAACAAACCAAAAGAAGAGTTTGAAGAAGATACTAAACAAGTTCTGCTTTCTTTTAGACAAATAGAAAGACAACAATCACATTTTCCCTCAAAGCGAAGCCCACTAATTACTTATTTTTCATAAAACCAACAGCATAAACATATATTGTTGTAAACAATAGAAGATGCAGAGAAGAGAGAATCAGGAAAACAGAGGCATTTGTTGCCGTCTGGTTAGGTTCGTGGTGGTTAAACTCATGGCCGGTCAAAAGGAAGATAAGTCCGTGAAGAAGAAACTTGATCAAGAACAAGGATTCGGAATCTGATATCAGAATTTACGTCAAGCTAAGCAAAGAGAAGATTCAGAGGATAACGCTGCTAATCCTATCAACACGATCAGAGAAAGAGAGGGTGATCATGCTGGCTAACGGTTCAAACAAAATGATAAACGAAAAAGGGAAGGGCTTAACGAATGAATGAATCTAGCTTTAAGACACCAGTGTTTTTTTAGATTGAAGATAGGAAATGATCACATTGGGAGCCTCTTTCAAATCCTACTATATAAAAGCTACTAATTTTGAGGCTTATTAGGAGTGCCACATAGGATAAAATATTCTCTACCAATCAAACTGCCACGTCATCGCGAATGTTTAGATGATGGGTCTCGAACCATCCAAACCCGTCAAAATAGCCAGCCCATTGTATAACTTATAGCTTCCTTTTCTTTAGCCAACTTGCCTCAGACATCTCCAGCGACTCCAAATCTGTTCGTCTACCCAACTTCACCGGTATAACTTCTACGACTACAACAATGACACTTCAATGCTCCATTATAACTCATCAAGTGAAGACTCTTTGTACCTCTCCACATCCCTCTTCTCAATCTCTTGCCCAGTTCCTTAAATTTGATTTGTCACAAAAAGTTAGTGCATCATATAGTTTTTGAAATTCAAATAATACTAGGTGTTTTTCTGCACCATGTACAATGATAAATTTTTTTAAAGTTAAATTATATTTAAAATGAAATTTATTAATATTATATATTTATTATTTTTGACTAATATTTAATATAAAGTTGACTATTTTTGAGACTATAATGTTTGCTATTGTGATCAACACCTTTTTGCACTACTCTGTTTGTATCTTTTTTTATTAGTCATCTTTCTGTTATTTTTTTCTTTTTGGTAAAATGATTAAAAAAAAGACTGAAGCTAAAATTAATCTGATTAAAAAAAAGACTGAAGCTAAAATTAATATTTTTGTTCTTTATCATTCACGTTATCTTCAAAGTTAATAACATAGCCAACGTAAATGATCGACGTTGAGATTTCAGCTTTTCTGATTTTTACTATTCTAATGTTCAATATAATTTGAATATTCTCTTTGTTTTATAACATAATGGTTTAAAAATATTTTTTTTTTCACTATATAAATTGCTTTTATATTTCAATGTAACTTTATATTTATTAGATATTGTGTAGCCAATTAAATTATGTAAATTACTGTGTAATTGATTAAATTTATATATTAAATAACAGATTTCTAAAGTAATAACTTTTAAATATTACATATTTTAATTAAAATTGATTACATTTTGAAACATATAGAGTAATCTATAAACTAACTCTATATAGATATGAAGACAAAATTGTAAACTGATCTCATCTTGAATTTCTCTCATTCTGTACATTCTTAATTGGGAGGAGATAATCAACATCTAATTTTATGTTACTCTCAGTATATTAGAAATAGTCGAACCATAAATCAATTAAGGATGATGTAAGGAAGACATAAAGATGTATTTCCAGTTATCACAAATATAGAATCAATTGGCAATAACTTAATTATGTCCAGCGTAGGACAACATAGAAGACTTTCCATACCTTCTAATATTATAATATTTCACTATATTATTGGTTAAATCAGTTTTCTCTAGCACAAATACTCACTCAATTCTTAGAGTTTAAGCTTTTCTATCTGATGATATTAGTAGTTTGATCCAAAAAAAAGAAGAAACGGTCGAACTGTACATTATAATTAGAGAAAGAAAACAAGCAAAAATCAACCGAAGACTTTTAAGGTATATGAAACAAAAATTGGAAATATCAATTCTCTGTATTTAAAGAATAATGCAATAAAATTGTAAAAATACAAAATAAAACAAAAAAATACACAGATTGAAAGATTTAGTAAAATAAAATCATAATATAATTTCTATAATTTATAGTGCTCAGCTACACTAAAAAATCTAAATTTACAACATACACAGTTTTATTTACATCTTGAAACCTATTATATAATTAAAATGATTCTAAAAAAAGTGCCATCACAAAGAGTTAAAAAATATACAATAAAATATAATACATAACGTTAAAAATACATTATCACTGATCACTAAAAAATCATGTTAGTAGTAATAAAAATGAGATGACAACATATTTATTAAAACCATAGAACGACACGCAATAAGGTGTTATTAAATATACAAATTACAAATTAAATATGCTCAACGCAAACACACATAAAAATGAGACATCATATTTGGATATATTTAAATAAATAATTTTAAATATATTATATTCTTGATAATTTTAAAATTACTTAAAAAGAATCTAAATTATTAAAAAAATAATATACAAATAAAACTAAAGCAATATTTTGTAACGTAAAATAATAAATGAATAAAATATATAGTATGTTAATAAAATAGATTTTAGATTTTAAAGACTTCTAATTCATGTAATATTACAAAATTCAAAATTTGTTTATTACAATTAATATTTTACATTAGATATATTAAAATAATATTCTAGATCGATATTCAATTGTCAGTTTTCAACTATTACACGTAAAAAAATATTATTAAGTATGCTTTTTTTTAAAAGGAGGTTTTATATTTTAAGTAGGTTATTGGAGTACTTTTTCTTTTCGTAAATTTATTCGAGATGAGATTCCGATCTTTTAAACTAAGATAATTTGTGTTCTATACATAATTATATTTTTTTTACATAACTCTAAAATCTCGGACTTGATTTTTCATATTTTCTTAGTTAATTATGTTACATATAATAGAAATATTTACTTCAAACTAAAAATATAAAAAAAAATCAAATTTAAAAATTAGTTATATATAATTAAATATAGAAAAATTTGCATACAAATAAAAATGATAAATGTAACAAATTTAAATATATTATCCGCGCGTAGCGCAGAGAAAGGATCTAGTGATACTAATAAGAAATCAGATGCTTTTAATCCAGAGTAAACTCGCCAAGACGAGGAAACACAACGTATACCACTCATACTTGTATTTACGAGTTCTTATTAGAGAGGTGAGAGGCGACGTATAACTTCTTCGCAAGAAATCCAACTTAGTGACTTACCATAACAGTCTGAGAAGAAAAAAAAATACAAATCTACAAACAAACTCAGCAATGCATTAAGATTAGGGAGCAGGAGAAACGTGTGGAGAAGAACCAGAGAGTGTCTCTTCTTCAAGCTTAAATTTTCCTTTGAATTCCTTGGATTTGGTGCTCTTGTCCGAAACATCATCATCAGAAGGTGTAGCAGCAGCAACAACAGGAGAAACGGGAGAGGCAACAACCTTAGGATCAGGAGGAGCAGTGTCCTCCATCACCTTGGGGACAGTGAAAGAGAAGTCTTCAAGAGGCGCACCCTTGAACTCAGGATTGGCTTCGACGTAGGAAGCTACTTCATTGCGGCTCCTAAGCTTTTTACCGGTAGGAGTGAAGTAGTAAGTATCCATCTTAGAATAGTCTTTGCGGAGGACAAGGCTCCTCTTAAAACCCTTGGGGGTTTTGGGGAGACCAGGCTTGTCGATGACCCAGGTTCGAGAGGAGTCGTAGTCGAGATCCGCAGGGTCTTCACAAGAGATTTGTTTCTTGTCGCAGGTGAATGGGTCGTCGATCATTCGACTTCTGATGTCCTCGTACTCCTCCTGGCTATCGATGACTCTCCACTGGTGACAGTTTTCGCATTGTGCTGCATAGGTGTCGATCAACCTCCCTGGAGCAATGTCTTTCTGACAATTTAGACAAACCACATGACTTTGAGAGTACTAAGAGAGACAATACAGTAATTAATAATGCTCTCAGGACATAAAGGCTTTAACTTTAACTATCACAACCAGACACAAACCCTAGAATCCGCCGCGTGATTTCTATAACCGTTACTAAGCTACAATAAGAGATCTCAGAGATTGATACAAACATGGACTTGGCCCAAAGCGTAAGGACGTTCGTCTCTAAATACTACCTTGGCTCTTGGTTTGGCTACGCTCCCGTTCTCTTCCTCCGCCATAGCTCTGCTCTGATTTGCTATTTCACTTTCTTTCCGTATACAAATCAAAGCTTCTCTGACTCCAGCGAACACTTGCAATCGCACGGCCTGTGTTAAAAGGTATTCCCTTTGACAAACAAATCTTCTATCGACACGTCAGCTTACTTTTACATTGTTTTGGGCTTTTTCGGCCCAGTACTAATATTTATATGGGCCTAATGAACGTCATTTCCTTCTCCTTCTTCGTCGTGTTGTTGACTGACTCTAACTGTTCCGATTCTGAGTCCTTCTACTCCACGAACACTCACTATCTCCGGTAGATTCACTGCCACTCTGGCAATCTCTAGCCGTCCTTCGCTTCTCACCCTCCTGTGATAGAATCTCGGCCGTCCGTTACAATCCAGCGTCGTTAGAAACGGCGGGAGATCTTTCTTCCTCCTCACGCTTCTTCCTCTCCTCCCTTCTCCACGCGTCTCCATCACCATACGCGGCGGCGCGATCGGTCTCGACTCGGTAAGTAGCGGAGATCCCCACGGAGACATCTCTCCCCCGAGATAGAAACTGTAACCATTTCCCGAAGACGACGAGCACGAGACAAAATCGTCAAAGCTCACTTCAGACACATGACTTGGCTGTTCCTTGTACTCGTCATCCGTGGTGAAGCATTCACGTAGAGACTCGCCGCCGGGATCAGCCGGAGTGCTCCAGCGCCGTCTATGCGAATGCGTAGGTGCACCGCCCTCTAGTGGCCGCCGTTCTTCGGTAAGAATCGGAGAGCATTGCGTCATAACTACCATAACCGCTCTTCCTTTCTCTCTACCAACGCAACTCTTGTAGATGCGATAAACATTTTTTTACAATCAAGATGGGCTTTAATAGTATTTGGTGGGCCCTGTGTAAGTTGACGCCTTCTAACGGTGCATCATAAGCACACTCGTAAACTTAAATATGTATACCAGGATGCCAAGATCTAATGATTTTAAAATCTGCATGAGATTTTTCGACAAATGTTTGAAACTGGCTGGTAGCTGATTACATTTGACTGGGTCCTGATTATTTCATTCAATAGGCTGATAATTATATTTAAAAGCCCCTTTATACGGCCCACAAGCGTTCTTTGGTTTCCTTTCGAAGTCGACAAACGGCCCATCCTTGCTTTGATGATATCCTACAACTTAAGAGCATATGCACCTGACGAACACGTAATATAAACTGTTGTCTGCAGTCTACACCATTAAGATTTAAGAAGAGTCTACTCAGTGAGTTCTTACTATTTATTTATGTTCGTTAGCTCGAACATGTAAGTTATATCTGGTTCAAGAATATTTTCCAGTTTGCATGAAAAATTTGATGATTCCAAATTCCAATCATTATTTACGTTACTAATAACTAATATGCATGCATGCATGGATGTAACATGTAACTCCGTATATTGGAATATTTGTGCTCCACCATCAACTTTCTAAGATTTTTTTTTTTGTTATTATAACTAGAGTTGTTGTTGGAACTCGTTTTTGACAAAGTGGTGTGGACCATTTTTCCGATGGGTTTTTCGACGGAGACGTCTGTCGGAAAGACCGGAATTTGGGCACGATGCAATCGTCACCGTGAACACTATGCGTTAGTGTATTTATTGGTCAAAATCGGAGTTGTGTTGAATGAGAAATGGAGGTCCAAAGTGAGTGATGTATAAAGTTTTAAATTTGGCTAAGTATAAAAGATTTAGCAAATGGATCACTTTGGATATTTGGGTTAGAGTTTAAATTTAAATTTGTTAATGAGACATTATGTCAATTAACTTATTTAGTTAATTTTATTCTTGATAAACCCAAGCAAAGTATTTTTAAGTTTGATGACTTGGTCAAAGTCACAATATTACTTTGCAAACTAACGTACGAGATCTTGGAAATCAATTCCATAATAATAATTGATATGTACGTTAGTTGACTCCTTTTATTTGCATAACGTGTACTTTCTCTTCAAGTTATAAAAAGAGATCACTTGTGCAGTTTTCATTACACGGCAAAATAACAGTTCTCCATTTTTTCTTTTTTTCTCTGATTTGTTCTTTTGAGTCTGAGAGTATACACAAAACTAGTTTCGCCAGGCTTCTGATAGAGTGACGCAAATCAGAAGATTTTTTGCAGTTGTATCATGGGACTCATTACGTTATCAAACCGTCGCACTACGGGACGTATTTTGAGTTAAGGAAAGAGATAATATCTCGCCTCTGCAGTTGTATCATCCTTTTCTTAATCTTTGGTATACTTTTATCAATTTTATTATTTACAATATTCAGCTCTCCGTAGTTTATATAATACGGTCCTATCAGTCTTAACTCAAAATATCCGTTTATTGCTTTGCACTAACCGGACTGATTATTGTATAAGTTTTTTGTTTAAGAACAGGTTGATTGATATTTTCTAAAAGGTGTTGGAATCGGAATTGGGCTCCGATTGCTCTCGGTGTCAGCGTTAAAGTCATATTCTTGCTCTAACGTTTTTATTTTGCAGGATCTATTGGATTATTTTATATATTTCAGCAATTTACGCTTCTGTATTGATATTTCTAATTAAACGGGATTTCAATCAGATTTGGTTAAAAGTCTTAAGTATATAAATCGTTTTCTTTAACCTCGTCGCTTTCTTTTGTTTAACGTCAAGCGTAAAAAGAAAAAAAGAAAAAAAAAATTTACTGCTGTCTTTTTATTTGTCAAAGGTTGATTTGCGTAGTGGTTCAATTATTTGGTTTACCCGGTTTACGTTCCTGGTTTAATTTAATTTCCAATCAGCAATCAATCGTTTCTTTGTTTTTGATATTATCATTTGCTTATCGTTGCTAGTGGCAAAGTAAGTAATATTATTTTATTTATAAGTTGACCTTTAAATATCTTGGGTCTGTGTGTTTGATTTGACGTTCAATTGATTTGTTATTACGTTAAAATTTGATCGTTTGCGTAACGTTAAGGTCTCAGAATTTATTTTTCTGATTTTTTTTTAATTGAACTAATCGGATATTTTTTCAAATTGTTGAACTTATTTGTGAGTGTTATTGAAATAAACTAATTTGTATCTTAATCTTTGTGAGCAGATTTGAAAATCAAGGATGAGTTACAACACAAATATATCGATCTTTGATAGATCAAATCGTGTGATCGGCAATGGATTGAATGAGTCGACGCCTCAAATTAAGTTTGAGAGTGGTCTGCCATTTATGATTCCATTTGCTATGAAAATTGAGATGTCTGCTGAAACTAATCAGAGCATTCAGATTGAAAATGACATGTGTGCTATGGTCACAGAAGTCAATACGTTTGAAAATAATTCAAAAGACTGGTGGTATGACACAGGTGCCACCACTCACATATGCATTGATAAAAACATGTTTTGTACTTATCAAAAATGCAATGATGAGGAGCGGTTGTTAATGAGTAACACCGGCTCGTCTATTATTGAAGGTTGTGGCGAAGTGAAACTTGCGCTAACTTTTGGACAAGAGATAATTCTCAAAAATGTGAAATATGTCCCAGATATGCGAAAGAATCTTATTTCCGGTTCGCTATTAAGCAAAGCTGGATTTGTAGTAATTTTCGAGTCTGATAAACTTGTCCTAAAGAAAAATGATATTTTCTTGGGCAAAGGATTTGTTGAGGATGGACTGGTCAAAATGTGTATTAAGACAGTCTTATTCACAGATGAACCAAATGCTTATTTGGTTGAACCGTTCAAAGTTTGGCATGAAAGATTGGGCCATGTAAATTATAAATCTGTTCAAAGATTGATTAATTTAAACCTAATTCCGAAATGCAAATTGAGCAAAGAGAAATGTGAAGTATGTGTACAAGCAAAACTCACAAAAACTCCATTCCCTCATGTTGAGAGAACAACTGAGCCTCTTGGTTTAATTCATACAGATTTGTGTGATTTAAAATTTGTTCAAACTAGAAATGGAAAAAAATATTTTGTGACTTTCATAGATGATTGTACAAAATATTGTTATGTCTATTTGCTAAGAAGCAAAGATGAAGCCTTGGAAAAATTCAAGGAATATAAACTCGAGGTTGAAAACCAACTCGATAGAACTATAAAGATAGTTCGAAGTGATAGAGGAGGCGAGTATGATGGACCATTTGATGTGTTCTGTAAAGAGCATGGCATTATTCATCAAACCACCGCTCCCTATTCACCTGAATCTAACGGAGTTGCGGAGCGTAAAAACCGAACTCTTAAAGAGATGATGAATGCGATGTTGCAGGAATCTGGGTTAGCCCAGAACATGTGGGGGGAAGCTTTGCTTACCACAAATTATATCCTCAACAAAATACCAAACAAAGTCACTGGTAAAACACCATATGAACTTTGGAAAGGTGTTGTACCTTCGTACAAATACTTGAAAGTGTGGGGGTGCCTTGCAAAAGTAGCAGTACCACCTCCCAAGAAGGTTTCAATCGGACCTAAAACCGTGGATTGTATTTTTCATCGGATATGCCCATAATAGTGGTGCTTATCGATTTTTGGTAGATAAATCAGATGTACCAGATATTCATGTTAATACAATTATGGAATCAAGGAATGCATCTTTCTTTGAACACGTGTTTCCGTGTAAGAATAGAGATAATCCTAAAAGAACTCATGAAGTAAGAGATGCAAACATCTTTACAAATGAGGCAAGTACTTCTGGCACATCTTTTGATGATGCAGAAATATTTGCAGATGAACCTAGACGCAGCAAAAGAGCTCGTAAGGAAAAATCTTATGGTGAAGATTTCTTTATGGTCTTTCTTCTTGAGAATGAACCAAGAAGTTTCGCTGAAGCTATGTCTTCACCAGACGCTGATTTATGGAAGGAAGCTTTCAATAGTGAAATCGACTCCATTATGCAAAATCATACATATTATTTGACCGATTTGCCCCAAGGGTTTAAGGCCCTAGGGTGTAGATGGATTTGCAAAAGAAAGTTGAATATTGATGGCTCAACTGATAAGTACAAGTGTAGACTTGTGGTGCAAGGTTTCCGGCAAAAAGAAGGCTTGGATTTCTTTGACACCTATTCTCCGGTAACGAGAATAACTTCAATCAGAATGCTGATTGCAATTGCAGCATTGAGAAACCTAGAAATCCATCAGATGGATGTCAAAACTGCCTTTCTAAATGGTGATTTAGAAGAGGAGATTTATATGAAACAACCTGAAGGGTTGGTTGTCCCAGGACAAGAACACAAAGTCTGTCGACTAGTAAAATCATTGTATGGACTTAAGCAAGCTCCAAAACAATGGCATGAAAAATTTGACAATGTTATGATGTCAAATGGTTTCAGCATTAATGAATGTGACAAGTGTATATACTTTAAAAATACACCACATGGATATGTATTGCTTGGCTTGTATGTAGATGACATGCTCATTATTGGTAGCAATAAAGACATGGTGAGTCAAACAAAGAATATGCTAAGTAGCAAGTTCGAAATGAAAGATATGGGACTAGCTGATGTTATCCTAGGGATTAAGATCTTTCGCAATTCCGAAGGAATCATCTTGTCTCAAACTCATTATGCTGAAAAGATACTTGAGAGGTTTAAATCCTACTCAAAAGGAAAGGCAAAAACTCCTGTAGACCCTAGGTTTCACTTGACAAAACATTCGGGTGAAGCAGTGTTACAGTCAGAGTATGCTCGTGTCATCGGAAGTTTGATGTACTTGACAAATTGTACTAGACCTGATTTAGCACATGCAGTCAATGTACTGAGTCGCTACACGAGTAATCCAAGGCATAACCACTGGAATGCCATAACAAGAGTATTAGACTATGTACGTCATACTAAAACTTATGGGCTGACTTATGGTAAAGAACCAGGAGTTTTGGAAGGATACAGTGATGCCAACTGGATTTCCGACTCCAAAAACTCTAAATCCACGAGTGGATATGTTTTTACACTTGGTGGTGCCGCAGTTTCTTGGAAGTCTTCCAAACAAACTCTCTTGGCCAGATCGACCATGGAATCTGAGTTCATAGCTTTAGATAAAGCTGCAGAAGAAGCAGAGTGGCTTCGAAATTTTTTGGAAGATATTCCTATGTGGGATAAACCAGTGTCGGCATTACGTATACATTGTGATAGCCAAGCGGCAATAGGCCGGGCACTGAGCAGTTTGTATAATGGTAAATCTCGTCATATAAGAAGACGTCATAAAACCATTAGACACTTGATCTCAACTGGTGTAATAACGATTGATTACATCAGAACAAATGAAAACCTTGCGGATCCATTTACTAAAGGTTTGTCACGAGATCAAGTAGAAAAATCATCAAGAGGAATGGGTTTAAAGCCTGTGAACTAAGATGAGGTTTGGCGGTAACTCTACCTAATTGACTGGAGATCCCAAGAAATAGGTTCAAGGAGACAACTAAGTCAAACTAAATCTGCCCAAAGCACTGTCAGACTTCGGTCTATACCCAGTTCTTAGGATGATTAAACAGTGCTACATGTAAGGAATATAGGATAAGCATTAGCTTTTAATGATTTGTGTCCATTGTTTTGAGATATGAATGGAGTAGTACATGATACTCCTCTAAACAAAACTAAGGGAAAATCACCTTGTGAGTGTGAAATGGGGCCGTTTCTAGGAGAATGAAGGAAAGGCTATATTCTCCAAGTTCACTCATGATTACCAAGAATGTTCACGGCCAAAATGAACACAATAGAGAAATTAGTTTTGTGAGAGAATGAAGCTGTGTTATAGCTATTGTCTCGGTTTACACCAAAGTCCGGGGGGTTCAAGACATCATGGCCACCTCCTGTTCGAGTAAATCCGATAGCTATTAACAATGACTGGTTCAAGGCTGAAAAATTGCTACCAACTCATCATGCAGTGGATTTTTCGCTCATACTCTCAAAAGTCCTTTTCTTTCTTGAGTCATGTGTATAGAGTCATTTCTATTCATGTGGGGGATTGTTGGAACTCGTTTTTGACAAAGTGGTGTGGACCATTTTTCCGATGGGTTTTTCGACGGAGACGTCTGTCGGAAAGACCGGAATTTGGGCACGATGCAATCGTCACCGTGAACACTATGCGTTAGTGTATTTATTGGTCAAAATCGGAGTTGTGTTGAATGAGAAATGGAGGTCCAAAGTGAGTGATGTATAAAGTTTTAAATTTGGCTAAGTATAAAAGATTTAGCAAATGGATCACTTTGGATATTTGGGTTAGAGTTTAAATTTAAATTTGTTAATGAGACATTATGTCAATTAACTTATTTAGTTAATTTTATTCTTGATAAACCCAAGCAAAGTATTTTTAAGTTTGATGACTTGGTCAAAGTCACAATATTACTTTGCAAACTAACGTACGAGATCTTGGAAATCAATTCCATAATAATAATTGATATGTACGTTAGTTGACTCCTTTTATTTGCATAACGTGTACTTTCTCTTCAAGTTATAAAAAGAGATCACTTGTGCAGTTTTCATTACACGGCAAAATAACAATTCTCCATTTTTTCTTTTTTTCTCTGATTTGTTCTTTTGAGTCTGAGAGTATACACAAAACTAGTTTCGCCAGGCTTCTGATAGAGTGACGCAAATCAGAAGATTTTTTGCAGTTGTATCTTGGGACTCATTACGTTATCAAACCGTCGCACTACGGGACGTATTTTGAGTTAAGGAAAGAGATAATATCTCGCCTCTGCAGTTGTATCATCATTTTCTTAATCTTTGGTATACTTTTATCAATTTTATTATTTACAATATTCAGCTCTCCGTAGTTTATATAATACGGTCCTATCAGTTGTCGCCAACAAAAGACAAGAAAGATGAAAACCATGATGATGACGAGTTGATGATGAATGCAAGTGATCAGAGAGAGAGGACGTGTTAATGGTAATTTGTGGGGTTTAAAGTGTGAGAATTTCAAGATGAAAGGTGCGTGTCTTGTTCTTTGAATCTAATAGGGTTTAGGTTTAGGGTAATAAAGACAAAGGGCTTCGTTGAATGCTTTTGTCTTTTCTTTCCTTTCTTCTCTCTTTTTCTATTTTCTTCCATTTCTATGAAATCTCTGCACATCTATAACACTTTCTATTCAGAGTAGCTATACTCTTTTAACTTCTTCCAACCAGCTTATTATTGTCTGATTATTTACATTTACCCTCTCTCTCTCACCTTTTCTTATTAGGTTATTTTGTTTTAAATGTGTGAATACAAAAAACAATGTCGATTCGTTTAAATTCAATTCCAAGTCAGCACATATAGTTGTCTGACCACATTACCACAGACCACGTCCTAATAACTTTACATTGCAGAAACACTTTGTGTATGTATATAACATGACTAACAGCTTGTATGGTATCACCGCAAAACTTATTTCTTCTTTCTGTTATTTCTAAAACATGACCACCACGGCACCACCGAATCTATAAACTCTTAATGTGAACAAGCGAAAAGTAATACCCAAAAGTCATCGTTACTCTTTTGAAGGAAAGGAAGCGAAAGATTCCTCAAACCAAACCTTTAAGTTCAAAGTTACTTATATGATGAATACTATAATTATTTTAAAAATTTTGGAACCAAAGCATTGAATACAGTCCACAAAGGACAAAGCTAATCCATTGACAAAAGAAAGAATCTTAGTGTAAACGACAAATTAATGAATTATGGAGAAACCATAAGATGTTGATGAATCACCAAACAAATTTAAGTTATTTTGTCAGGATCAAAGACAACAAACCCAAATGAGAGCAACCATTACAAAAATGATAAAATAAATAATTTCCAAACACGAAACATTCATTGATTGAGGGGAAAATTTGATTTATGATTAGTATATATATATTCACATTGGTATGAATTAAAATAGAGACACTCTCCCCAAGTAATTGCCAAGACATTCATTACAAGACAAACGGTCGAGAGTCTTGGTCACACACGCGGATCAATAAGCCAAAACTTTGGTCATAAATAGTTTGACAACATGAAAACAAAACAAAATAGTAGCATTATAAAATGAATTTTTGAAAGATGCTAGGAATAAAAAGTCAATGTTAATCGAAAAATTAAATTATATTCCAATCAATTAACAGTAAAATGTTTATGTATTCATTGTATCATTCGTTATATGTTAAAAAACTATCAACTAGACAAAGGAGAAAGAATCGCTTTTCTTTGTTTTTTCTCCAAGCCTCCATGTCCCTACCACTTGGCATCCAAAAGAAAAAGTATATAATAAAACAAGGGTAACAAAAGCACACATAAGCCATGGTTATTAAATGGTAGTATTATATAAAGAAATGTAGAAATATATAGAAACAAACATATGTAGACAAAAGAGATTGTTTTCTCTAAGAGGGGGTCCATGCAATGCTTATCCTCCCAAAGTTCATAACCACTACAAGGAAACACCAAAAATTCCAAATCAAATACATGCACATAGAAGAGGCAATAAGCAAAAGATGCCAAAGTAAACCAAAACTATTAAAAAGGAATATTAAAAGAAAAATCCATTGTTGATTTTGACATTTTTGTCCAATCATTATTTAATATATATTAATTTTGGTTGTGTAAGCTTTTTTCTCATATGGGTGGATGGGGTTTGGTTTTGGCATTGTGAAGCTTTTGCCTCAAATGCACACACAACACTTGTCTTTTTTCTTCTCTCACATTTATTTCCTCTTCTTTCCTTCTTTATACTTCACTCAAACGCCATTGCCACATGTCTCTCTAGGGTTTTCACTTAAAACTTCTGGGTCTTTCTGTTCATTTTATGTTTTTTTTAATAATCTTTTTAACAATTATAGCAACAGTGGAGCAAATGCTCGGATGGTTCGAAGTTGGAAAACTTATAAGGAAAAAAGGGGTTTTAAAAAGACTTGTCTTTTGTAAGGGGGAAAACCTATCATCAATGCATGAACACAAACGAAACAAGAAGACAAAAAGGTAATATAAACATTACAAATCCATTACCAAGGATAAGGTTTTTCTCACAACATGTTGAAGACAAATTAGTTGTCTTGTATTTTGACTCTCTATACTCTAGAAC
Source organism: Brassica rapa (assembly GCF_000309985.2). Taxonomy (NCBI): domain Eukaryota; kingdom Viridiplantae; phylum Streptophyta; class Magnoliopsida; order Brassicales; family Brassicaceae; genus Brassica; species Brassica rapa. Next base: position 38,222,510 of record NC_024803.2, on the reverse strand, counting down.
CAATTAAAGACTACTACTACTTCCTACACTACAAAGCAAAGTACCATCTCCCGGTTAAGCCTTGACCGATAGATGCCGACAAGAGAATTGGTTTTTGCTTCCGGCGCAACCAACATCATCTAACAATAAGCCGGACTTATACTGATGATTCAGGAGACTAATAAAGACACAAAAAACATGACTGAACACTACACAATACTTGTGGAAACTGTACAAAAGATCCAGCAAACAAACTGATCTTCTAGTCTTCTCCTCTTCATGTATAGAAAAACCAACATGATCAGACCTCATCATGTTGCTATGGAGTCAGCAGAACAGGAGATGACTTGCTTTGACTATCCTCATCTATGGAGTGCACAAACTTAGTTAACTCGTCCATAAGACAATGAAAGTGATCATTGTTAGGCAAGAAGTAAAATCCAATGGTAGCTTGCTTCAAATACAAAAGGTTAACATGGTGACCAGTCCTCTTAAGCCCATCGACGTAAGCCAGTTGCCAATCCTGAACAAGATCCAAACCAGCCACAACCACAAGACTCTTGGGGAACTTGACTCCTTCGAGACTCTGACCTCTAGGACCAAAGGGATTACAAGCGGGATGATCTCTATCCTCACCTTCCGGTAGATAAGCTCTCCAATACCAATCCCGATCATGAATAGTGACAAAGTATTTACCATCAAGTCTCTTCTCAGACTGAGTCCTCTCGAGCCCACCAAACATAGGATGCAGAAGAATATTCCCCAGAACTTTAACTCCTTCATTGGTCGCTCTCACGGCAACGTTATGAGCTATGTTGCCACCAGAGCTATCACCAGCCAAGTAAACATAAACATTCGAGTCTTTACCACTCTGAAGCCAGACTCTGGACTTGACCCATTTGAGAGCGTTCCACCCGTCGTCGTAAGCGCAAGGGTAGCGATGCTCCGGGGACCTCCGGTAGTCAACGGAGACAACAACAACGCCGCAGATGGTGACGAGCCTCCGGCAGAAAGTGTCGTAGATGGCGCTGTTGGCGGAGGAGTGAGTGAAGCTGCCGCCGTGGAAGAAGACGAGAACGGGGACGACGTCGGTGGTGCTGAGAGGCTCGGTCAGGTCGACGGAGCCGTGGCGGGAGGGGTCGAGGGGAGCGGGGAGGTAGATGCGGGTGAGGAGGTTGGTGGAGGTGTCGACGTGGTCGAAGGAGAAGACGCCGTCGACGGGGAAAGAGTTGGCGGGGACTTTGCGGTCGAGAAACTCGGCGAGGTCGCGGTTGAAGGAGCCGTCGGGGCGGCGGAGGAGGGTGTAGGCGAGCTTGAAGTTGGAGATGAGGACCCATGTGTTGAGTGGGACTATTCTCTACAGTTCACAAACAAAAAAAAAAAACAGAAAGAAGAGATCTTTTCATCAGATGGGACGTTTTGTTTTAAAATAAAATAAAAATCAAATCCGTACGAATGAATCTATATGATGATAATGATGATCTTCATCGTTTCAGAATTAAATTTCGAGACTTGGAGATGTACGAGGTTATTAAGAAGAAAAACTAATCTTCAGAAAGGAAGTACCTTGCATTCGTTTAGGTTGACTTCGTTTCCACCAGCCATAGTCTGTTTTTTTTTTGCTTCCTAGAATAGAAACCTCTCTCTCTATATCTTTATCTTTATCTTGAGGGAGAATTGATTTCAGTGAAACGGACTCTTCTTCATACCATATAAATCTTCTTAGTAAGGGTGTCTTCAGCTCCAAGAAGAAGAAGAAGGAGAAGATATTTTTTGAGACAGCAAAGTACAGAGTTCTTCTGCAGTAGAGAGAGAGAGAGAGAGAGAGCTTTATCTGGTTCGTCCGTAGAGAGGGAGAGAGAGAAGGAGAGTCAAAGGGGAGAGATGTTGAAGATGAAATAACCCACCGGGCGGTGACGAATGGGCCGGACGACCGATTATTACTGTTTCGATATGTGGGTCCCTCCCCTTTTCTCCACTTTTCTCTCTCTCTCTCTTTCTTTTTATTTATTTTTTAATTTTTTCTTTGTCGACGATGATAATGCCATTTTTAATTACTTTACTAATTGGCTATTAAATTCAGTCGGCTGATTAATTTTTAAAAATAAAATTGAATTTTAATAGTCAAAATAAATATATAAATAATTTATTATAAATATAAAAAAATGTATTGGACACGGTGTCATGTGAAGAGAGAGATAGGATTGGCTATTGGCACGCCAGTCCTGACACGCTCCCTCATGAGTGCTCCTTTTGACCACCTCCCTTTTCTTTTATTTCACCTTACTTGTGTTATAATAATACTAACAGAAAATGTTTAACTAGCTTCCGACAATTCATTTTCAATTTTTTTCATGTTTAATTGTGAAATTCTGCTACTAGTACTTCATTATTGATTAGTATTTTCATCAATAATCCCTACTCCCTCTTCTGAGTTGGCAGATAGATTATGTGTCTAAGTATGTTTTTAAGAAAATTTAATTGTTTTTGTCATTTTCTGGTATTCCAATTGTTCTACAATCATTTTGCATATCTATAGTATGTTCACAAGAATACTAGTTACTTTTCTATTACCTTCCAAGCTTTCCTAAATTTTATTAATTATTTTCTATCATAATCACTTATAAAAAGACAATTTGCTAGCTATATTCGAGCTAAGATAAAAACAAAAGTGAGAAAATACAAGTTCCATCAAAACATCATTCATCATCTAATGATATATTATAGATTAAGTATGGGATGTCCAAAATTATATATATAAAGTATGGTAATGTAGATACAGAAAAATTCATATAGTTTTGGATCTTATTAACAAAAAAAACATTAGGATCTTGTTTTAAATTTGATGACTTATGATAGGCCGAAAGACAGAGAGAGGTTGTTTTGGTTTTTAGTTCTTTTAAATTATTATAAAAATGTGAATGCAAATGGTTAGTAATAAAATATAAAATTAGTTAGAAAGGAAGGTGACAAAAAACAAATAAACACTATACAGCGTGCGACCAACGCCATGGCATGTGGCGACAAAAGGGTGGTGTTGTTTTCTTTTGGTTATTAAAAACCCAGCTTTGAAACTCCGAGAATGCCCTCGTCCGGTCTGCAAGATTACGAGTATTGCCACTACTGACGAAACGTGTTCCGTTTTGGGCGTATGACATCATGCCTTTCGAGTCATGGACCTAAAGCCTTTCAACGTTGGAATTTTGCTCATTTCAGTTTTTTTTTATATTTGGTAAAAAGTTTCTTTTTTATTTTTCTTTTACAAAACATAAATTTATACGATAATAATTGAGCGTACGAGTAAAATTATCATATGTCGCTTTTAAAATTTACAAAAGCATTAATTGTGGAATATGTGCGTACAAAATTAGTTTTAGCTATTTTATTTTATTTGGCAAAAACAGACAATGTCATTTTGTAAGTAGGTTTTTTATTAAATAAACCACAATATTTTGGTGAAAACTACACTCATTGACTATAAAAATCCGTCTACTGAGTTTTCATCGTTTTATCTATTTGTTAATCGTCTTTTTTTACAATTTATTGAACAGAAAAAAAATATTATTAGATTTCTTAGTTTGTAAAATTTTCATTTGTAATTTTGTCATGTTCTAAACAAATCCTTTTAAATTCCCCATTGCAATAAAACAAAAATATATCTTGGAAGATTACCAAAAAAAAATAATATATATATATATATATCTTAGAAAATAAATGTATCGGCCCCTCTAAATTCTTTGGTTGTTCTTTTTCTAAATAGGGCCCATTAGGTGAAACGTGGGAGTGGGCTTAGGATTTTGTCGTGATGTGGAAAAGCGCGTGACCGGCACGGGCTTATAACTTTGAGTCTTTGACAAATAGTCAAAACCTTCTTACGACCCTTTTGGATGAATTCAATGCATTTAGTTAGGCGTTCTCATGAAACCACATTTAAACAATATGTTAACACTTACAATAATAATCTATTAATGAATTAAAGGATAGGGTAGGCAAGAAGTTAAACAAAAGAGAATGGCGAACAGTACTAGCTTTGATGGCTCCGCAGTAAAAGAGAATGGTGAACCTCAACTAACAACGTTAATATACATGTTTTGTTTTCTCAATAGTGTCTGTAGATTTACGAGTTAGATCATGTTACTACATCTTTGCTTTTTGGTGTATCTTTCGGATTTGACAAAGCAAGAAACCATGAATCTCCCTCGATGATGGGAATGGGACCAAAACAGTAGATCTCAGCCCGTTGTTTTATCCCGATACAAACATGTATTACATGTGTTGATAGACACCTAAAGCGTGTACTAATACAACTTGGACCGTCGATTTTCAGCAAAGCTCTAAGAAAAGATATAACGAATTGTATTTGTTGTAATGTGAATGAAAATGTCCACAGGATCAAACAATCTTTTCAATGAACACATAAGTTGATATTTATGGTAAGGTATGAACCAAGATGAAAATAACATTTTTAATCATTTTCAAGAGAGAGAGAGAGAAACTGTTTTCTCTCTAGAGTCTCTCCCCTCAGCCTCCACAAACCCTAAATCAGCCGCCATATTTTTTTCTTCCGGTGACCGGTAGCTCTCCTGCTCCGGTCGCCACCCCAGTCCGTCATGCGTTCTAGCCTTCTCCTTTAGGCTCTTTGTCTTACCCTTCTCCTTCTTGTGTGGTGTTGCTGGATTTTTACCAGAATCTCGGTGGATCTAATCGAGTGTCGCATGAGTGTGTGACCTCTCTGGAGCACCAGCGAGGAGAGGAGTTCTCAGGGAGCTTAAGGAGCCTTCGATGTTCGGTTTCTGCTTTCAATCGGAGCAGATCTGGGTCAGATCTGATCTTGCCTTCGCCAGAGAGATGGTGAAGCGTCGCTGCCTCCGCCTTTGCTTTCGTCGTTGGCCTGTACCCGTGCGTCTAGCAGGACTCGTTTTTCAAGGTCTCGTCAGAGCTTCTCCTCTCCACTTTGGAGTAACAGCGGTGCTAAGGCTCACCGCTCAGAGGACCTCTGTTCCTTAGGTCATGAGACACGTCAACCATAGCGTGCCTTTCAGAGTTCGATTGGCTCTCCTTGCTGCTCTCGATGCCGACTCCTGAGGTTTTGAGGACAACCCCTCTGATGGCGTCACCTGCTTTCAAAGATGAGCTTTCTCTACTCTCTTCGGTCGCTTGTTTTTCAAGGAGTTTTACTTCTCCTTCAGTACTTCATTCCCCTTCTCCCAAGCTCCGGCAGATAACTTCTTCGTTCACTTGCTGTCGCCGCCGCATCCTTTGTGTCGTGTAGCCGGATGGGGAGCTTTATTTACCGGCTGCGCTTGACCGTAACTTGTGCTTTCACTTCCAGCGGTGTTGACTCAGGTCTACATTTTCTTCGTCTGCTGCGCTAGCTTGGGCTTGTTTGTCAGCTTCTTCCTCCTCTAGTGGAGCTCCGGAGCGGAAGCCAGCCGTCTCTGTCGATGCCTGCTTGAGCCACTTCGGTGAGAGCTTGACTGAACTTGCCTCTAGCTATTCTCTTGATGGTCTGGTTACTCTAGTAGTCTAGTAGTCAAGAAGCGCTTGGGTGGGGAGTTTATTTTGATGTGTCTTGTCCTATAATGTTTATTAACTTCAGAGTCCACCATTGTTGGCAAGCTTTGAGTTAATTTTTTTGTGTCTTAGGGGTTTTTTTAAACTTTTTGCGGTCCCTAAGATTCAGAATGGCTTTCGAGCAGAATCTGGTTGCGATTTAATTTGTAACCAAAACTTTCATTTTGATTAATGATATTTACAATTTAGCAAAAAAAAAAAAAAAAAAAAAAAAAAAAGATGAAAATAATAATGGACGCAAACGCAACTAAATAAAAAAAATGAAAAGGAGAATAAAAGGAGAACACGCTAAGGTATATGATTCGCGTGTCCATTTGAGGGCTTTCTTAGTTTTGTCGTCATCTATTTTGTCTTTTCCATACGTGTGCCCTCCATTTTCCACTCCTTGCTTTTGTTTTTTCCATTATATTGATTCTAAATAAAAATTAAAGTACAGTCAATTATTTATTTTCTTGCGATGGAAAATTTTGAACTCAATTAATCAAGCCGTGGAGGAAACATTAATAGTCTTGCCTACGTAACTCTACACAGATATTTATTAGTGAATTTACTTTAAATAAATTTACTCTCCTACTATTCGGTGGAGATTACAAGTACAATTATATGGAAATGGGAGAATTACAAATAAGATCATTTTTTGTGCTTTAATTCTTTTTTCATACGCATATGGACAGACTAATAATGTGTGCTTAAACGAGCTTTAACTAAAGTCTTTCCCACTATTAATTTTATATGTTTTGGGAATAAATTTCCAAAAGTGGAAGAAAACGACAAAAGTATATCTTTTGCTTTGTCCCTCTTAATTTGTCGTTTTCTGCCTTCAGAAGCAATCGTCCAACATTTCAATTTTGGGCCTTTTTAGTTGAATTAAAATTCAGCCCAGTCCAGTTTACATAATACTTCTCATAATTTATTTCTATAAATGACGAGCATTATAATAAGTTTGCAAGTGGGGATGTAGCTCAAATGGTAGAGCGCTCGCTTTGCATGCGAGAGGCACGGGGTTTGATCCCCCGCATCTCCAATTTTGTTTATATTAGATTTTATATTTTTCAAAAGAAAATAACTTTACCGGCTTTAGAACAATCGTTTTGCTAGACAGGAACTTGAACACAGAGACTATCACTCAATACATTAACTTTTTTTCCTTAACCGTTTGACAAACCCCGAAAGAGAGAACTGAATATAAATACATACAACATATTAAGGAATATAAATACATACAACATATTAAGGAATATTCAATAAGTGTTGGCCATGGAGTCGATGAGCAACTCATAGCCCTCGGGGACATGAGACTGAAGACGTACGCACTCAGCCAATGCAGGAACATCTGATGCAACGTCTAGAAACTGAGCCACAAAGAGAACATTTTAATAATCTGGTTCTCTATCGGAAAAGTACAAGACAACGATCCCTGAAACAAAATTTATACAAGACAGATTGTATCAGCACAAAGATTCTATATGAATGTTCAACATCTACACAACTTACCAAAGTACAAATCACTTGCCTTCTTCTTACTTAAGCTCTTTCATCATCATATTACACTACCTGGTAGAGCACATGCCAAGTCTCAATCAACTAAACGAAGATACATAAGCTAAAAGGGGAAGATAAACGAACCTGATGATCCAAGATCTTGACGACGACGAGGAAGAAATCCTTGTCGACTTCTTTAAGATCCTTACACCAACAACCACCTCTTTTTTCATCTTAGAGAGCTTCGGATCATCCTTAGGTCCAATCTCCATCCCGAACTACCATTCCCTGACGCACATATCACTCATCTAAAACGCCTCAAAATGAACATCAGCAACACCGTCCTCATTGATCTCAAGCTTCACGGCCGCCGACCCTCGACTATGCTAGGTGAAACATTCGTAACAGACCGTGAAGCTAGCAACACCTCAACGTTTGACAATGTGTACTCCTCCTTCTACGGTCACTCGCTCCAATCCATCTCTGCTTCTTTTTCTGAGCATAATCATCGTCTTCCCTGAATTGGGATTGATCGGAAAGGGTTATACGATCTCTTTCTTCTTCTGATGGGAGTCTCTAAGAAAGAAACATAATGTTCAAAAAACTGAGAATGAAACTGCTTTAACTTAAATGGATTTTACTCAATGGCCCAATATGGTCAGCAATTCGGAGCGAATAGCTAACTATTCATTTTCTCTTTCAAACCATGTTGGACAAGTACTAAATTGGTGATGATCGCGAAACTAACTATAATTCTATAAATATAAATTTACAATACATAATTGATTAGCTGACAAATCACATATCTGTTAGTATACAGGTATTCAAACATACAATAACACATTAATTAATAATTTGATGCATACAGACTAAGAAGCTAAACAAGCTTCCCAAAACATTCGATCTTTTTCAATCTTCCTCCTCATCAACCTCTCATCATTCCTCGTGGAAGACGAATCAACGCTCCCGCTCTCATTTTCTCTCCTCTCCGGCCACCTCACGTGACTATTCACCTCTTCCTCCTCGTGTTCCTCTTCCTTCTCTCCCGTGACTAGCTCCTCTTCTTTTTCTTCTTCTTCTTCTTCCATCTCCACCGAGTCAAAATCAGCCGACCCACCCGTCACCTGACTCGTTGACTCAGCATCATTCCCATGATCTTTATCATCATATCCAACGTGGCCACCTTCTTCACGAGTCTCGGAATCTGCAGATGCTTCGAATAACAAGAATGGTGACACGTCCACAAGGACGTTGTTCTTCGTGTTCATAATTTGAGTTTTTCTTTCTTCTACCAATGACAAAAGACACAACACACAGAACGTAATAAGTTGGGGTAACATATGTATCCTCTCTTTTTTTATATATGATCATAGACTAAAAGAAGATAACGTTGGAAAATCAGATTTCTTGGGCACTTTAATAAAAGTATATTATATTTATAATGTATATCCAAACAAACAAGCAAACAAAACAATGGATTGTGTGCTGCTTGTTATGTGGGGTTCATCTCGACGGTTTCTAGAAGGGATGTCTGTGCATTTGTTGTAAGCAAATAGTAGTGATTTATGTTGTAGAGCCGAACTAATCTTATTCATATCAAGAAAAAATATACTAAAAAAAGTTTTATATGTTTAAATGTATATTTTTAGATAAGAAAAAAGGTTTATATTCCTATAAACCAGAAATAAATAGATAAAACCATTTAAAATAAGCCTACAATTCGGATTTGAAGTTCTTCTCTTTTCCACTACTGTTTCAACTTTCAAGTCTTCTAGAATGAAAAAAAAAGGAAAGAAAGTGAAATGTTTATGTAAGTCCAAGTGTCAAAGATATGGGCGGTATCTTGTCTCAAGCTTAATAAGTTGGCACCACTCATCAAGTCATCACAAGACACAAATCGTATTATATTTAATTAAAACATAAATTCTTCATAAATCAAAATCTATTGATAGTTTAATAGTACAATCAAACTTTACGTGCATCGGTGCATGCATGATTACAACTTACAAGTGTGACATTGTGAGCCTATACACGAGTCATTTGGCTATATTATGGTTTATGATCAGGGTGGCGTCGACACAAACCATAAACGTCGTTCTCGATCTAGATTTGGCCCCTCGGAGCCGTCCCTTCTATAAGGCAAGTGATGATGCATTGAAGCCACAATAATATAATTTAGATTGGGCCACTCATGGGCTTATACATCTCGCGTATTATCTAATGGCCCTTCACGAGGCCCGTGTTTCTAAATCCACAGAAAGTTATTTGGTAACAGAAAACTATCGGAGTTATCGTATAACAAGATGCTGTGAAACGATAGGTAATAAGTGAAGTGATAGAATAGATGGGGATAATACGAGACTAGTGGTCCAACTTACATGAAATTATATGGTCCAAAAAGGAAAGGCTGAGAAAATTATATGGTGTGTCGCCTTGAGGACCACATTCCTCGACCATGCCATTTATTACAAAATCAAATCTATATAATTAGTTTACTTGTTTATATACATAAATATTTCAAAATTAAATGCTAGCTTAAAGGTCACATATTTGACAAATAAAATCGACAGTTCAGTAGCAGGAAAAGGATATAAAACATAAATAAATGGTCCCATAAAGCTTCATCACAATAATGGCAATAGGCAAAATGCTTTATGGCTCAGTCACCGTTTTCCCAAGCATGCAATGGTAAATATGGTGTAACTAGAGCGTGATTAGTGATCCATAAGCTGTTTTTTTCTTCCTCTTGTAGGTGCTTCAATGGCTTCTTTTATTTTTTTGGTGACATCCATTTTTCAAATAAAAGGAAAATCTGAAACTATGTAATTTTGTTATGAAATCCAAAAAGCTGGGCAGAATCGCTGTTATCTTTTGACAAAAAAGCATTGTTATCTATTTACGTGGCACGTACGCGATATAAAAGATGCATAATATTCAATCATGGGAGGACAGTAACGCCATTTAAAAATGACATTTTTTTAACAAAAAGGAAATGAAGTCGACAATGAATAAATGATCTTGCAAGTAGTTTGATAGATATATAAGGTCCCTAGATATATATGATAAATGTTGTCTACATCTAATCAAGTATATATTCGTAATGAAGTTTTTAGGCCTTGAGTGATAACTGTGGTCCCATAAACAGAAAGGGACGGGAGAGAAAGTGACACCATTCACTTTACTTTTCTTGTTTTGCGTTTTCTGAAATTAAAATAATAAAAAAATAAGATAGCATAGCATGTGATGTTGGCTCCGAATGGTAACAGCGGATTGAGCGGTGCGGGACAAGCGGTTTGACTGCGGTGCGGTTCTGACAGTTATAAAAACATATAGATATATGGTATATGTAGAGATTTTTGTTACTGTTAAGTGCGGTGCGGTGCGGGACGGATGTTACCATTCGAAGCCGTTGTCAGATATTAACCGCACCCTATCCACTCAGTCCCGCACTTTGCGTACAAAAGGAGTGGTTTATATGTGGTTTGTGACATTTTTTTTTGATTTTTATTTTAAATACAACAGGAAATAAAAAAAATCTAGTCTATAAATAGAAGAAGTATGTTATCAGGTTACACACACTTCACTTCAATTATCATACTTCATATACAATCGCATTCTTTCCATTTCTGGTCCAAAAACGTTTTTTTGTTTTCAAACAAGAACAAGGTATGTTTTTTTCTACCTAGAAAATATTAGTTTGTAATTTGTATTATGTAAGCTATTAAAAGCATATAAATTATTCAGTGAAACTATTAAAGGTACCTAAACTAACTAAAGTACGTAAGTAAGTTAACTTTAATGTAACCATGTAAAATATTATTTTGTTAATTATAAGATGCAAAAAATAAAATTAAATAATGATTATGTGCTTGAATAATGTTTAAAAATAATTTTTTCTGTTCGAGGATCCCTTTTGAATGAATAAATATATATTTTACTATTTAGTTAACCAAAAATTTTGTGAATGTATGTAAACTTTTTTTCCATAAATTAGTTGGTTACCTGAAATAATAAAAGTACGTAAACTAATAATGATACGTAAGTTAGTTAACTGAAAGTTTATTTCTGTATATAAATTATTTGTTATATATTAATGTAATTAATTTTACATCAACCAAAATAAGTTAAAGAGTTAATCATAAGCTGCATGTAATAAAATTGAATATTAGTATGTATTTGAAATATGTTTTAAATAAAAATTTTGTTCTGTTTGTGATTTAAGAAAGAAAAAAAATTTGTGTTGCAAACTTAATAAATATATGTTTTGAATATTTTAATTATATATATACATTATATTTTCTTTTATTCTTTTTTTATTAAAAATATGATTAATTATGAAACTCTATTATATTAATAATATTTGAATCATCTTTGAAATCTAGATATGTCAGGAAGACGTCATGGAAACACAAATCCTGTGGGACAAAGAAATTCAAATGTTCATAACGAAACTTCTTCACGAGTAAGAAATCTAATTTTATATTTATTGTATATTTTTTAATTATATAGTATCAGTCAAAATTATAAATTTCTTTTTTTTACTTTGTAGAACGCGTCGAGATTTAAGTGGACCTATGAACAAGAAAAAACATTGATTGAGTTGTATGATCAAGCAATTTCTATGAACGATTATACTCTTAAAGATCCTACGGTTCTTGGTAGAGAGCACATGGTCGACAATTTCAACCGTGCATTTAATTTGAATATAAATTATGCATTTTTCAAAAACAAACTTGATGATTTCAAAAAAGCATATAAGAAGTGGAAGTTTCTAATGACTTCTACTGGAATAACGGTTAATCCGGAAACGTCGATGATTTATGCATCAGATGAATGGTGGGAGGCCCGTGAATCGGTAATAATATTTATGGTTGTATTAACTAAATAATATAACAAATATAACCAACACATTTATGATTATTATATATGTTCAAATTTTATTAGGGATGCAAAATAACAAGATCTTTTAAAAGACAACCACCACCGTTTTGGGATGTGATGGTTCGATGTTTTGTGCTACACGATGTTTATTCGCAACCTCAACAGTCGTCACGCCAACGAAGACAACAAATATTGACTGAAGGAATAGAGGAAGATGACTTGTTTGATTTTTCAGACAATGATGGTGATGACATACCTCAACATAATGTTCCTCAAACCCAAGAAAATGAAGAAATATATCGTGTTAACCTCAATGCCGATACACTTCCTTCGCACGAATATACTCAAGAGTCAACTCGGCTTCCTTCTCGAAGAGGTGAAGAACGTACAAGACGTGGAGGTCGTTCAGAAAGAACTGGAGGACGTGGAAGCACTTCTCAAACGTCTGCTAGAAACTCAGGAACTAATGTTGGAAGTACTTCAAGAGGTCATCGAAGAAGACAATCATTCGAGACTACAATACAAGACACCATTAATGGATATAAAGAATTTCAACGACAAAGTCTACAACAGCTATGCCCAGGTGCTTTTGATAAGGATGATTACGATGAATTCAAAAAAGCAGAACAAATATTTCTTGCTTTGGAACTTCCCAAATTCACTAAATTTTACTGGGCTTGCATTAACGCACTTAAAGAACTGGTTTTTTGGCGAAAGTATTTCATTGATATAGCTCGAAGCAATGACGAAGATAAATTGCAACTACTAGAAGCTATGACTGGTGTATCACGAAATAATGAAGATGTGCCAAAACAATTGGGCTCTGGACAGTTATTTGGGAGTCCACATTCTGGAGGTTTATCATCTGGTAGTCCATCTTCAGTGGGTAATTGTTCAAGAGGAAACAATTTTCAAAACTTGGGTGCACCACCGACTACACAACAATGGGGTACACCTCCAAATGTGCAACACTGGGGAACACCACCAAATATGCGACACTGGGGAACACCACCAAATGTTCAATATTGGGGGACATCACCAAACGCTCAACCATGGGGTGTATCTCCAAATGGTCCAAGTTGGAACACACCTCCAAATGCTCAACAATGGAGTACGCCACCATATCCTCAACAATGGAACATTCCACAGAATTTTTATCATGGTCAGCAACCATCAAATGTTCAGCAAGCCGGCTCTTCTGGAACAACACCAACAAATGTTCACTACGGATTTACAGTTGGAAATCAAGGTGGAAGTCCACTGAATACACAACGAAATTATTCGGAAGGTGCAAGTATAGATTCTTCACCAAAGGTCCACCAATCACCATCAACTAGTATCGGTTTCACTAATTATTTTGAACCAGGAAACACATCACAAAGACCGAGACGTGGAGGTCTATTCAATATTTGGAGAACTACAGAAGAACCTAATGAAGAGAATCAAAGTGGTTCAGGAGACGAAGAGTAGCGATCTGATTGTCATGTTTATATATTATGATATAATGTTATTATTTTTATTGTGTGTTATAGGTTTTCATATGTTTTAAAATACTTTTATATTACTTTCTTGTGTTAATGGATTGTGATATTCTAATTTTCTAAAATATTTATATATTATTTTGGTGTGTTAATGCATTATTACTATTTTTATATATCTAATAAAATAAATTTTATGTTTATTAATTTGCAGGCATTTCGAATCTGTCAGTTGCGTTCACAAAACATCCAGACACTATCTTACGAAGAGAGAATTGAGTTGTGGAATTTAGAAAATGAGCAATTTGAGGAGTTAATAATTCAACCAACTTTGAGTTATTATGATCGATATTTTCATAGAGCACCTGCCCGGACAGACGGAGGTTTAGGGTGGAGAAATATGTGGTCTCGACTTCAAGAAGATGATGCTGCTTGTCTTCAACTCCTACGAATGTCGCTACCATGTTTCCGAACACTATGTAACATGCTACAAACGAATTATGGTCTGAAACCAACTTCAAATGTAAGCATTGAAGAAAGTGTGGCTATATTTTTGCGTATATGCGGGCACAATGAAGTTCAAAGAGATGTTGGGTTGAGATTTGGACGAAATCAAGAGACTGTGAAAAGAAAATTTAAAGAAGTTCTTAAAGCGACGGAATTACTTGCATGCGATTATATCAGAACTCCAACAAGACAAGAACTATACCGAATTCCTGAAAGACTTCAAGTACATCCAAAATATTATCCATTTTTTAGTGGATTTGTTGGAGCTATGGATGGGACTCATGTTTGCGTAAAAGTACCACCAGAATTACAAGGAATGTACTGGAATCGACACGATAATGCATCGTTGAATATTATGGCAATTTGTGATCTGAATATGCTATTCACATATATATGGAATGGAGCACCGGGATCTTGTCATGATACAGCCGTTCTCACAATAGCACAAGAAAGCGATCCTGAATTTCCTTTGCCTCCAATGGAAAAGTATTATGTCGTTGACTCGGGTTATCCAAATAGGCAAGGATTTTTGGCTCCATATAAGTCATCCCGAAACAACGTTGTCAGATATCATATGTCACAGTTCAACTATGGTCCTGCTCCACGGAATAAAGAAGAATTATTTAATCGATATCATGCGTCTCTACGTTCAGTTATCGAGAGAACTTTTGGAGTTTGGAAGAAAAAATGGAGGATTCTTTGTGATTTTCCAAGATATAGTATCAACATACAGCAGAGAGTGGTCATGGCTACAATGGGATTGCATAATTTTATAAAGATTTCAAACTTTTCAGATGCAGATTTTGCTGAAGTTATGGCAGAAACAGGAGGATTCAATACACAAGCAGAGACTGATTTTCATACCGATTTAGATGATGTATAAACAATTGAAATGACAGATGGAGGACATATGACGCAAATAAGAGATAATATTGCAAATATGCTATGGGAAAATCAATAAAATAAACTTATTTTTTTATTGTAATTTATTTGTACTTTATAAAAAATGTAAAATACTTTATTGTCAAATAGAATTTTATTTTATATATTCAGTACTATTTAGTTTATAAACACCATTCAAGCATTTTGATATAAACTTTTACGTTTTCTATTTTAAATAATAAATTTAATTAATTTTATTAAATTTCTCTTATACAAACCGCAGTTAAACACCATTCAAACATTTGTCCCGCACTTTTTATTATTTTGGTCACCATTCACATATTTCTTAAACCGCTTCTATTAGATGAACCGCACTTGTCCCACAATATGCGTTTTTCTAACACAAACCGCTCTTAAACCGCACCGCACTAATCAATCCGCTTGTCCCGCACCGCCCAACCCGCTGTTACCATTCGGAGCCTTAAAGAGGCTGTGACGGTGCGGGCTGTAACCCATCGACATTTAATAGCAGGTGATGCGAGAGGAGAGTCTCGATCAATAGACGTATACTTGCTCATAAATCACGACCAATAACAAATTCAATGATTTTGTGTTTGTGTTATGTGTGTTTTAAAGTTAACTTTTGTTACTCGTGGTAATTTACATGGACGACTCGAATTCGGAATACCGAGATGTATTTGTGAATAACCTTAATTATCTTTCAAATGATCTATAATTATTATATATGCATGCAGCCATGCAGGACTTGTATCAATCTGTACTATAGTTTACATGAAGTATAAAGTTTTTTGATATGATGTACATAAGTGCGAGAATATGTCCTAATATTAGATATCTATGAGTTCCTTTTGAGTTTTTCTTGTTTGTCGCATTAATTTATTTCATTAGTGGATTGATCATTGATGTCGAAGTTGACATTCAGCAGCAAAAAGAAAAAGATACATTTTCATGAAATATATTATTGATTAGTTTTTTTCTTTATAATTTGGAATTGGATATGTGTAATTCAGTCTCTTTGTTTATAGTTATTTTTGGTTTTTTGTTGGCGTGGGAAGAAAAATATAAGAGAAAAACGATTTTGTAGTGAATAAACAAACGTTAATACGAAATTGGCATCGATCGCTAACCTGATAATTCTTTGTTATTTAGTGGAACCACAAAATCTTTCATGGAAATTACGTCCCACCGAACTAGTACCCTTTCCATAATTTATTTATTGATTTGCATTGCAAGCCAAGGCTTGGACTAACTTGGTATTACTTTAACCAATTTTCTGACTACTTTCACACTCGGGACCGGCTCTTATCCATGACAAATCAAACGATGAAAATGACCGATATTAAAAAAAAAGATTCTTCAATTTAGGTAAATAAAAAATAAAGAAGCTCATTATTCATTATAAAATGAACCAATTTACCATTTGTGAAAAATATTTCAATGCTCATTATTGAACCAAAATATGATATCTTATATATATTATTGTAGTTTTTAATAATAAATGTTTAATTTAAATGAATTATTTTTATGGAAGTTCTGTAAATATAGATAGCTAGAGTTAATTGATAATTTTCATAAGTAGAAAGTATTAGTATCAATTATTAATTAAATAAAAGTAGGTTCATTGATGACAAAAAAAAGTAGGATCATTCTAAAATTTTTTTTTTGGTGTAAAAAATGGAAAAATACATTGGAGTAAAATTGAACTTCATTTTGGTGTTGAATCATTATAGTGCAAAAAATGGAGTATTGCATTGAAGATGCTCTTAGAGCTCAAGTTATAAGAAATGTAGTGAAGAAAAAATATAGAAAATATTTATAAAATCGTCTATATTCCATGTTTCGTCCAGTGCTATTATATTGGTTAAAATGACAGTGTTTACACTATGTTAGTTTTAGATTACTCCATCCGTCCAAAATAATTTATAGCTCCAATTGGTAACGGGTTTTTCTTTAGGTTGTGGCTTTAGAATTTTGGCTGTAGAGATTTTGACTTTAAAAACTGTGGTTGTTACTTTGAATATTTTAAAAGCTTGATTGGCATAATAAACTTTAAAAGGTGTGACTTATAAAATATATATATATATATTTAGTATTATGTCCAAAAGCTGATAAAAGTATTTAAACATATAAATTCTGAAAATAAATATATGAGATAGATATTAAAATGAAATAAACTCTGTATATGTATAATTTTTATTGGTTAATAACAAAAAACTAATAAAATTATCTAGATTTATCTTGATTTTTATTGGATTTGTTATAATTTTGTTAAATGTTTTACTATGTTCAAGTGTTCAATTTGTTAAAAAATAAAACCTTAAAATAAAGAAATCCTTACTAATAAAAGGGACCTTTTGAGGCTCCATAGAGCGTCCACATCAGCAAAAAAAACTTCTCCCGAAAGATGACACGTGGCATAAAATATAGTTTTACATTTTAATATTACTAATTTTCGAAAATTATAAATAATATGTAAACATACAGCATAAAAAAATGGAAAAACTACATTAAACATATGTAAGATTATCATTTTTCACTTGAAAAAAGACGGCTTATCTCCATAATGTAACATTACTGTTTTATAAAAAACAAAAAACATTATACATAATTTGGAAAATAATAAATATATGTAAACATACAACATAAAAAATGCAAATACTACATTAAACATATGTACGATTACCATTTTACATTTTTATTTAAAAAAAATAATATGTAAACATACAACATAAAAAATGAAAAAAACTACATTAAACATATGTAAGATTATCATTTTTCACTAAAAAAAGACGACTTATCTCCATAATGTAACATTACTATTTTGTAAAAAAAACATTATTTATAATTTTGAAAATAATAAATAATATGTAAACATACAACATAAAAAATAAAAATACTACATTAAACATATGTAAGATTACCATTTTACACTAGAAAAATAGAAAAAACGGCTTATCTCCATAATGTAACATTACCATTTTATAAAAAAACAAAAAAAAACATAAATATAACTATTTGACTATTTGTCCAAGTTCTTCTATTAAATATTACCGTTTTACATTAAAAATAGAAAAATACATTAAGACTTAAATATAAAATATAGATATTAACTAAATATAAAGTATA
Source organism: Brassica rapa (assembly GCF_000309985.2). Classification (NCBI taxonomy): domain Eukaryota; kingdom Viridiplantae; phylum Streptophyta; class Magnoliopsida; order Brassicales; family Brassicaceae; genus Brassica; species Brassica rapa. Next base: position 38,204,580 of record NC_024803.2, on the reverse strand, counting down.
AGAAAGAGAAATACTCAATATATAGAAAAATAAATAATAATTAAACATTATAAATATATTAATATACGAATTATATATACAATAATAAGTAAATGCACAATTTAAAAAAAATGGAAAGAGTACATTAAATATTAAACATCTATCTTAAAATGTAAAATATAGATATTAAGTAAATAGAAAGTATAAGAAACAGAAATACACAACTTAAAAACAATGGAAAAGTATACTAAGATTTAAACATCTATCTTAAAATGTAAAATATAGATATTATGCAAATAGAAAGTATAAGAAAAGGAAATACACAATTTGAAAAAATGGAAAAATTACATTAGTATTTAAACATATATCTTAAAATGTAAATCTATCCAAAATTATAAATTTTTTAGTAAATAGAAAGTATAAGAAATAGAAATACACAATATAAAGAAAAATAAATATTAAGTAAATATATAATATAAGTAAATCCCCAATTTAAAAAATGGAACATTAAATTAAGATTTCAAAATATATCTTAAAATTTAAAATATATATTACGTAAATAGAAAGTATAACAAATGGAAATATACAATTTAAAAAAATGGAAAACATACATTAAAATTTAAACATCTATCTTAAAATATAAAATAGAGACATTAAGTAAATAACAAGTACAAGAAATGGAAATACATATACAGGAAAATAAATAATAAGTAAATAATGTAAATATATAATATATGAATTATATATATAATAATAAGTAAATACACAATTTTTTTAAAAAATGGAAAAAGTTCATGAAGCACTAAACATCTATCTTAAAATGTAAAATATATAATATAAGTAAATACACAATTTAAAAAAATGGAAAATGTACATTAAGATTTAAATATCTATTTTAAAATATAAAATATAGATATTATGTAAATAAAAATATAAGAAATGGAAATAAACATTTAAAAAAATAGAAAAAGTACATTAAGATTTAAACATCTATCTTAAAATGTACATCTATCTTAAAATTGTCGTAAACTACATAAAAATGGAAATACCACATTAAACAAAAAAAAAATGTATAGTTTTACATCAAGAAAGTCCCTATAAAACTCATTATTCCATCAACATCAACCTCACACTATCAAGGAAAACTTCAAAGCACTCGAGCAAAAAAATGGTTCCAACATTAACTCTTGCCGTCCCAAAAACCTTTAATGACCTTAAAGGAGATTTTTTATAACAACGAACTTTTTGTTTGATGGATTCATTGTTGGGAAACCCGCAACTTCCAAAAGCAAACTTATTCATGGTAATTAAATTGCTTTTCATAGACTCAAAGGTATTCTTACAAATTTAAATTAATCTAATCCATAATTTTATTGTTAATATTCATACTAACTCTTTCATGATCAAACCATTACTGTTAATAATCATTCAAGCGTTTATCCCGAAACACTTCCTTTCTCGACGAATCAGGTATTGGTTCATGTTAGTTTAGTATTGTTTTTGGTTTATTAACCGGTTTAGGATGGTCCTATTGTAAATATAATTTAAGTTGGTTTAGCATATATTATGCTTAAAATAACTTAAATTAAATAATAGTAATATTATGCTTAAAATACAATTTTAGAGAGTTTTCAAATATAGTTTACAGAACATTATAGGTGATGAATTTAATTTATTAAATTTGTTTATTACTTAAAACTAATTTTTTTTAAACATACTGAGTTATAGATATCAATGATGGATTGGTGAGTATAACATGAAGACAAAAATATAAATATTTGATTACAAGATAAGAAATTCAGCTTTTATTCGGTTACTCAATATATAATATCTTAAATTATTTTTTTAAAAAATATAAATAATTTATATATATATATATATAAATCTTCCAAACTTAAACTATTATATTATATATGAATAATGTTTTTAAATAAAAATAATTTCTGATTTAAAAATAAAATAAAAACAACAAATGGTATTTTCAAATAATGGATGTAATTTACATTATACTATCATTAAATAAGTATTAGATACATTTTGATATATCATTATTTTCTATTACCAGAAAATAATTAATTGTTAAACATCAATATCATCTAGGTTAAGTATACGAACAACACAAATTCAAACATCACAAAAAAATATTTACATAAACATTATAATACAATGATTTAATCAGAAAATACAATTCAAAAACACGATATTCAAAAGAATAGTTATATACTTAATATTTAAAAATCAAAGATATTTTTGCTAAAATTGTACTTACATGGCTAAGGAGATCGAGCATCTTTTTACAAATCGATCGATTGTTGAGCATGTGGTCGATCCGAAAATACTCTGCAGTTTGATTAAATATCTAAAACATTTATTCCAACACTCAACATATAGTTTTGCTAAATATGATAATTGGATAGCCAATAAAATTCCAAAAAATATTTAAATAGTAAAAAATATGTTAACTTAATGTGTTAAAATTTAAACATAAATTTTAATTATGACATGCATATTAATATTTATATAAACATATATCATAACCTAAATATAAATAATTTAACAACTTAAATTAAAAATAAAAATAAAAATCCCGGGCGTAGCCCGGGTTAATCCCTAATAGATCTAAAAGTCTCGTTTAGAGGCTTTAGAAATAACACACATCTTAAAGAATAAAATTGAAACAGTCGACAGTTGAAAACTTTAGAAGGCTTTGAAAAAAATACGGAAAGCCAAAGTATCATTAGCTTAAAATTAACTTTATGGACTGTGAGATATGTAAAAGTTCCAACAGCCTTCAAGCCAATCGGTGAAGAGTTTTTGATGTTTTAAAATATATGATTTTTGATTTTTTATATTAAAATTAGTTTATATTTTTAATATTACTTTTTAGGAAAAAATATATTTTAATTCTTGTGTTTTTAACCAAAACATGAATCAAGGAAATATTATATAAAGCATATATAAAAAATAAAGCATATATAAAAAGATGAAAATAAATAGACATTCTAAGCTTTAGATATAACCGAACAGTTAATATTGTTTTCCACAATGCTAGTTTCCATTATTGTATTTCTGATAACTATTAAAATTGTAAATTTTGTACGGCGATAATGGATTACTAATCAAACCAATATTTCCAAATTATTCGAAATATATATCTTTCAAATAACTGAACTTTTAAAACGCATATGAAAATGTGAAATCCATATCATTACCAACCAAACACACACACTTTAAAAGGATGAAACTGTAGATATTAGATAGTCGGTATAATGAGAACAATAATCTCAAAATTGTAATTGGTAAAGAGATGATGCTCTTTCTCGACACGTAAGATTAATGATTAGGTATGCTTATTAGTTTCTTTTGAAGAGTCATAATTGCAAAAAGTGCCTGTCAACGTTAAAGGAACCATCCAACGAGTTTTCTACACGCCCGTCTGTATATAGTCCATCGGATAATAAGAGAGACTGAAAGTTGGACAATCAGAAAAAGAAATGAACAAATCATAACAAGATGGGTGTAACTTTTTCTAGTAATTCAAATTCTTTATTATTTGTTTCCTAACTTCAGTTTCATTTAATGATATTTGTTTTTAATAGGGCAATTCTCGCCTTTTTTACAAAATTTGTCGCCAAAAAATTTTATGACAGAAAAAAGACCAAATGAAATTTCATTAAAAAATTATTATTTTTCTTGTTTTATAGGTATATAAATATAAATAAATAAATAAAATTTATAGTTTCGAATTTTATGTTTTCAATTTTGAACTTTTTAATAATTTTTCTCTTTCTAAAACTATTGTTCAAATATTTTTTTCAATTTTTTTTGCTTTTCTTATTTTCTTTTTGAAATTCGAAACTGCTTTTTGAAACTATTTTTACAAAAAAAGTTTTTTTATATTGCTTTTTTTTTTAAGTTTTAAACTTCATCCCCAAAACCTCACCCCTTAACTCTAAACTATAATTATGGATTAGTTAACTCTAGAAATATAAATGTATATTCACTCTTTAATAAAACATATTTTGATCATTTTCTTCATTATGAACTCTTTTTATAAAAATTAACTTAAAAATAACTATTATAGAGAATGCATTTTCTTAATATAAAAATTTACATATCCAGAAAATGGATAAACTTCGACCTTTTCTTATCGCCAACTTTGCATAAACTATATAAACGATAAGAATATAATCTTATAACTAAATTTGAGCTATTATACTTTCAACATAAAACTGCAAGCCTAGCCGCACCCTCTTCTCTGTGTGCTTGATATATCATGGATTTTATTGAGTCTATTATATGTGATTTGAGTTTATTTTAGAGTATTTTCACGTTTAGGTACGTTTTGGAGAACTTTGGAGATTTTTTAGCTTTTTGAGATGCATGTACTGCACATACACGTCATAAGTTTAGCTATGGATGGAAGCCTTCCCACAGTGAGATTAAGACCATCTGCTGAAACAAGATAGAGCTTTGATTTAGATTTCCAATGCCACCGTTTTGAGATCCATCTAACGGTTAGATGTAAAGTTATGTCCATTTTATTGAAGAGTGGTATGTCTGACTGACGAGAAGAAGTTGTCGAAGATATGAAGGAGTGTCAGTCGGCACAAATACCTTGGTGTCGAACGACACTGATGCCAGAAGACGGGCCGAGTATATATCACGACCGATGTTGGCCCATAAGTCACCACAAATTACGAGAATTCTTTTGGTAGACTTAATATCTAGTTTTTATAGTTTTCTAAACCATTGTTGACGGCTAAGCTTTATTCTATTGTTTTATTTTAGATTTTCTCTATGGTTTTGAGAGAAGATCAATTCTACTTTAGAGATTAATTGGAACTCCATTAGTTTTATTTATGATTTTTGTTTTTGCATTCATGTCTGAGTAAATCCCTTGTTAGATTTAGAGATTTCATGAACTAAATGTTAAACTGATAATCTGATAAGATTGCTAGGATTGTTTATAAATTAATACAAGGGTGGCTTGTAATACTAAGATCTAGAATAGTTGAAATAACAAGAGACTGTGACTAATTGCTTGAACCTAGAATCATAAGACAATTGAGAGGCACGAGAGTGCAATCGATTAACCGAACCCGAACTCTGATGGATTAGATACCTAGGCGCAACAGAGAGTTGGTTTAGAAATTTAGTTGAACATTATTGATATGAGCTCAACACTTGTTTAGAAAAGGTATCGATCGACACACTAAAAGTGTATCGATCGACACTCGTTCCGTATTTACATGTGAGAGTGTGAATATAGAATTAAACATGTAGACTCACAGTGATAGCTAGATATCTTACAACTGAATTTGAGTTTTAGAATTAAACGTATTAAAGACCTAGCATCTTTGATTTGTGTTTTGAATCTCTTCATTGATAAATCCCTAGATCTAGTGCTTCCTTCTTATCGTTTACAACCCGATCTATTTACTTTTATTTATTGCTTTTATATTGTTTGCCTAGCTTAATCTGAAACTGAAATTTATTGTGTGAGAGATAAAGTCTTTGTGGATACGATCCTCAAGTACTACATCAAAACTCTTATTTGAGAGAGTAACTTGAACGTTAATTTGAACATATCAGTGTTCGCATTTTTTTCTGAAGTCGAGCCAAACAAGTGTGACTTCTAGAGATGTTTCGGACTAGCCAGCAGGCGCTCTAAGGTTTTATGGGGCGAGAAGCGACATGAATCTAACATGGCTCGTTATCTCATATGACCGGTGGTGGTTCGAGTCTTGAGCTTGTGGTGACTCCGTTTGGAAAGCTGCGAGAATATGAATCCAATCATTTGGAGTTGCTTTTGCGGCAATGCTGCCTATTGTCAAGCTTTTGGTGCCTCTTCAACTAGTTAGCATTGTTTAAATTAGTTTCATTGTCCTTATATCATTTGGTGTTGCTTTTTCTTCCTCTATGTTGTTGTTTTAGGTCTAGTTTCACATTTAACATTTTCACATTTTGTCTTTATATCATGTAACTTTTGTCACACATAAAATTGGAATAAAATTTGATATTTACACCAGAAAAAACATAAACTAATCATGACAACTAAATTAACTTTATATTTTTATTTGTTAATTAATTATTCTGTCAACTACGATTGTGAGATTTTATTTATTCGTTAATATTTTTTTCTCATGCTCAAACATATGTAAATGTGGTAATAATATTTATGAGTGACCCAGCACCAAACGACTCAAAAACTTTTTTTATTGAAAAAGCGATTTTGATATCATAAAAATTTGAACTATCCTAAACATGTAATCTAACCTAACTGATGATAAGTTGATTAGTTTTATCTTCTTATATAGTCACTTGATTGTTTTCCGACCATTGTGAAATTTTGTTTATTCATAAATATTCTTTTAATAATATAACAAAGAAGTTAGTGATTGGAACATAAATTATCTTCGTTCCATAGTTAGCCGTTTGTTTAAGAGCATGTAAAAATTTAATTTTTTAACATAAAACTAATCATGACAACTAAACTAACTTTATATATTTTACATGTTAATTAACTATACTTTCAACTATGATCGTGGGACTATATTTATTCATTAATATTTTTTTCTCATGCACTAACATATGTAACTGTGGTAATAATATTTATAGAGTGACCCCCAAATGACTCTAAAATTTTTTATTCAAAAAGCAACCTTGATATCGTATAAATTCGAACTATCTTAAACATCTAATCTAAAACTAATTGATGATAAATAAATTAATTTTATCTTTTTATATGATTAACTGCTTTTTTCTACCATTGTGAAATTTTGGTTATTCATAAACATTTTTTTAATAATATAACAAATAATTTAGGTATTAGAACATAAATTATCTTCATTCCATTGTTGGCAGTTAATGCATGTTTAAGAGCACATATAACTTTAATTTTTCTTGTAAAACTGAGTAACTTCATAACGGAATAGGTTTTACTCTGACTCAATTCTATTTTAGAGTGAAAATAAAATAATTTACAACAATAAAACTATATTTCATTTTTAAAGTAAACTCGATTTTTATTTCATTATAAAATGATAAATATAGTATAATTATATATTTTCTGATTTCAAACTCTATTTTAAGGTAAAATATGTAAAATGTTACGTGCGCTAATATGGTAATGATTTAAACGCGGTCATTTAACATATTTAATTGCTAAAGTTTAAAATACACGATATAAGAGTTATGACATTTCCGATCCATTATATTTTTTACTTTAAAATGTTTTGAGTAAAAATGCTCCAATGATACTTTATTTTTCATTCTATGATAAAGTAAAAAATAAATTTACTCTATATATGGAATACATTTTTTTTTTTTTATTACTCTATTTTCCACTCTAAAACAGAATATCATTGGAAAATATTATAAATCTATTATAAAATTATTCTATTTTAGAATGGAATGTGAATCATTAGAGATGGTTAGCTAGTTTTGTCAATATAAAAGAGTTAGCTGTTTAGTGAAATGATATTTTATTGAAACGTCCGAATAATAACCAGAATGCGTTGGCAAAAGTATTATCTTCTCCTTTAGTAAAAAAGAAGTATTATCTTCCCCTCCAAATGATCTGGTTTTAATGCGTAACCAATAACCATGCAAACATCCAATGGAAAGTATTGTTTTTTTTAACGAAAAGTGTTTGTTGCGTGACGTATGTTTGCAATATGTAAAATAAATTAAGAGAAATTGGATTGTATATTACAAAATAAAATTATAATTCAGTTTATGACTGTTTAACCTAATCTGCTAGGATACATCGTGTGTAATATGTATAAATGCAATTCTGTCCTCATGATTAACCGGTTCCACCGTCTGCATTAAAATTAAATAAATATATAAATTTGTTAAATAAATATATAAACTTGTTTTTACTTTATTGGGTTTTTACATCGTGTAACTTCCCCGACCTTTCATTTTCACACAAGGGAAGTAACTTCCATTTATCTTCTCCTCTAAGATTAATTTCACGGCATCTCTCAGAACTCCGGGGAAAGTCGTCGACAATCATTCCGGTGTTGGTGAAGGGCGTCGGTAATTGGTTCCGTATAAGGCGGATTGAATCTCAAAAACTTCCAAAAGGTTTCTTCTTCGGAAACGTGAAGCTAGAGAAGCGTCGAGGATTTGAAGTTCGAAAAGGTTAGTTCTTTTTCTGCTGATGCGATTCGCCTTTCGTTTATGGTAACCCCCTCATTGCATGTCGGAATCCGGTTCTGTTGACATGTAGATCTGATTCTGGGAGTTTATATATGTCTGGCCTTTATGTATAATTGACTGAGTGCTTACATTTTGTACTATGTAATCGGCAGTGTCTTGTGTTTCTATTACATGTACAAGGTAGGTTTCGCTGTCTGTCAATGCTTTTGTCGTTTTGTTTTGTTCTATTCCATGTAGACAATATTCTATGTCATATGGTATGATCTGGTGTTGATGGTAGGGGACGCTGTTTATGAATGCTTTTGATTTTGGTTCTGTTCTACTACGTGTAATCACTGTTCTATGTGATATGGTCTGCTGTTAAAGTCTTTTGGTTTTATTCTATTCCATGTATTCACTCTCCTATGTCATATGGTATAATCTGGTTTTAAGAAATCGGATTTTCGGGGTTTATTGTCTACCTAATGTACATGTATCCCAACCGTTTGTTCCGGTTAATCCTTCGTATTTGTTCATGGGTTTTGTTTGGTACTCAATTTCCAAATTGTATTTTGTGTTGCTCTCGGATTCTATTCATGTTTTGTCGAGAAATTGGATTGTTCTATTCCATTATATAAATATATCAGTCTTGTGCTATACCATTCGGTTGTAACAGTCTTTGCTATTTCGTTTTGCAAGGCTCGCAATGGAAGAGGTGGAACTGCCAAGCAGATTGTTTGAGACTGGGTTTGAGCCAGTTGGAAGAAAGAGGGTTAATAGTTACTTCAACCTTCGGTGGATAGAGTTGATCAAGCTTGCATTAGATGAGGAAGATTTGGAGATGTTGCAAGGAACACAGTTTGCTACAGTCCTTCGTATGGGTGGTCATACGTTCTCCGTCATGTTTGCTCATTATTTTCTCTCGCTGCAGTTGGTAACTTTGAAGGAGTTTGAGTTATGGTGGACGTTTGCCGGAAAGCCGATACGATATGCCATAGAAGACTTCGCTCTAGTAACTGGTCTAAACTGTGAAGAACCTCCTGCCTCCTCTATGCGTGAGCAAGAGAAAGTTGTTGTTAGAGCCAAAGGAAATGCGAAAGGAAAAGGGACAACATCAAAATCGTCCATATGGGAAGCTTTGTTTGGTGGAGAATACAAACCCACCCCTAACTGGATAATGGATAGGCTCATATTGGGAAAAAAATACAAGGACTCCGTGACGCGTTTGCGTTTAGCATTGCTGGTTCTTGTTGAGGGAATTTTGTGTCTAACGTGCGGGTCAACGAAGATTCGTCCAAAAGTTGTGAACAGGCTGGGTAATATAGATGAGTTTCTCAAATATCCGTGGGGCCGAGAATCGTTTTTACTCACCGTCAACAGTGCAAAACCACGGTCACCGCTTCAGTATGTGCAAGACACCATTGCGATTCAGGGGTTTGTACACGCAATGGTTCTTGTGACCTTAACGGCCTGTCCTGCGATATTTGTCAAGGCAAAGGATGGGGCGCCAATTCCTGATGATAATAGAGGATCGAAAGAAATTTTGGAGAGTTTGGTCTCTAGAAAATTGGCTGTTAATGTTCCTTGGGCGAAGACTGTTGACCAAAAGGGCCAGGTATGCCTTTTGTTACTATCGAGTAGTGGGAATGAAATATGTTATCCACAGTAGTAGTCTGATTTCGATTGAATTGTGGTGAGGATTGTTGTTATTGTTTGACAGTACTTATATAGTATGGTTCACTCCCACCAAGTAGAATAGAACAACCACAGTTTATGGATCACTTGTTAGTGATAAATAGTATAGTTCTTACACATCTGGTTTGGGTTTACTATTTTCATTTTAGGGTTTAGTTTTCCAGATTTGGTTTGGGTCTATTATTTGGTTTATGTTGTTTGTGTAGTACAGTAGTAGTCTGATTTCGATTGAATTGTGTTGAGGATTGTTGTTATTGTTTGACAGTACTTATATAGTATGGTTCACTCTCACCAAGTAGAATAGAACAACCACAGTTTATGGATCACTTGTTAGTGATAAATAGTATAGTTCTTACACATCTGGTTTGGGTTTACTATTTTCATTTTAGGGTTTAGTTTTCCAGATTATCTATACCGGTTAGGGTTTACTATCTGCAGCTCCACCAGCTTCATCTGAGTGTGTAGGCGAATGTACTCCTCACGTGTGCACCCTATGTCGGGTTCAAAGATCCAACGTCTGTCTGCGTCACGGATCCATGTCCCAAGTACAAGTAAAACCATATCTTGTCCATCCATCTGAAAATAGAGAAAAGCTTATAGAATTACTATATGAGTGGTACAAAGACTATTCCATTATGTGGACCACTAGTTATACTGATGGATGATGTTATAAGCATATACATTGTCCAACATTTATTATCATATGATTACAGAACTATTACCTGATCGATGCGGTTAAGCATTAACTTCTTCTCTGTGTTCACCTTCTTCAGTCAAGCATTAACTTCTTCTTTGTGTTTATCTTCTTCAGTGTCTTTTGTTACAGAGATAGATTAACAGGTTGGAGTAAATAGAATACACATATATTGAGAACATCACCACTTATTATCCACACGTTTTTACTGATCACCGTGCCAACGTATGCGGTAAATACGTTGGTGACGTTGCCTTCTGGTGATGATGTGATGGTAAATAGTTTACAGGCCACTCATTTCCATACCATCGAATTTTAGCACGTGGTTAGGTGAAAATGGAATACTTGTATCAACTAGTGTCCACATGTTTTTACTGAAAACCGTAATACTGTATGCGATTTTTACAACTGTAACGTATCTTCTGTAAAATATCAGGTACACACGTATATACCATTTCAAACACAGCGAAGATTACTATACCATATGAAACACAGCAGTCCTCTCCTTCGCTCGCGGTAACCGGGAACTTGTACTGCAAAGGGGCAAAACCGGGCCTTTATTGGGCTAATTGTCATCGATTTCATTATGTCAAAATCAGCGGTATATTCTTCATTCCCTTCTCTATTTTGAATATACACCAAAATCTCCCATAAATTAATACAGAGAAAAAGCAAAAATAAAAGCGGCAAATGTTATAATCAAGATCGTGGTTCGGAGGAACACGAGTTTGATAAATTAGAAAGCAGAGATTTTTTTTTTTTTGTAAAACATAGAAAGCAGAGATATTGTTGACAACAAAAAAGAAGCAAAGATTAGGTATACAGATTTTGACAAATTATAAAAAGATGTAGAGAAGAGAACAATCAAATATCATCAAATAAAAGTGAAAAAGGCGAAAAAGGATGGCTTCCACTAATGGTGAGGTTATCAACATAATCCATGTTAGCTTTTTATCACGTGCCACTTTACTTGTACACCACCTCTTCACTAATCGCATTATCACTCATCATCTATCTTACACACAGGTGCTTACACAAACCATTATAACGTGCCTTGTACTTAGACACATGCGTACATATACACACGCTTGATTTTTGTTCGCAGTCAGATTTGGTGTTGCTAAAGAATATTTTTAAATAATTACGGGGATAATTAATACTCATACAGCAAAGTGCAAGCTAGTTTCAGTTCGAAACCGAAGGAGAAGAGGAGAGATTCGCGGGGGGAGCCATGCGTGGGATTATTATTCTAGTCATATCTTACAAATAAATAATCAGTTGATTATTAAAGAACCAATGACCACTAATATCCAATTAATTAACTAGGTTCCTTTTTCTGACGACACTAATTAAATGATAATCCTCACGTATTACGTGCAAGACAACTCAGCTCATCACTTCTCCCGTTCTCCGTCTGACTCTCCTCCAATCGTTGTTTTTTTTCCTAATTACCTCTTTCTTTTGTTTTTTTTTTTCTGTTTAATTTTGTTATTACAAATTATAAAAAACATTATATATACGATATTACAACAGACAATTCTACATGTCTTATGAGGATTCACGCCTGACTGCATCACCCTTAATAGCCCTATGAGATTCATTTATAAAACATTATATATACGATATTACAACAGACAATTCTACATGTCTTATGAGGATTCACGCCTGACTGCATCACCCTGAATAGCCTTATGAGATCCATTTCTGACGATACTCCTTGCGCCATGCCAAAGATCTTTTGTAACCATTTTCTCTAATTTTACGCGTAATTCGCCTTTTCCGAGAATTGAAACCCAAACATTTTCTTGTAAAAATTGCATTGTCGACCTGGGTGTAAAAACCTTTAAACCTTAACCATTAGACCACGGCGTTTTCACAATCGTTGTTTTTTTCCTAATTACCTCTTTCTTTTGTTTATTACAGGCTTCATGCTTCTCTATGCCGAAATGTTTGAACCAAATAATACACTATTTTCCAAGGAAAGAATTGAGAATGGTACTAATAATACTTACTTCAGTGGAAAAATAAAAAAAGGGTACTAATTACTAAACCACTAAAAATGGGAAAAAATACATACAAAAAGCAAAGGTAGCAAAAATCATATAATTGGTCAAAGTGGACTAACGGTCATGATCGTATCAGAATATGAGATTCGATCAATGAGGAGCAAATACACTATTGGATCTGTCACAGACTTATCTAGTCCATGCTGAGACAGTGCAAAGCCCATCCATCATAATACACTGTTTCTATGTTAATTGACAGTTTCACCCTTCTTTCGCTACTGAGGATATTCTCGTCATATGGCTTATCCTATTTATTTACCCTTTCTAGCGATTAACCCAATGTACGTGCGACAAAGCCCGAGATAATTTATTTTTATCTAATTTTACACTCCCGACGAGGTAATTAAATTTCTTAAATAAACGGTAATAATTATTATTATTATTATTATTTTTTGATCAAAACGGTAATAATTAATTAGTCTTTTTTTTTGTTAATCACCATTGTTTATGTATCCGTACACTATGAAAGAGGGACCCAAATCTGACGGTCGTGATTAAGATGCGACGCTGCACTTTCTTCGTACTTTATTCAAATTTTCAGTAACCATTCTCTCTTTCTCTTACCTTTATTTTCATTTTTCTACTCCTTACTCGTAAAGCTATACGATACACTTTTAATTATTGGATACTTCTCTCACATACATAACTCTTGCTTCAATGATTTCAAATGTAATACAAATTCTTAGTTAACACTCATCTCTTGCACCAGAATGTGTTACATTTTTCCGTTGATAATTGCAGTCGAGTTTAAATTTCATATTACCATGGAGATTAAATTATTGCAGCGCACAGTAACCCAGCTATTCGGTATATGAAACAGTTCATTTTGATGGATGTTATAATCCAAGTGGGTGGGGGTAAAATAAATAAAGATGAAATTATTGTAGTATATACATACACACAGTACCTTGGAGATGGTCAGATTCCACTTAAAAGCATGATTAAACGGTTCTGATGTCATCATAATTTAACCCTGGCTTTCTTCTTACCGTCAGATCATTGAACTCCCATTATTACAAAAAGTTTTATTTTTTCACATTCTGTTTGTGGTGGTCCCTGTGACTTAACCTCCTATCCAGCCGTGCATCGCGTATCCAACCCTATCATTAGATTCCCTCTTACCATACACCTCCCCGCAGAGTATCTCCACACTCACTTACTGAGCCGCGATAAGCGACCCTCGTCCCGTTTTCTGCGGCTGCCGGATAATCTCCTGCTCTCATTCAATCCAACGGATACCATTAGAACACGTGGCGAGATCGTAGTAGACAGATCACAATCACCGAAAAGCCCTCACATGGAGATGTTTAACCACGGTTAACATTTAACCGAACCAGAGTTGGCTTGACCTTCTTCCCCTATCCTTCTCTCTTCTCTCTTCTCTCTGCTCCTTCTTCCTCACAATCTAGTAATCTCCGTTAATGGCGCCTCAGATCTGCCCCTCCGATATTTAAACTCCTTCTTCAAACTCTTCCAATTTCCTCAGATCTCTCGAGTTTTTCTTTTCTTATCAACGCAAATGTATAAGCGAGTGGCCTTATCGTTCCCCGAGGAAGTCCTCGAGCACGTGTTCTCCTTCATCCACGTGGACAAGGACAGGAACTCGGTATCCCTGGTGTGCAAGTCGTGGTACGAGATCGAGCGGTGGTGCAGGAGGAGAGTCTTCATCGGGAACTGCTACGCCGTGAGCCCCGCGGCGGTGATTCGGAGGTTCCCTAAGGCGAGATCCGTGGAGCTGAAGGGGAAGCCGCACTTCGCGGACTTCAATCTGGTGCCCGAGGGGTGGGGAGGGTACGTGTACCCGTGGATAGAGGCGATGTCGGCGTCGTACACGTGGCTGGAGGAGATAAGGCTGAAGAGGATGGTGGTGAGCGACGAGTGCTTGGAGCTTATAGCCAAGTCGTTTAAGAATTTTAAAGTGCTCGTGCTTTCCTCGTGCGATGGATTCTCCACGGATGGGCTCGCTGCTATCGCTTCGAGCTGCAGGTATCTCCCCTGATTGCGATTAGTAACTAATTTTATTGTATTACTTGTCACAATAAGCTATAGCAGTGAGCTTTAATTCCATATGTGCTGTTGCTGCTGCTCATGTTCATTGTGATATATGTCTGAAATCATTGTCAGGTAGATTCTTTTTATTTATCTTTTTCTTTTTTTGGGGTCAATTGTATCTCTTTATTCCTTTTTTTTAAAGTTAATAGGCAACAACTTATTCTGTTTCTGATTCCCCTGCTTTGCTCCCTTTAACACTAGTAGTGAGGTTTTTTTTGAAACTGTTTACTTCAAATATAATTCATATGCAGTTTGTTAATTGCTAAATTTTAATGTTTCTATGTATTTTTAGCTTTATTGGGGGACTTTGCAATGTGTCGTGTTCTAATCTAGGTTTGATTGATGTGTGGCAAATCGGTTATTTTTGCAGGAATCTGAAAGAGCTTGATTTGCGTGAGAGTGATGTTGACGACGTTAGCGGACACTGGCTTAGCCATTTCCCTGATACATACACTTCTTTGGTTTCGCTCAATATCTCATGCTTAGTCTCCGAGGTCAGTTTCTCTGCTCTGGAGCGGCTGGTGTGTAGGTCTCCCAACCTCAAATCACTGAAGCTTAACCGAGCTGTTCCTCTTGAGAAGTTGGCTGCTTTACTTCAAAGAGCTCCTCAGCTGGAGGAATTTGGCACTGGTGTGTACAGTGCTGAAGTGCGTCCGGATGTGCTCTCTGGTTTGTCTGTAGCTATCTCTGGGTGCAAGAAATTGAAGTGGTTATCTGGGTTTTGGGATGCTCTTCCTGCGTATCTTCCTGCAGTTTATTCGGTTTGCAGTGGACTTACAACTTTGAACTTGAGTTATGCAACAGTCCAGAGCTATGATCTTGTCAAGCTTCTTAGTCAATGTCCTAAATTGCAGCGCCTCTGGGTGAGTCTAGTTTTATCATAATGTGCAACATCTCAAATATATTCTTCAAGGTCAACGTTTTCTTTAATTGGTATTATATGGCTTACTGACACAGGTGTTGGACTACATCGAGGATGATGGTCTTGAAATGCTTGCTTTGACCTGCAAGGACCTTCGAGAGCTGAGGGTGTTTCCGTCTGAGCCTTTTGTGATGGAGCCGAACGTTGCGTTGACAGAACAAGGGCTTGTCTCCGTCTCCGCAGGCTGTCCAAAACTCGAGTCGGTTCTCTACTTCTGCCGTCAAATGACCAATGCTGCGCTGGTAACCATTGCTAGGAACCGTCCCAACATGACCCGCTTCCGTTTGTGCATCATTGAGCCGAAAGCCCCTGACCATCTGACTCTAGAGCCACTGGATGTGGGATTTGGAGCCATAGTGGAGCACTGTAAAGATCTCCGGCGGCTCTCCCTATCAGGGCTGTTGACCGACAAGGTTTTCGAATACATTGGGACGTATGCAAAGAAGATGGAAATGCTGTCAGTGGCGTTTGCAGGAGACAGTGACTTGGGGATGCATCATGTTCTGTCAGGGTGCGAGAGCTTGAGGAAACTAGAGATAAGGGACTGCCCCTTTGGAGACAAGGCGCTTTTGGCAAATGCTTCGAAGCTGGAGACAATGCGATCTCTTTGGATGTCTTCGTGTTCCGTGAGTTTTGGAGCCTGCAAGTTGTTAGGACAGAAGATGCCAAAGCTCAATGTGGAAGTGATCGATGAAAGGGGTCCGCCTGACTCTAGACCCGAGAGCTGCCCTGTTGAAAGAGTGTTCATATACCGAACAGTGGCTGGTCCTCGGTTTGACATGCCTGGTTTTGTCTGGAACATGGACCAACAACACTCAGCAACGAGGTTTTCCAGGCAAATCATCACTACTAACGGGTTATAGATATAAACGAGGTACATTTTTTCATTAATCCAAGTTCATCATCTCCTATATAAATTGTTCCTGTTTAGGAATACGAGAGAGAGAGAGATAGCTCGGTCTCCATTAATTTAATTATGGGCTGCTGCCTCATATAACCAACCAAGCTTATGATCACTGGATAAGTGAGGAGAGAGAGAGAGAGAGAGAAAGAGATCTGAGAGACCTTTGTATTTTTATATTGTTGTCTGTATGTTTGTCTACTTAGTGAGAGATCCTGGTGAGGTATTATTTTCTTCAAGAGGATGATAAGATATTTTTTAAAAGACAATTGCCAAAAATGTAACTGTTCTACTTGTTTGAATCTTTGTATCAATCATTTCAAATGTCTTTTTTTTTCTGTCGGTCTGTCTTTGCCAATATTAGAAAACTATGCAGGTATTTTGATTACCCACCCCTAATTTCTACCTAGCATGGCATAGAAAATCTCCTAGCAGCATTTGATATAGGAATAAGACTTTTAATAACTAACAATATATTGTCAACTGGTTCCCAAATCTGTTCAGAACTGTTGTCTTCCTGTTTTGTTTTCTGACCCATAAAGAAAAAAAAAAGCTGGGCTTACATTTATAAGAAAACTGTTCAGACATTTTGCCCAAAATGCCATGTTTAATTAGTTTTGATTTTTGAATAGTTCCTCCTGTTTCACACTTCATAAGAAACCGTAGTTGGTGAAAGCAACTGGGACCAATTACAAACATTCATGTGACTAAAACCTGCAATCCAAACCTAATGGTGGTTTGCCTGCCGGATCACTTTATGTAACGAGCAAAACAGAGAGCCGTATAACTCTTATGGTTGAACCAATCAAGAATAGCTTGCTTATTCTCTAGGTTCAGAAACTTGTCGCTCTGTTTCACCTTGCGGGGGTGGGTCTTGTGGAGCTGAGATCCTGCGAGTGTTGTAAGAACCACAATGCGCGCACTTGTGCCCCAGAATGTGGAACATAGCTTTGCTGCTCTTATTGCAGTCATTGCAAAGAATTTCAATCTGCAAACAGTTTCTTAGTCATGCTAAAAGATGGATAAAAAAGAAATAAAAACAGGGGGTTTGATTCATAGATATTATTACCTCATAGTTATATTCACTAGGCATCTCTGTTGCCCTTATCTGTAAAAGAGAAAGCTGGTAAGTCTTTTACCTCATTTAATAGGGTATACAAAATTGTGACTGTTACCTCGGCATCTAATAGTTGCCATGAAGAAGACATATCCATCATTGACTTGTAGCAAATTGGGCATCGGTACCTGAGACAGAGAGAGAGAGAGAGAGAGATTAGTGGTATGCATAATAAACCATAAGGAATGTCTTAGAGATCAAAGGAGAAGTTATTAATTACTGTTGTTCAGTGATCATTTGTTTGAAGCAACCCATATGCATAGTATGGCCACATCTCATGACATGTGCAGCTTTTACGGAATCAAATAAAAACTGTCCAGGTTGAACAAATCATAAAAAAAAAAGAAGAATAAATTAACATGATGAAGTACACTCTACTAAGACCATCTAGAACTAAATTCCAATTTGGACGGACAAACCTCATAACAGACAGGACAAGAGTTCTTAGTGGCGTTCTCAATGCATGAGTGATTATCGCGCAGGCCCATTGAATAACAAGCTCCTGCAAAAATTTACTCATAACAATCGTACGAGATAACTAAAACAAATAAATATTGCCACACAAGATTTCACAGTTTAAAAGTATTGTTGTAAATATAAAAAATAGGCTACTAGACATTCAAAGAGACTTGGCTACTAGAACAGCTCCCCCATCTGGATCAAACAGCGTATGAAATGAAGATGCTACTTTACCAAAGAAGTAAGATCCTACACTACACAAGTGGAATAGATTCGTATGTTCTCGATAGGAGCACATGTGATGGAGACAAGACGCATTCTTTACACACCACATCTATGGAATGGAATAAAAAACAAATGCAAGTTTGATTTTAAAAAAAGGGTATAAGAAAGACATACCACAGCTTTGGCAATGAAAGAAATTGTCACGCCCACCAACTCTGAAAAAATATTAAACCACAAAAATGATTAAAGTCAAAAGAGTTATAAAAAAAAAAATCTAAACGAAGATGTAGTTTAACACTCACCTACAAATCCCACAGTCGTCACAATGAAATTGTTCTTTTGAGGTCTGCCAAAGAGGAGGAGAGTTATAGAGAAAGAAAAGAGAAGGAAACAATATATAATAAAAGGATGCAAAAGAAGACCTCGTCGTCAAAGAATTTGCAGATGTTGCAAAAGTATTCTCCCATACAGACGCCGCAGTTCGAGCAGACTTGAGCTACCTAAATCTTTATTTGAAGTGATGATTTTTGACATAATGAAAATAGCAAATTAAAGCAACCCTCTTTACCTCTTGCTCAGCTTCACACACTGAACAGATAACCTGAAAAAACAAACAAGACAAAGTTACTAATGGTTCTTTAATGGCAAAGGCAAACAGTTACGACTTATATATATGTAAGAGATTAGAGAATGAGAGGATGTTTCAAAAATGCAAAGCTGTTTGACGTTTTGTCGGACCAAATCATGTCGTTCTTTAGGATCAGGTAAAGCGTTCTGAAACAAGAAGAAGAAGGCAAATCTTCTAAGACATGAAGAAGACAAAAACAACAACCTATAAAACAATCGAAATAAGAACCGCGGCGTCGTTGTGGCAGTGGCGGCATGGGAAGATGAGATTGCAGCAAGGCGCTCTTATTTTGCACCTTCTCTTGTAGTGTTCACAGCTGAGGAAACAACAATCAAACCAAAATAATTCAAAAATACTCAGAATCGCGATGAACACAGTCAATCAAATCACCCGAATTGGGATCTGCCAAAGTCTCTGTCTCTAGGAATTGCAGAATCTGTATCCATTGGATGGAGGAGACTAGCACTTGCACCACCCATCTGATTTGGAATTAGGTTCAACCCCACAGGACGATGAACCAGCAGCGTTTTTTAATTGGGGGAAATTTTAATTCACCCCAAAATATATGAAATAAAAGTTTTGCTGTATGTCCTTTCCAAAAGTTTAATTATTTCCCTTTAATTAGCTTTTAGGATCGCAATTAAAAAATTTAGCTCATACTAACCTGTGATTTTACACGCCTAATGTTATCACTATTTAGTTAAAAGGACAAACATAACAACTTATTAAATATAACTACACTATAAACTCTCTAAATTAAATTAATATCCGATAAATTAATAAACACAATAAACAAAAAAAATCTCATTGGTTAAATTGGACCAATGCAATAAAATAATATTTTAAAAAAAAATTTCAAATAAACATAATATAAATATAAATTAATAATTAATATCGTATTATTAGTTTTTATTCAGGAATCATAATGAAGTCTATCTTTATTTTTTCTAAACATTTCAAAATATTTTGATGTAATTTTTTTTTTATTTTTACAACTAAAAATGTATATACATGCACAAAATGTTTGAAAAAAAAAATGAAATTTGTATTTGTATACTCTAATCAACATATAGACCTCAAAAATTAAATTTATCTTATTTTCAAATAAAAAATTATTCAAAATATATAAGCTTAAAAAGGATAAATTTTGTAAATTAATAACTCTGTAGATTAATAAAATATCATAATCTCAATATTATTAATATATAGAGTTTTTGCTGTAGTATAGTAGTTGACCAAATGAATAATTGATGTTTATACATAGAAAGTTATATAGTTCGATGTCCAAGTATTGCAAATTAAGGAAGAAATAAGCTTATTAAGAGATATGGTCATTATACATTCTTGTGGAGAGGATTGTTTGTTGGAACACTACGATTCAAGAGCTTAATCTATATAATTTTTTATGCTTCCAGCCGTTTAGTTGAATATGATGAATAACAGTATAAACTAGTGTCGATTGTTCATAAAGTCAGGGATGCCTTTAGAACAAAGGTGATGATATAAATGAATATAGATCGGGGAGTTCTTTTCTCACGCGCTTGCCGGTCCAAAGCTTGAGAACCTTTGAATCCTTTACAGACAAAGACAGCAAGTGAAGGTAGTTTTTACACGTTCATTCCTCATACACTACCCGATTAGATTCTCCATGGATCCCCAAAGAACTCGGAAGTTAAGTAAATCCCACCTTCCTCTTTTTCTCTTTCCTTTTTTTTTTGCCATCTCCAATCATCATCACAATAACAAACACCAACCTATGCAGTTTCTTTACTTATCCTTTTTAAAATACACCTCGTTATACATGTATTTTGATTTTGGTGCTTCCAACTCTAAAACTTTTGTTTACAGTGTCCCTCGGATCCCTATACTAGTAGTTTGCGCATGGAATTGAAAAGACTAATAAATGAAAGAGAATTGTGTGCTTCGTTATCGTGATATAAAGTGAGCATGGAGAATTAATTCATGTTCCTAAACCTAACAATTATTTGTAGGTTCAATTATTTACTATTTAGGATCTTCTTTTTATATTTTTATTATTGTTCTGTTATAAATATGAAACCAGCTAACCATTTCTCATTAAGATTTGGACATAGTTTAGTTTAGACCTTATCTTCGTTTTGAAGAAATTCATGCTTCTGAATATATACATATGCTTCTATATACTCCCTATCTTTTCTTAGTAAATTAACTACTATCCGATGTCATTTTTAATAGACCTCCAAATTACTCTTCTCATTAAAACTATGAAGAGAATGTGATAAATGATGATAGACGATATACAAAAAAGTTAAACGAAAGACATGCACTTTAACATATAAAAAATAATTTCATCCATAACAATAGATACACATCAGTAGTTCAGTACATCCACTGATTAATTAAGCTGGAAATACAAATGCTAGCTAATTAATTTCTTAGACATGAGCTAAACAAAACATAAACATTAGTTATATTATATCAATATAACATGACACACATTTACGTGTTATCTTTCACACCATTATCTTTTCGTAGTGATCGATTCATTTTCTAGTTATGGAACGACTGATACGGCTTGATCAAGGGAACGAGAGATCCACTTAGGTGAAGCGACATAACATCGTTGGTCGAACCCACCAGCTTACCACTAACAAAAACAGCAGGAACCGCGTTGGCGCAGCCAAGACGGACTAATGCCTTCTCGATCTCGCGGCAGTCAGGATCATTGTCGATCTCGTGGACTTTTGGCTGAACCCTAAGGTCACGGAAAAGGACCTGCACGGCGTAGCAAAGACAGCACGAGTTTTTGGTGAAGATCACAACTCCTTTCTCTGATGACATTCTCATCACCTTGTCCATGATCAGATTCTGATCAAACGGCTTTGAACGGTCGAGAAATGATTTATCTTTAGCTGTGATGTATGTTTCTTTGTTCGTTGTAAAACTTGATGGTCTGCTTGGGCTATTTATAGGGAAGGTAAGTAGTGCAAGATCCCTCTTGGACTAGTCTTTTTCCTTTTAACAATAATTTTTTCTTAACATGAAAAAAAAAGAAAAAAAAACAAGTTGCAGCAAAATAATTATGTAATTTTTTAATTAAGCATATATATTATTAAATAAGGCGACGATCATAATTAAATTAAGCATACGATTCGAGGAGGTTGATTGCGTACATTGTAATGACTTGGAATATTTATGTCTGAGAGTCTCTGAGCAGTATAGTATAACTGGATCTAAAGGCATGCAAGTGAAGGAAACGCGCGTTATTTGCGTCCATGCTTTGTCACTTAGAGCACCCGCAATGGTGTTAATCTAAAAGAAATCCTTAGAAAAAGTGTATTTTGATTTTTTAAGTATTAAAATTTATTTTTTCTTTTTTAGATAAAAAAAATAAATATCAACCAATCGTAGGTCGCCACATGTCGTCGGGATCCGCAAATAGTGCAAGAATTCACTAAGAAATAGTCCTTATTTAAGAATTTTAAGGATCGAATCCTTAGCTTTTAGTGGAGTCTACCGATTATTTAATTATTTTTTCTCTAATAACTTCCACTTAAGAATTCTCATTGCGGGTGCTCTTACGTCTCCGAAGCTTTTTAAAACGAATCTCATTGACAATGAAAGTTTAGGAACTGTATATTAACCACGTAGAAGTCAAAGACACAGCAGTTAAATTAGGTAATTAAGTTTGTTTTGTACTTGTCAACTATAGTGTTTAAAAAAAAGGAACTTCTCGACTATATAAATTTTGAACAGACCAAGAAAAGCCCATAGCAAATACGTATATATATCTGTTCCATGGGAGTGTATGGGACTAAAAAGGCTTGGCTTACGTCGACTTGAACGGACTGAACAATTTAGGATGATTTTCAAATTTTCGCTAGATTATTTTTGGTTAAAAGACGGTTTATATTATCTATATTGCCAACACACTAGAGTATATATATGGTACAATTACAAACACGTTGTAATTGTATAATTGCTTTTCATGTACATTCCCCCTCATCCTCACACAACTTGGTTTACTAGCTAGTGTTAGACGTGCTGGTGTAAATTTTAGTAATGATATATGTCTAGGGATTTTTTTGAACATTATAGCTGGTTTTTTTTTAACAGTATAACTAGGTCAAAAAAAAAAACTCTTTATTCATTATATATTATATAGTTCATCAAAAAGCTTATAGGATAACAAAAAAAAAGCGAAAAAGTCATTATTTTTCCTTTCAAATATTAGCATGAGTGATACTTATTCTATAAAAATGTTTCTCTTGACTTTCGAGTTTGAAGTCAAAATACTGTAAAAGCGAAGTGAAGTTGTCGATCATTTTGTTTTGTTCTGCTCGTAGCTGGATTTCTCTCATGGCTCATTGTTCGAATCATTATGGGATAGAAAAGAAGAATGTATACCCAAAGCAGGATTCGAGCTTTTGGTGTTAATTATATACATATCTATCAGCTATATATGTAAACACGTAGTGATTATTCCCTTGTTCAATGTCCCCTACCACCAACTTGCCTAAAGACATATTCTTACATTTATACACACTCATGTTTGATTCTGCTTTTGTCCTCTCTCTTCCCAGACGTAACTTCATACTTGTAAAATGGCTGGCAAACAAAATTCTTTCAAAGATTAGATCAGTCTTACAATTTTCTTTTACTTGGAAAATTATGTATTACATATTCCTAATTTTTGAGTGATAAACAAAACATATGTGAATTTTGTATATATTTATGAAATTGATCCTAGTCGATATTTAATAATTAAAAAGATTAAAACTACAAAAATATCCGGTAGTGCGACGTGAATTTTCGCACTGACCACATGTTTACCTAGTGTTGTTCTATGTTCCGGTGACTTGTGGGTGAAGCTTTTCAAGTGTATAAGATATTCGCCCTTCTATTCATTCACAGAAGATAAGGGATCCTATATTCCTATATAGAAGTAATTAAGCGTCTACGTGTATAATTCCTTTGTGATAATCATCGCTCATCTTGTCACTTCATCGATCTATCATATCACCATATCTCAGTCACTGTTGTTAAATTTAATTATATTCATTCGTCTGTTCAGTAATAAAAATATCAATGCAGTAGCATTTCAACAAAATGACGCATTTAATCATATGATTTTACATTTTTGTTTATCTTTACCGTGGAACTTAAACACTAGTGTTACAACAGTTGCTTAAAAGTACACTTGTCTTTTCCTCCGTACAATGCAAGTCAAGATGCATATATACATCTATAAATGTATATAACTTATTATAAATCACCTCCATGCGAAGGAAGCCCAGCATTTTAATACATCTATGCTTCCTCCCGATTATCTATATGATATATGTTTTACACATTGATTATTGACATCATATATATATATATGTATACATGCATATATACATACATGTAACTGTTAGAACGCTATAGCCATATGGCCTTTGCGTCTTTAAGCATTTGTTTGAGCGACCCGTCGACGTGGAACGAGATGATGTCTTTGGCTGATCCGATATACCTTCCTCCGACAAAAACAGCTGGAACTGCTGGGTTTGATGAGCCGAGCGCACGCAGGGCCCGCTCCATTTCACGGCCTTCGGAGTCCTTATCGAGCTCGTGGATCGCTGGACTAGCTCCTAGTTCGTAGAATAACGTCTTGATGCTATGGCACATACAGCAAGAGCTCTTAGTGAATATTACTGCTGCTGTCTTCGACGACAGATCTCTTATTCTCTCCATTTGCGGTTGATCAAGAAAACTTAGTAATAAATGAAGTGTTTGTTTTTGGAATGAGAAAGGCTTAGGTTGTATTTGTAGATATGCTTGGGTCAGCTGGTATTTATAATGGTCATTGTGGAAGATCTTGGATTTTTTTTATTTTGTTATAATAATTCACTACTGGATAACTATATAATTGATATACCCCACTCGAAATATATTATTGTAATTAAAATGTCCCACAGACCAAAATTTCCTAGAAATAGGCTAAGTTCTTTGTGATATAATTACGGATAAGAAAAATGCTTACCCTTATGATTTTGTTTGATGGAGACTCCTTTTATGTATTTAATTGTCGTTGATTTATATAGTTTATTTATAATGGACTTATAGCAGAGGTGGGATTGTCTGTTATATATTTATAATGTGCATTATATTACAAAAATATTAAGAGAGATGACTTATATCACTTTCGGTCCGTGGCTGGCAGTAGCATCACATACCCAAAACATTAATTTACAATTATATCTTATTCCCCTTTTAAGTTATAGTGGAAACGTGGAAGGTTAATAATTTGCGGTAATGTGCCATGAACAATAAAGTGATATGATATTTCAATTTTCATGCGCTTTGGTTTTCACTAGTACATGGAGAGAGTGATATCATTTAGCATTGGTTGGACGGTATATATATTTTACTGTTTTACGGCATCTATTTCTTAATTCTAATTAGTATGTTTCATGTGTGTTTCCAAAAGAAAATGAGTAGGTTTCATATAAAAGTTCTATATAAAACTTACAGTTTTTGCAGTCTTATATTTTTGTTCATGTCTTATTTTCTTTTTTCCTAATGTAACTATGAGAGGCTTAAAAACTGTAAAATCAGCAAAACAATATACAATTACAGTAAAAAGTGTCACATACTAAGTTCTATGTATGACTACAAGTCTACAACTCAACTAATTATCCACATAAATAATTAGTTTTGTCATAATTATATTATAGTAAGTACCTGAAGAAAAGATAAAGCCATTTCTGGACAACATCATCTCGTATTGGCTCTTTATACGTGGACGACAAAATATATCACAATAATAGTTGCTAGATATAGATACATGAATTTTGTAATATGATTAATTAATTAATGTAAACGATTGGCGCTTCATAACTAAAATAACTAATAAAGGGTATTAATGTTCTTAATGTTTCATACATTATGTTTCAGAGTGGTTGCATTATAGTAGTTTAAAATTCAGAAGTGTACGCGACGAGAAAAGAGATTTGCTGGTGACTATTGCGTCATCTTTGACATGGAAAAAAATCTGAGATAAGAAGTTTATCCATATCTGACCCTACTCCACAAATATATTTTTATTTATAAAAAGGTGGCCATTGTATACTA
Organism: Brassica rapa; assembly: GCF_000309985.2. Classification (NCBI taxonomy): domain Eukaryota; kingdom Viridiplantae; phylum Streptophyta; class Magnoliopsida; order Brassicales; family Brassicaceae; genus Brassica; species Brassica rapa. The sequence goes on along the minus strand of NC_024803.2, from coordinate 38,178,602 downwards.
TGTGTGCGTATACAGGAATAAAAATGTGTCAATGTATATGTAACTGATTCCATCTTATATGTAATGTGCGTGTGTAAATGAAGATACTAGTATCCATGTGTCGCCTACTTGATTTGTTTCAACTGTAACTCATAATATCTCAAGATTCTTTCTTTTTCTTCTACGAACATTGCAATCTATAATACCATTAAATTATTGTAACAAAATTGGTTGACATTTATAAAATGAAAAAGAAGAGAAGAGCATTTGGACACGACTGATGAAAGTCCAGTGTAGCTAGATACCGGTCTGAATCTAGGTTTATAATGCTGACAATGTAATGCTGATAATTAATACATCAAAACATGTGTTTCTGAACCAAAATAAAATCTTTTTTTTTTCTTGCTAAAGATGTAAAAATCAGTTCTGAAAATGAAAGTTTGATACAACTGACTTGTATCTAGTCTGCTTGAAACCCAAAAAAAAAAACTAATTATTAGAGTTGTGCTGCATCATATATCCTCCATTATAAACATTGACAATGGTTAACCATAATTGAAAACTGCAGTATAAAACTTGAGCCCTAATCATATATATGATCCCAACTAGACCTTCTTCGGAATTAGTTTCATATGTTTATATTCTTTCGTCACTCAATCTGATTGTCCCACCGGTCATCAAACGTGTAAATCATTACCAGTGCATACTTCTATTCAAGGTTTATAACTTGCAAGTATATATTAGATACAATTCATGATATTTACGCAGGAATGAAAAATATTAAAAAACTACATAACATTGTTGAAAGAAACTACTACATAACATATTGGGCGGACTAGGCTTTGCCATGAGTTTTATGGCTAATATTACATAATGAATATTTTTCATATTTAATAATATGCTTATAGGAACAAGAAATACAGTTAAGAGCATCTCCAATGTAAAACTCCATTTTTTCCTCCAAAATGGAGTAAAAGTGCAAATGGAGTAAAATTGCTCTAACCTTACTCCATTTCCCACTCCATAATGGAGTGATGAACAAACAAAAAATAAATTACTCCATTTATGGAGTAAATTTCATTATGGAGTGAGATTTGGAGTTGGGTTGGAGCATTCCTCACTCCATATTCACTTTTACTCCATTTTAGAGAAAAAAAATGGAGTGAGGATGGAGATGCCCTAAAGACATTAGACACTCTCCCTTTGGCCATACAAGAATACATTTTATGCATATAAATGAAAACATATTACATAATGAATATTTTTCATATTTAATAAATTAATAAATTTTGTAAATAAATATTTTTACACATATAATATATATAAAATATAAATCTTTCCCCACTAGGAATATATTCTCTCAATTATTTTCCCCTATATACATAGATAGATAGCGTTGACAGAATAATTTTAGCTTCCCTCTACTTGTTAAAATCGAATCCAACTTCTGAGTTTTGGTTGATGGGCCTGAAGACCCATAAATAAAATTTGCATGGACTTGAAACTTAACAAAACAGCCCACATACGTTTTCCCGTTGCTCAGTTTTTTTTTTTTTGTTTATATTTTTCGGGTCGCGTAAAACCCTAAATCAAAAAACTTGGATTCTTCTCCTTCGATCAAAGGTACGAACTTTGGGTCCTTCTGTCACAATATTCTACTCGAAACCAATTTAGTTCAGGTAGGGCTATTGAGCTATTAATTGATTCAAAAGTCTTGTTATTTGGGAATATTGAATTGTCTAATGGGTTTTGATCTTGTTTATTGCTTCGAGAATATCTACATTCATTAGGTTTTTGGATTTAGCTCTTAAGTGTTACTATTGTATAAATTTAAGAAGAAAACAAACTGATACTAGATTGTGCTAATTATTTTGTTTTTTCTTGTACGGTTAACTGTTATTGTCTTACAGCTTGACACTGTTTTAGCTTCTACATTGTTAATTTCAGGCTCCTTAAATGGCAGACACTAATGCATCTGAAGAAACCATCATTGATGCTTCTAAGGAGCAACATGAAACGGTCGATGAGATGCTTGCCAGGCACAGGTAACACCACCATTCTTATTTATCGAATGGATGTTTCAGGTTTCTTCCCCTTATGTAGATATGTAGCAACTGATTTTTTTTGTACTTTAATTTGATTATAGGCAAGAGATAAAACAACTACAGAACAAGGAGACGGAGCTGAAAAAGGCTGCTGCTAAAGGAAGCAAAGCTGAGCAGAAAGCTAAGAAGAAGCAAGTCGAAGAAGACATCTCCAAACTCTCCACCAAGCTTAAGGAGAAACAGCTGAAAGAGCTCGCCTCACAAGGCTTCAGCAGCAGCACTAGCAGCAGCATCTCCAAGGACGAAACGAACGAGAAGAAAGGAGACATCGACACTCTAGTGAGAGCCATCGCTGGAGTCTCAGTCACCGCTCAGCAAGAGCACTCGAAGCCGAGCAAGAGCGTGAAGAGACGCGAGAAGCGAGCCAAAGAAGAAGCGGAGAGAGAGCAGAGAATCAAAGAGGAGCAGAGCAACGTGACAAGCGATCGCATGGTGGAGAACCAAAAGCTCGAGAAGAAGCTTAAACCCCTGGGGCTAACCGTCATCGAGATCAAACCAGACGGGCATTGCCTTTACCGAGCAGTGGAAAACCAGCTCGCCAATCTCTCGGGCGGTGCGTCTCCTTACACTTACCAGAAGCTAAGAGAAATGGCTGCTGCTTACATGAGAGAGCACAAAACCGACTTCATCCCGTTTTTCTTATCGGAAACCGAGTCTGAGTCCGAGTCTGCGGAGGAGCGGTTTGAGAAGTACTGCAGAGAAGTGGAGTCAACAGCTGCTTGGGGAGGTCAGTTGGAGCTAGGAGCGTTGACGCATTGCTTGAGGAAACACATAATGGTGTTTTCTGGATCGTTTCCTGATGTTGAAATGGGCAAAGAGTATAAATCAGGGGATGGCTCGAGCCTTAAGTTGTCGTATCACAGGCATGCTTTTGGGCTCGGTGAACATTATAACTCCGTTGTGCTCGTCAACAACATCACCGCATGATGATGGGACTTTCTCTCAAGCTCTCGAGACAATCTACTTTTGTTTGTATCACAAGTTTTCAAGATTTGCTGAAATTCTATTGGCTTTCAAACTGTAACTTCAAATTTTTTTTTCATTACAGTTTCAAGTTTTCATTACAGAACACATGAATGTAGCAGTTCTAATGTATTGACCCTTGGAAAATTTTGGAGCTAATTCATTTTGGGGGTTCTAGAGATGGGGGAAAGAGAACAATATCGTGTACACAAGTTGTTACATCAGAATCTATGCTATGCTCTTATCATCATCATCAACCATAAGTGTTCTAAATCAATCAATCATGGTGAAAAGAAACGACACATGGCCTTATCACGAATCTGCCTAAGATTCCTCATTTCTGTACATTTCCAAATCTAGTGTCAGAATCATGCTTTCCTGTAAAATCTACTGCCAAAATATTAAAATTTCTCAACACAATGGACGGTTGATTCTCTATCCTCGCAAGTCAAATGCAACAACAGAGAAGACTCTTAAGTGTTAAGACAAACACTCTCTCTCACACTCAAAGTTTGTGAAAGAAACTTGAAAAAATGGCTGTGTAGATAATAGTGTAAAAAGCTAAAAGCAAAGATCTTGGGTCTGATCATACAAACACACTTTCACTCTAGACTCCAGGTCACACAGGCAGAAAAAGTATTGCAAAGACAATCTTTATATTTTTAACCTTTCTTGCTTTCCGTTTCTTTTGGGGCATGAAACTTGTGGGGAATCCATTGTTTGCTTGAAAAGATAGGCATCTAAATGGATAAACCCATAATCCAATCTCCACCTCAGTGGATGCATCAAAAGCAAAAAAGATATTGCAACAAGAAAAACAAAAGCAACATAAGAGTACATTATGGCCCTGTTCGTTTCGTGGTCGCCAGCGTCAGCGACCAGAGTCAGCGACCAGCGACTGCGACATGATGTCGCTGATAGTTGTTCGTTTGAAGGTCGCGCGATTGATCGCAGCGGTTGTCGCTATGCTGTTCGTTTCTATGTCGCGCGATTGATCGCAGCGGTTGTCGCTATGCTGTTCGTTTCTGTATCGCTGGCGACCAAATATTTACTTTTGACATACATTTGCTCTTGTGTACTTAGGTTTCGTCAAAAACGTGGCTAAATCATTAAAACTGTAAAGTGTAATAAATCACACCATGGATGCAATATGTTTAATCGTTTCAATTTCTTATATTTTTCCTTGTACAAGTTCACTTTTGTTTATGAGTGATCATACGAGTAACTTATAATAATAATCAGTACAAATTCAAATCAAATAAACTAATAAGGTAATCGATATCCTCTACTCAACTCATTACCAATATGATCACGTAAACCTTCCATGGCTCTATCACCAGTCGGCTCATATGGAATATGTCCACCATGACCATCACCATCTTCTTCTTCTTCTTCATCTTCCTCTTCATCTCTTTCTTCTTCATCATTATCACCATGAGTATGATATTCTTCTCTTCTCTGCCAATGCACAAAATCATTATCTTCTCGATGTGAATCACGTATGAAGTTGTGTAGAGCCATCGTTGCCGTCACTAGCTTTATCCATTTGATCAAACCATATTTTGGATGCCTACAGTCAAGAATTCTCCATTTTGCTTTCCACACTCCAAATGTCCGCTTAATCACTGATCGCAAGCTTGAATGTCTCCGGTTGAACATCTCTCGAGTGTTCGTTGGCGGTCCTCCTCTGTTGAACTGATCGAGATGATACCGAACTCTACGATATGGACCAAGATACCCTGTTCTTGTGGGATATCCAGCATCAACCAAATAATACTTTCCATTTGGCGGATGTGGAAAAAAAGGCTCATTCCTCGCACAATAAGTTAATACCTTTGTGTCATGGGCTCTACCCGGCACACCCACATAAGCATATATGAACTTCATATCAAAGTTACATATAGCAAGGACATTCATGGTTGGCTCCTGTTTTCTGCCCCTGTATGCTTCTGCATTTCGTTTAGGAGGGCGGACTGAGATATGAGTTCCATCCAATGCTCCAATACAGTCTTTAAAAAATGGCCAGTATCGATCATCATTTCTCAAAGCAGGACATACTCTTGTGAACTCACCATCTTCTGGTTTTAGTGTATCTGCAGCAAATTTCAAGAGAGAACTCAAAACCTCACCAAGTTTCCTTTTGACTGTATCCAACGAACGTTGATATCTTTGTGCAATAACCCGTACTGTCTTATCTTGACCCACCACTTCAAGGAACATTGCAACCGCTTCTTCAATATAGACATTCAACGTCTCTTGTAACCCATATCTCGTTGCTAACATCTTACACAGATCTTGAAATGTCCTCTGATTCATGCGAAGAATATCATAGCACTGTTGATCTGACCCGTGCATAAGCTGCTGAACATGATTCCATCCAGCACCTCGATCTGTTCTATGAAGCAATCTCTCTGGCTTAAGCACATCAACTTCATGCTCTTCCTCATAATCATCATCCTCATCATCATCATCCAAGTACCACCTAACCATCTGCAAAGCATTAAAATCACATATATATATAAGTTGCGAGACAGAAAAAAAAAAACCCAACTTCCTATCACATTAAAAAAAAACCAACTTCCAATTTGAGCAGGCAGACACGAGAATAATGGTACTATCACATTAAAATACTACAATCTGATTCATACCAAAAAAAATGAAACAAAAGTCATACTTAAAAGAAACACTACAATCTGAGTCATATTAAAACAGTCATACTGAGTCATATTCTTGCACCTTGCCATTCCTGTTTAAGAAGAAAAAAATTAGTATATTTGAAACATACAGTATTTTTCAATGTCTAATATTTTTTTCAAGCTAATACTGATTCAATGTCTAATATTTTTCACTCTAAGCAGAAAGAGAACTCTAATACTGACATTATTAAAGCACTGAAGACTAAGAGAAAGATACTTACCGCAATGCGTTGATCCCACCAAGCATCCGACATCTCCAACCTTCCCAAAGCATCATAGACAAGCCCGGTTCTATTGTGGGTAAGCTTCTTGAACTTGACATATGCTTTTCTACTAATATCAACCTTGTTCTTAAACCTGTCCCATATCCATCTCTTACCAAATTTCTCTTCAAACTTATTTACGATGAACTCTCTTCCAGCTAGATTCATGCCACTCCTTGGTCTGTTCCCTTTCTTTTTCTCATCAGCATAAAGAGCAAAGAAATACCTAACTTCTTCATCGGTCCATTTCTAAATAACAAGTCTCATCAATAGACAAACAAGCTAAACTAGCAGAAAAAACTATCACAAAAGATCTAAGAAACTAGAACTGCCTAAAACACTTACATCATCAGCCATTCTTCTTATCTTGTCTTGTTGTGATTTATGTCCAACCTGAGAAGATAATACAGACATAAATGATGAGACTTGCAGACACATATTTCATCACTACTACTAAACTGAAACAACAATCTATCAAAAGCACACAAAATTTGACTCTTGTTCCAAACAACGAAGCTTTATTCAGACCAAACTATAAACTACTTGAAAGCAAATGCAAGAACACTTCGTCACATACCAAAAAGAACTCAAACCCATGTCTGAAAACATTCACAGGAACTCAAACCCATGTCTGATAATCGGATTAAAAACAAAGATTTGATAATCAAAATCTTAAATCTAAAAGCAACCCATATCAAGAATCAAAAAACCCAACAGTCAACTTAATTAATCTAAAGGTTCCATTATCCTCACACAAAACGCAGAGAGAGAGAGAGAGAGAGAGAGAGAGAGAGAGAGACCTTGAGCAGAGAAGGTTCTCTGTGGCTGCCGGAAATAGATCGGAGAGAAAGAGAGCTTGAGCAGAGAAGAGAAGTATGGCCGCAGGAAATAGATCGGGGAGAGAGAGAGAAGTTTCTGGTTTTTTTTTTTTGGCGTGAGTTTGTATTAGGGTTAATGGCAATGTATTGTGATTCTGTAAATATATTTAGGGTAGTTTTGTCTTTTTAAGTTTTTTTTTATTTTTTCGAGTGTTCAAAAAAAAAAAAAAAAAAAAAAATTTCTAGTCGCACGATTTTGGTCGCACCGCTGAAATTTCCAGCGTCCAAAATTTTAAATCGCTGATCGCTAGCGTTTGGTCGCTGAGATCAGTCGCTGAACTCACGACCGGTAAACGAACAGCGTTTGGTCGTTGAACTTGGTCGCTGACGCTAGCGACCAGCAAACGAACACGGCCATATGCTACTGTTCGTTCTTAGCCAACCAAGTGAACGAAGGACAGCATCAAGTGCATGTGATTTTCTCTGAAGCCATACATATTAAAAGGATGAAAACGTGATTGATACTTCTGCCCATACCATTCAACAAGTTACTCCATATCTTAAAAGGACGGCTTCTCTCACCAATGTGAGCAGCTACGCGATGAGCACACATCACTCCCTAGAAAGCCACGGCTATAATAACTCCCTGTCCAGGAAAACAACCATCTGCAAAGCATTAAAATCACATATATATATAAGTTGCGAGACAGAAAAAAAAAAACCCAACTTCCTATCACATTAAAAAAAAACCAACTTCCAATTTGAGCAGGCAGACACGAGAATAATGGTACTATCACATTAAAATACTACAATCTGATTCATACCAAAAAAAATGAAACAAAAGTCATACTTAAAAGAAACACTACAATCTGAGTCATATTAAAACAGTCATACTGAGTCATATTCTTGCACCTTGCCATTCCTGTTTAAGAAGAAAAAAATTAGTATATTTGAAACATACAGTATTTTTCAATGTCTAATATTTTTTTCAAGCTAATACTGATTCAATGTCTAATATTTTTCACTCTAAGCAGAAAGAGAACTCTAATACTGACATTATTAAAGCACTGAAGACTAAGAGAAAGATACTTACCGCAATGCGTTGATCCCACCAAGCATCCGACATCTCCAACCTTCCCAAAGCATCATAGACAAGCCCGGTTCTATTGTGGGTAAGCTTCTTGAACTTGACATATGCTTTTCTACTAATATCAACCTTGTTCTTAAACCTGTCCCATATCCATCTCTTACCAAATTTCTCTTCAAACTTATTTACGATGAACTCTCTTCCAGCTAGATTCATGCCACTCCTTGGTCTGTTCCCTTTCTTTTTCTCATCAGCATAAAGAGCAAAGAAATACCTAACTTCTTCATCGGTCCATTTCTAAATAACAAGTCTCATCAATAGACAAAACAAGCTAAACTAGCAGAAAAAACTATCACAAAAGATCTAAGAAACTAGAACTGCCTAAAACACTTACATCATCAGCCATTCTTCTTATCTTGTCTTGTTGTGATTTATGTCCAACCTGAGAAGATAATACAGACATAAATGATGAGACTTGCAGACACATATTTCATCACTACTACTAAACTGAAACAACAATCTATCAAAAGCACACAAAATTTGACTCTTGTTCCAAACAACGAAGCTTTATTCAGACCAAACTATAAACTACTTGAAAGCAAATGCAAGAACACTTCGTCACATACCAAAAAGAACTCAAACCCATGTCTGAAAACATTCACAGGAACTCAAACCCATGTCTGATAATCGGATTAAAAACAAAGATTTGATAATCAAAATCTTAAATCTAAAAGCAACCCATATCAAGAATCAAAAAACCCAACAGTCAACTTAATTAATCTAAAGGTTCCATTATCCTCACACAAAACGCAGAGAGAGAGAGAGAGAGAGAGAGAGAGAGAGAGAGAGAGAGAGAGAGAGAGGACCTTGAGCAGAGAAGGTTCTCTGTGGCTGTCGGAAATAGATCGGAGAGAAAGAGAGCTTGAGCAGAGAAGAGAAGTATGGCCGCAGGAAATAGATCGGGGAGAGAGAGAGAAGTTTCTGGTTTTTTTTTTTTGGCGTGAGTTTGTATTAGGGTTAATGGCAATGTATTGTGATTCTGTAAATATATTTAGGGTAGTTTTGTCTTTTTAAGTTTTTTTTTATTTTTTCGAGTGTTCAAAAAAAAAAAAAAAAAAAAAATTTCTAGTCGCACGATTTTGGTCGCACCGCTGAAATTTCCAGCGTCCAAAATTTTAAATCGCTGATCGCTAGCGTTTGGTCGCTGAGATCAGTCGCTGAACTCACGACCGGTAAACGAACAGCGTTTGGTCGTTGAACTTGGTCGCTGACGCTAGCGACCAGCAAACGAACACGGCCATAATCACACTGTTGCCGTGTCGCGTGGATCACTACTAAACCATATGGTAAGGATATTTCCGTATTTAGTAAAAAAAAAAAAAGAGATTCTCATGAACTGTGTATGCCACTTGGTTCTGATATTTGAAAACGAAAGAATCTAATAAGTTGATGCAGTTTTTAGTGAACGCCAAAGGGCACAACACTGCATAAGGAACAAAAGTAAGTAAAGTAGTGACATAACGCAATCTTACCCTCCCTATAAATAGGCTAACTTTGTATATCAAACAACCACCGAGATAAGTTCCTCTCTCACACTAAGTCCTACATTCCTCATACTCTATATAGTACGTCCCAAATGGAAAGCATAAGAAGTTTAGTTGCAGACAAACCAGTGGTGCTTTTCAGCAAAAGCTCCTGCTGCATGAGCCACTCTATCCAAACACTGATATCCGGATTTGGTGCAAAGATGACAGTGTACGAGCTGGATCAGCTGTCTAACGGGAAGGAGATCGAGAAGGCGTTGGTACAGATGGGGTGTAAGCCGAGTGTACCAGCGGTGTTCATAGGGGAACAGTTAATCGGTGGAGCTAACCAGGTGATGACTCTCCAAGTCAAGAACCAACTAGCCGCATTGCTAAGAAGAGCCGGAGCCATATGGGTTTAAAGACCAAAAAAATACAACTAGAATAGAATAAGTGATGAGAAGAATCTATACTTTCTTTTGCCTTTTTTTTTCGGGTTTCGAGTTTCTACAATGCACGGTTATGTTTTAATCAAGTGCAAAAGTCTGTAGTCACACAACCCTGATGCTAAGATCAAGAACTTGTATTCTCAATGTATCAGCAATGCTTATTAATAATCAATAGAGAAAGATTTGCTTTTTTCGTTAATCTTTGTTTGACAAAATGAAAGGGGCTTTTATTCAACAGCCAAGGAAACAGACAGACACTCACTCACTTTTCTTCAGTTAGAGATGAAATCATTCAAGACGCCATTAGCATGGTCAAGCTTAGAGTGTCTTCGCCAGTTCTCGACTGCTGTAGACACTGCAGCTTTAGCCTCGCGAATCTCTTGAGCCGTGAACTTGTGTTCTATGATTCCCAAAGGGCCAGGTTGCAGAACATTGATCACTGTTTCAGCTTCTTTCTCAAGCTGCCTGTTAAAAAAAAAAGGCTTAGCATTTCAACATAAACACACAAAGCGACGATGTTCTGTTATACAATCTCACACTGATCAACAGTTTATGCTGGACCAGTTTCAATTAAGCCACCAAGAGGAGAGGTTTTAGCATTAGTCAGGCTTAAAGTACTAATCGAAGCTCAAAAAACACTAGCTTTGATAGAAAATTGAATATCCATATCCGTCGAGATAATAAATCAAATTAAAGGAAGATAAAACCGATAGCAACCAATTTAGAATAACGACAAGGAGGCTGATGAACGAACGAACGAACCTGAAGAGCCCGGAGAAGGGTAAAGCTCTGGCGATTCTGTTAATAGACATCGTCGCCGGAAGGAGATTAAATTAAGGAGCTGCTGCTTGATGTTCAACGAAAACAAATTATGTAGATCCGATAAGAGAAACGCTTTAGAGAGATAAATGAAAAAACGCAAAATGTACGACTTCACTGGGTATCGAACCCAGCTCTGGTTTCGTAGACCAGCGCCTTATCCATTGGGCCATGAAGTCATTCGTGTTGGTTGAAGTGTACCAAAGTTAACGTTCACCTCATCTTTCATGATTATGATAGTGGAAGGTTTTATGGCCCGTATAGGGCCCAATACTGTGGTTAGTATAACGAAAGATATTATTATCCTCACAGCCTAAACACAGTATCATCATCATCTGAACGAGCTCTAAAGGATTCTTTCCTTTATCCGAGCAAATTCACGCGCCACTCTTCTAACACTATCCTCGATGTATAGCTCGATGACAAGTCCAGTGGCTGGAGCCTTCGTGCAACTTCACAATTATTTACCGTTAAGTTTACGTTCGAGGCAGCCACCGGGAGGAGTATGTTTAGTCTTGTGGCCGCCTTCGCCGTCTCGCAGGACTCCACGTCTCGTCTGTATGGCTGTAAGTGATCGTAACCCCCCTCCAATGTTCCATTACTTTGAAGAATTCAGCAAAATTTTAATATATATATGTGGGAAATGACAGGAACCATACATGATTACGAAAATGGAGTCTGTTGAGAAGACATGGAAAGAGTTATCTGTAATGTCCTTTACAGTTCTTCTCATTGATTTGCTTTTTGTTTTCTCAGTGGAAACATGTTACAGAGTTTTGAATTTATTTTGGTAGGTGAAACTAGCTGACCCAGATGTTGTTTCTAATCCTTCTGAATACCAGAAACTAGCACAGTCCATGTCCGAGCTTGACGAGGTATTCCCATTACTTATTTGCTTCAAAGTTTTGAATCTTTTTCTTTATATTTGACTTCAGCTCTTTGGATTGTCTTTAGGTTGTGTCCGTTTTCAGGAGATTCAAGGACTGTGCGAAGCAGTTACAAGAATCCAAAGGTTCCTTCTTTTTTTCTTTACTTTTCCTTCATTTTTTGTTCCTTTTGGAGTTGGTTTTGATTGGTTTTGTTGCTTCAGTTTTGGCCAAAGAGGCTGGAGACGATGAAGATATGGCTGAAATGATAGGATCTGAAATTAACTCCCTCTCTAAAGAAATCGAGGAGCTTGAAAAACAACTTAAGGTTTTTGCATACGACCCTTTTATTCCTCATCATGTAATTAGGCAATGCTCTTGGACTTGGTTTCATAGTTTAGTAGTTTCGAAATATGAAGACGCCCCATGTCTCTCTTGACTCGGATCCTCAAGTTGTAACGTTGTGTTTGCTTGTGTCAGATGTTACTTCTTCCCACCAATCCTCTTGATGCCAGAAACATATTGCTCGAAGGTAAACTGACTAACTCTAATGTTGATAAGTAGTAGCATTTGTCAAATCTACCCACCCACCTGTGTACGAGTATAAAGAGTTTCTTCTTCTTCTTACAGTCAGAGCAGGAACTGGTGGAGATGAAGCTGCTATTTGGACTGGTGACCTTGTAGGTACATGCTTCCCTTTATTTCTTCTGCTCATCTATCTGATGATTCCACTGCTTAGAGTTTCATAACAACAATCTGATGGTTATTTAATGGCCAATCACATGCAGTAACTGTAAGCTTCATATCTAACGGCGAATCGATCTGCTATGCATTAATTCTTTTACTTGCAGGTTCGAATGTATCAGAGGTTCAGCGAACGCAGCTCTTGGAAGTTTTCTCTTGTTTCATGCTCTGAGGTAAGACGCTCTATTTTTCTGGAATTTTAAGGATTGCGTAAAGAACATTGCAGTAAAGCATAGCAACTTAGAGACATGTGTTAATAGCTTCTAATGTCTTCCTAACTTTTATAAGGCTGAACATGGAGGTTACAAGACGTGTGTGATGGAGATTAAAGGAAACCGTGTCTATAGCAAGCTCAAGTACGAATCTGGTGTTCATCGAGTCCAGCGTGTCCCTCAAACAGAGACGCAGGGCCGTGTACACACTTCTACAGCAACTGTTGCCATCATGCCAGAGGTAAGCTACATTTCACACATTGCCTATGTTTTTGTTTTTTTTTTTCAATGTTATGAAAACTTAGTGACTGGTTGTAACTGTAATCTTTGCTTTCTTCTCTCTGTTGTTATTATAGGCTGATGAAGTAGAAGTTGTGGTTGACCCCAAGGACATTGAACTTACAACTGCAAGATCTGGTGGCGCTGGAGGTCAGGCTAAAATCTTAAAAAAATTCAGTCAATGTTTCTCTCGCAGTTTCACTTGTTGATATACTGAAGAGTGGTGTTGGTGTGCAGGGCAAAATGTGAACAAGGTGGAGACAGCTATAGATCTAGTCCATAAACCATCAGGTATACGCATTTTCTGTACAGAAGAAAGGACTCAGCTACGGAACAAGGCTCGTGCTTTCCAGCTTCTTCGAGCAAAACTGTAAGCATGGAACAAAATTCTCAGCCTCCTCTTTCTTCATCTTCAGTCTTACTTGTTGATACGCTGAGATATTTTCATATGTAGGTATGAAATCAAATTAAGGGAACAACAAGAGAAGATAAGAGATCAAAGAAAATCTCAGGTTGGGACTGGAGCTCGTTCAGAAAAGATAAGAACATATAATTATAAGGTAATACACGGATTTGATTATTCAAAGCTTAAATTTGGAAAAGAGGATGGTTTGTGTAATGCTTATGATGTCTGAAAATTACAGGATAGTAGAGTGACAGATCATAGGCTAAAGATGAACTTTCCGCTTACATCATTTCTTGAAGGTGGCCTGGAGGATGCAGTGCAGGTGAAACCCCTCACCTTGAATCTATTTTGTGTGCGTTGTTATTAGTTAGTTAATTATGTGAGTCTTGAAGAATGTTGTTCCGTTGTTATTTTGCAGGCTTGTGCTGCTTTGGAACAAAAGGAACTCATGGAAGAACTGTCCGAGTCTGTAGCTGCTTCTTGAATAAAGCCTCAGAACTATAATAATCAAATGAAAATCTTTGGACAGACATCATCATAACAACACTATAGAAAAACGCATAAACTTGAACCTCGTTATCTATAAGTCATATAAAACACAATCCTAAAACATAATCTATGAAGCTCAAGCAAATTGCGCAGAAACAGTAACAGATCCCTAAAGTCTAAATCTTTCATCTTTAGACACAAACGCAATAATGTGATTGACATAGTAAATTAAACGCAATATACTATGAAACTCCTCAGCAAACAAACGATAAGGAAGAGTCTACAAGAACGAAAGCATAAGATAAGTAGCAGAATGAAGCAAAGGAAATCAATCATCAGCTCCATCAGTCTTCCCAGCACCAAAAGGATCATGATTCGGACCCAACTCTTCGCCCATATGGCGCTGCACAAGCCTGGACAGATCAGACATGACCTTAGCCTCGCGCTTAGCCTTCTCCTCATAGTTAAACATGGCCAACGCCCGTTTATCTTCAGCACTGTAAACCTGGTTCTCCTTCCTGATACGGATAGCATTCATCCTTTGATGCCTACTCCCACTCATGACATACCCAAGATCCTCAAACCTCTGAATCTCGTCAGCGTTAAGACCCACTTCTCCTCTACGCGGGATACGTTTCCCTTGCTGAACGTACTGTGCTATAGCGTCTCCTTCACAAAGCACCACCGTAACTGATGTGTCCTTCAGCTTTAGGTAACGGCATTGGTCCCACCTCAGCTTCTCCTTCTTCGTCTTCGGGAGCTGAAGCTCTCTTCTTTGATTCAATAATCATCTTCGTCAAGCTCAGGCTCCTTCACCGCTTCTTCCAACTTCCCCTTCGAATCAGTGTTCTTGCTACGTTCTTCCTCAGATTCATCATCACTGTCCTCTCCTTTTCTTCTTCTTCTTCCTCCTCCTCCTATCTTCCTCATCCGAATCATCACTCTCACTCTCTTCAGATTCGCTATCGTTATATCGCCTACGCTTACTCCTAGACCTCTTACTCTTTCTCTTCTTCCTAGATCTATCAGATTCAGATTCCGACTTACTAGACTCAGACTCGCCTTTCAGTTTCTGATCATCAACATCCTTCTCCGGAACCTCGTCGTCGTTCTCATCGGACTCCACCTCGTAGGGATCTCTAGGCGGACTCGGAGTGTTCTCCCAAATACAATACTTACCAGACTTCCTCATCTTGAGGCGTTTAAGCCTCCTATACTCCTCGTGGCTTATCCCCTTCAACTCATCGTCGGATTCTGAACCGGATCTCCTCCCTCTATGGTGATCTCGATATACGTATCCTTGATCTCTCCCGAACCTCCTTGGAAGCGAGTTCATCGTCATTCTCGATCCCTAAAATGATAATGCATACGTTCAATGAAGAACTTGAAAAAATCTTACAAGATGCCCAATTTGGATAAACCAGTTTGGTGTGAAAATATAAGTATACGTACTCAGGAATTTGATCCAGTAGCGCCTAAAGCCCATCAAAGGCCCACTAATCCAGTAATTCGTCATCTAATAGCACGTGTGTATCTTAAAGTCAAGTTGGTGAACAATAAGATGTGTACGTACGTGTTCCAGAGCGTGAGAGCACGCATTCAACGTGTCTGATCCTTAAGGTGGAGATAAGTCTGGGACTTATTATCCGAGATTCGTATTCGTTCCGCTCCGAAAATAAGATCTCAATCCGAATAGTAAAATCTTGGATCCGTCCATACCGAATTCGGATCCAGATATCTTAATTTTTAGGTTCGGATATCCGGATCCGTATTTTTAAAACACATATGACCAAAATAAATTTTATTAAAAGATAAAAATATGTTTTAAGTTTTATCCTAAAGTTAACTAATCTAGATTTAGAGTTTATAGTTAAGGGGTGGGTTTTGAAGATAGAGTTTCAAATTTAAAAAGATAAAAAATAAATATTAAAATTTTTAAAATAAAAGAGGCTATTTTTGTCATTTTCTTTCTTGAGAGCTATTTTTGTGACAAAAACTTAAAAATGACTATTCGAGAGAATTACCTTTTATAATATTATATTTTAGTTTTTACAATATTATAGATATATATAAATATATTTATAAATATTAATTTATGTATTATATTTAAAAAATTAGTATTTAAAAAAGGTATTTTTAATTATTTTTACGGATCCGGATCCTAATATATATATTCGCAGATAATAGAATATTGAGACGGATATCCGAAATCCGGATCCGAATATCCGGATCCGTCGCAACCCTAAGTGGAAAGCTATCTTTAATTGACTTGGATAGATATGTACTGTAGTGAGACTCTTTTAGCTGTAAAGACGAAACTACGCATTTACCCAGCAGTACTGAAATTTTTCCGATGGAAGTACTTCGATCTGCTCTACCATTTTAGTACATTATCCACACGAGTAGCGGGGGTCCTTTCGTCAGCTAATATGTTCTCATGCCTTGAGTCATCCACTTGTTCACCGAACGTGTACTCTCTTTTTTTCTGTATCACTGACGAGCGAAAGATGAAATTGCTTGTAATGACGTGAAGTAAATAGGAAAATCAAATTATTGTTTCTAAGCCAAGATTGCTATACGACGCAGCTTTTATGTTTTAAAATCTACGAATACTCACAATATTTTACTTGATATGTCTAAATATGCATTGTGATGAATTTTATTCAGCGGGAATAATATGTCGTTTTCTTAGCACGTGACGTTACCAGATCAACAACCCAGGCTCTACCGCAGAGCCGTGCCATCGTTTAAAACGCGTCAAAAATGATATCAGATACATGTTTTTGTATATAGAAGAAATTTGTCTTATCTTTACCTTTTTGTTTGTTGGCTTGGCCACCGTCTCTTTACGTTTATTTCTTTCATATAACTTTTTTCTTTCTCTTAATTAATTACTATATTGTAAGAAAATGTAGCTATAAGTTATTACGTGTTGGAATTTGGATGCCAATTTTATAAATTAGGTCAACATTCGCATTCAATAATAAGTGTAGCTGTATGGAGATATATAAAGTAGTTATAAAGTTATACATGCATAGTAGTTATATCTCTCTCGATGCTTATATTTGTGTTTCATAATAGCCTTTCAGTTATCAATACCAGACTTGTTATATTTTCCATCAAGAAGCTAATAAATTAGTAATTAAACATCTTAATATATGAAAACATGCTCAAATCACAATACGTATAAGATGGTGAATGAAAAAATATAAGTGCATGACCCCCATGAGTTAAAGTTACCAATATCATTAACGTTACTAGAGTCTTTGTCCGCGCTACGCGCGGAAAATGGACTATTTTAATTTTGTGTTGATTTGAAATATTTTATTTTTATTAGTAATTTTACATTAAGAAATATGAGCTATTTCAATTTTGTGTTTGATTTGAAATGTTTTTTTTTATTAATAATTTATATGAAATATTTGTAAAATAAGAGCAATTTTATTCTGAAGATTATAATGTTCTGTTTGAATACCATTAATTCATATTTTGTTTAAATTATACTAATGATTTTTTTTAATTATAATAATGATTTGTTGTGTTAACATAAAATATAACATCAAAATCATTACTATCATTTGAATGTTTTATAAAATATTTGTAAAATCAGAGCAAGTACTTCTGAAGATTATAATGTTCTGTTTGGAATAACATAAATTCGTATTTAGACCAGAAAAAAACATAAATTCATATTTTGTCTCATATATTATATGTAAATATAGTTAAAGTTTATGTTAGTCAAATGGTATCAGTCGAAGAGATGGAAAACGAATAAATGTTTATATTAGTCTTTTAGTAATCGTACTTTGATATTAATAGTATTTAAAATGCTCTGCTTTTGCTATAGTTTAATTTTTTGTGCTCATATGTATAATGTTTTTAGATACATATGCTCGATATTAAGAAACGTTTCAGGCAAAACATAGGCTGAATATTTGGTATAAAATTGTCTCAGAGATTTTTGGAGAGAGCCTCAAACTTTGGCTTAATAGTATTTTGTCTGACAAAAACGTTTTATATTGGTATATTATATTGGATTAACCAATTAGTAGGACTTAGTTGTTTATAATTTTTCCTAGGCATATATGAATTTTGGTATATTATAAAAATAGTTGTTCAATTTGAAGGAATAGATGTGATTCATACCCAACTAAGCAACAATTGGATGTTCAAAATTATTGTTTGTAAGATACATAATTAGGATGAGACATATGTGTAAATACGCCCTTTTGAATTTCTGGGTGTAATTACAATATGAATTTGTAATCAATCATGGAGTTTGAAATATTTCTGAATTGGTTGTCCTCTTCAACTCTCAAAATAACTTATAAAAAAATTTCGAATATTAAATGTGTTTACTAATGTAATTCGAGGTTTATATCTATTTTCAAGAAACGTATATCAAATTATAAAAACTTGTGTAAGTATATTTCAATCCTAATAGAATGAACCAAACTATTTGAAATTTAGAATAAAATCCAGTGTTAACCTAATTATAAATCATCGTGTACTTTGAAACCAAATATTGAGACCATACATGTAAGGACCCAAATTATTATATATGGAATCGCGTATCTATTTAAGATAAAAGCATAATAATTAAACTAATTTATTGACCAAAATAAATAATTAAACTACTGTAATTTAGAACCATATATTTGACATAACTGTCGTGATATATATACTTAAAAGAACAAATGTATACAGTAATATATTGTACATATTAGCAATCATAACATCATCTTTCAAAGAAATGCTTGGTATTAGGATCGGTCAAAACAGTTTCTATTTGAGTAATATTGCAAGAAACAAATAGAGCAAGAAATAAAGCCCATATGATCAACTTTAAATGACGAACCTAAAAATATAAGCATCACATATATATAGCAATACTATTGTTCAAAAGAAGGTACTGAGATCAAAACCACTAAACATAAGAATAAGCAAAAGAAGTTTTAACGTAGATAATTAAAATGCTGCAAAAACAAAGTTTAGATATGAAAAAAACAAAACATAAGCTCTTAATAGACAAAACCAGTTCTTAAAACTTATTAGCGACATAAAAACATTACTTAAAATGCAGCAACACACAATCACTGCAAAAGAGGATATGCAGAGGCGCTATTAGCCACTCTTGGAACGCTTGGCTTCAATTGATTCAAGATTCTCAGATGATTTCCTAACCCTATCACCAGCAGAATGCTCAAAGCCCGTAGAAGGACCAGATTCTTCACCTCCACTCTTCAAAACATCATCGGACATTGCTTGAGCAGTGCCTTCTTCCAAGTGTGATATAGCAAGTGGAACCTCTGGTGGAAGTATCTTTGTGACAGTTATGGTTTGAGTCTTGCCTTTCAGATTATAATCTGAAACCTTGACAACGAACTTGTGCGTGTGCCCTATCGTATCGTACACATGTGTCTGGACATGAACACACAGATGCCGCTTATTTGCTATGTCAACTTCATCAAGGACAGTGTGGTCAGTGATAGTCTACCCATTCACCAGTTTCATGTGACCAACATAATCTGAAACAGAACAATTAAAAGGCCCGTAAATCAAACTTATACAACTAAATATCATTTCAGACGTGTGTAAAAGTTATTCATCAGCTATTCACAAATAACATATAGATACTCTAACTATGTAACAAAACTAATTGGAACAGTAGTTACTGGGGGGCGACGAATTATAACCTAACAATAATAACTTTTCGGATTAAAATATAAACACCAAAAAGAACTAAGAAAAGCTTACCATAAAGGTCACCCTGTGGTCACAGTTGGCCTGAAACTCCTCATAGTTATGGAACCAGAACCTATCTTGGAGTATTGGGACAGGATGGTTATCAAGAACCGACAAATCAGAGTTCCAAGAGAACGATACAGTGACGCTATGATCAGCAACCCGAAACGTGACTTTGCTCCTGGATCCGAAGAAGCCAGGCAGTTTATAAACAGCTCCTGGTGTCAGCTCATACATCCCAACCCGTCCTGCTGGAACAAAACCTTGAATAACAGCTTCCTATAAATCATTTAAAATTGACATAATCAGAAATACCATCTCAATCAATCAAAGTTATATCAGTAGGAATTAGATGAGAACAATTCGTAGAAGAACCTCTTCGTCAATAAGAAGCAACTCCTGTCCAATGAGCTCTTTCGTATTTGGATTTCGAGCCTCCCAAAAATTAATCAGAAGAAACCTCAACTCGGTTTCGTGTGGGCAGCGAGAAACATCTCTTAAGAACATCACTCGGTCACCATGCGCGGAGGAGAGAGCAACATCAGATTTTTGCTTCTTCGGAATGGCAGATGAAACAGCCCTTTTGCCGTTAGGTTTAGCCGCAATCGCCAAGGCAGCAGTGGACTTCCCGTGTGGCTTCATAGTCGCGGAGGGAGTGAATATCTTCTTGTTGGTCTTCTGATCGCTGAAGCCTGATGAGTTACCATTGGGTTCCATCGGAATAGCTATTTGAGAGATTTTTTTGGATTTTAATGGTAACATAATCTATGAAAATAGATCTATAAATAGAACAATGGAGAGGAAGGTGAAAGGAATCTATTGATTAAGTTCAATAAAAGGATTGAGAATAAAAGGCGAAACGGATTTGGAGAATAGTAATGAAAAAGGTGGAAGTGGGAAGGCAAGAGAAGAAGAAGTTACAACACTTCAACGGAGAAGAAAGAGATGAGGTTACGCTTCACGGCAGCTATTGGAGGCTGATGATCTGGGCTTGGAATTTTTAGAAGCCCACCAAATAGGACAAATTGTATGCCCAAAGATGATAAAACCGTATTCAGCAAATCCAATTAGGCAAAGACGATGCTGATGTGGAGAAATAAAGCTGTAGGATTGGCTGGAATTAACTGTCCTATGTGGACACCTCAGAATGCTATTATATCGGGCTTTTAGTATTGTAAGATCTCTTAATGACAATTAATTAACAGTAAGAAAACGCGAGTTTAAAACACACGCCGGAGCTTTCGCACGCGCTCCTCGTGCACATTGAATATTCAGACCACCACAGCACCAGCTAAGTGGGCCGTACGCTAAGAGATTTATCTTAAGCTCGTAAATAATTAAATAAAATAAAATCATATTTTAATCATACGACACGTAGAACAAAAAAAATGGAAAGATGCAATAAATAAATAAATAAATAAAAAACCGCGGCTGCTGCATATCAAAACCCGGGAGATTCATTCTACGTTGGGTTAGTTTGCTCTTTTGCTGAATTGATTTGTCCATCGATTAGGAGATATCGAAACTCTTTTGATCCTTCCTTCGAGGGTAAACGTATAATCCCAAAAATATTCTGCTCTGATTCCGTCCCAAATTTTTTTGTTTCTTTTTTAAATTCAATTTGTGGAAATTGAACAAACGAAATTTTTTACGTTCTGGGTTTCGATTTTGTCCCCCGTGTGTGAGGGCAAACTCGTTAGGTGGATTTGTGTCGGGGGGCTTTACTGTTTCGTGGATTGGTAGCCAAGAAGAGCTTTGTGTTAGTTACTTGCTGATATTTTTAGTAGTAGTCTAATTTGGGGATTGCAATGTTACAAAGGGGCTGCTAGGGTTTTGGTTGGTGTGGAAGAGGGATATGGAGGAGTCTGAGCTTGAAGAAGGAGAGGCTTGCTCTTACAATACTCTTAATGATTTTGGTGGAACCATTGACCCTGACAACGATCTCTCTTACATTGTAACACCCCTCCACCTTCTCACCCATATGACTCATTCTGTTAATGTTGCATTGTTGTCTTACCTTAGTGTCTTTGATTATTAGATTGTCTCACTTTGGTAGGGATATTATTTACTTGGTTGCTATTCTTATATTGTTTTAATTCTTATGGATACTTTTGTTTGGTAATGAAATTACCATTCAACTTCAACGTTTAGATCAATTTCGCAGATTGGTCAATTTTTTTAAACTAATGATGCCTTGGCTTATCTTACCTTCCTTTTGGATGTCTTTGGCATGAGAATTGCCGCTTGTTTAGTATTTGTTCCATGTAATAATTTACAGATTATGCATTGGTTACAGTTTTACAGTATAAAGTTTTATATGAGGTTTTCAAAATGCTATTTTCATCTGTTGAACACTCAAGCTTAGGACCTCGGAGTCTTTTATCTTGGAAAGTAATCAGTGTTTCGGTTTTTGAATTTTACTTTCTATTGTTTATGTTGAAGGATGACAAGCTTCAAAACATACTTGGACATTTCAAGAAAGACTTCGAGGGCGATTTTTCAGCTGAGAATCTTGGTATGTTACATGCGTGGCAGCAACTGTTCTTCTTCTTCGTTTGGGGTCACAAAGTGTGAAACTAGTCCTTTGATATTTTTATTACAGGGGCCAAATTTGGTGGCTATGGCTCTTTCTTGCCAACTTACCAACGTTCCCCTCTTTGGTCTCATCCAAAGACACCGGCAAAGCCTCAGAGCTCTGCAGGGACTAGATCTCCCAACATCTTACTAGGCGAGGTATATGTTTCTTTTTTCTCTCTGTTTTGTTTTGTAAATGCTGTAATAATACTTACTCTTTTTATTTTCTCTCAGTCCCAGAGTGGTAATGCAGCTTCTTCTACTGTTCCTAAAAAGGCAAAACCTGGGCTTGCGTCCTCTAGAATCCCCAAAAAATCAATGAAGTCCAAGAAACCCAACTCTAGTTCCAGACAGGAATCTGAAACCAATAAACCTGGTGTCTTCAGTAAACAAAACTCTCTGAAGCTCCGGATAAAGATGGGATCAGATAATATATCTACAGATAATAATGCTGCCGCGATAAAAAGTGGCCTCGGACTTGATCTGTCGCCTTCTTTGTCATCAGATAATAATAATAGTCTTTCAGGTAGTGAGGGAATGAATGGGGATCCTCAAGGTTGTTCTCCGTTGGAGTCTCCAACTTGCATTCTTAATGTGAGCTTTTCCTTTCTTTTTTTTTTTGGAAGTACTCAAGCGGTCTCCTTTGTTGTAAGATACTCATCGTTTTGGTACATTCTTATATGCAGGCAATGACTTCCTTTCCCGTGGATCATTATCAGTTGCTATCTCCTCTCTCTGATGATCTGCTTCGATTCATCGAAAGGGAAACCCCCCAAAACGGATATAAGTATATGGCGAAAGGTGTGGAAACTCAAAAAGCTGGGGAGAAACAATCAGTAGAGAAGAAAAGAAGGATGGTGGAGACAAATGTTCGCAGTAAGAAGAGTGTGTTAGATGGAATTGATGTCACCGTGAAGGAGCCGACGGAAACAAACACATCATATCCGGAGAACAACGAAAGGGCCAGTAGTAAATTATCTGATGCGTCCAAGGAAAACTGCAATGGCAGTGTCAAGGGGGAAACGGTGGGTGACGTCGACAGAAGAACGTGGGATCTAACTCGTCATAAAGATCCAAAGACTGGTTCAGCTGGAAGTGTTCGGGAAAATAAAAAGACTAATGATGATGCTTCAGGACACTCGAGGAAAGTTGGCATACACAAAGGGAGTAAAGCCCCTGATTTAGTCAAAAAAGAAACGAGTGCGGCAAAGGTGAAAAGTGGTCATAAGAAGAGGTCTGATCATATAGAACAGGAGCTGCGGTCGTCATCGAAGTTTAAGGAACATAGAAGTTCTAAGATGAATGGTCAAGCTGAGAAGAAGGAAGTGTTAGCCATGAAACCGAAAAATGATGGCAAAAAAACTGAGGACACTTACAAAGACTTTTTTGGAGATATGGAGGACTCTGCTGAAGAAGAAGAGGAACAGAATTGTTCGATGTCGGAGAAGGGACTTCCTGCCTTGGAAGACATGCCTGAAAAGTCGAGCTTCACACGTGCAGAATCTCAAAACGTTGGTCCTGGACGGGTAGCGAGCAAACTTGGTTCGGATCCTTCCCTTCCGAAAGCGAATCCCGTGGTCATACAAGACAATTGGGTTGCTTGCGACCAGTGTGGAAAGTGGCGGCTTCTTCCTTACGGTGTCTTACCAAAAGACCTTCCTAAAAAATGGATGTGCACAATGCTTAACTGGCTGTGAGTTATCTTACTTACTTCTCCGTTATTGTGTCTTACTATTGGCTGGAATGTGTGTTTGATTCTCTTTTTGATAATGTGTGTGTTTAGACCTGATGCGAACTATTGCCATGTACCTGAAGATGAAACGACGAAAGCTCTGTATGCGTTGTATCAGATTCCTGCACCTGACAGCCAAGCTTCAATGCAGAGTGGTCTTAAACCTCAGGGTGATGACAACACAAAAAAGAAGAAAAAGGGTTTAAGAAAGATAGACAATGGAACGGATAGAGAAGTTTCTCGAAATGCGGAAACTAGCAAGAAGACAGTCCTTACATCAGCAAGAAACGGAAACGTGCACAATTCGCATGGAGGTAGTGACCTGGTCGACGAAGAGAGGCGTAAACATAAACAGAAAGTGAAAGGAAACCTTTCTGATGAGTCAAGGAGCTTGAAGGTGAATAACAAAAGGAAGGCAGATCAAGAGAGCTCAATGCTGGCCAAGAAAATGAAGATTGAAAGTTTTCTGTTTCCTGATGAATCTGAACACTGCAATGTACGTCCTACCTCGAGTAGTGGTGTCCCTGCCGCGTCAGCAGAGAGAAACTCCCAGCCTCGAGTCACCACCTCTAAAGTGCCAAAAGAGGAAGGAGGAGGAGCTTCGGACACGGGAAATAGCAATAGCACAGGGGGCAGTAAAAAGAGGAAACTGAAAGAAAGCCATGGTTCTCGGTTGTATGCTGGGGAGGGAAACCATGAGCGAAAGAAAGCTCGAGTTCTCAAAGAAGACAAGGAGCCAAGTTTTTCTCATGGCAGTGTGAAGTCGGAAAAGAAGAACACAAGTCACTCGAGAAGAGAGCACGGACATGTTGCGGCCACGTCTAGTTCTTCTAAGATTTCCGATTCTCATAAACCAAGAAACAGCTCCCACGAAGCTAAATGTTCGCCTGTTGAGTCCGTGACGTCCTCACCTATGAGGATCTCCAACTTGGGGAAAAGTGCATCCGCGAGAAAGAAGAAAGTAGACTCATCTTATGGTGAAGGTGAAGATGATGGTGGGAGTGATAGATCGCAAACGCGGACAAAGGACAAACATGGATCAAATGAATCTTCTGTCCTTGACGTTTGGGATAATAAAGGATCTTTGAAAGCCAAAGAGCGTGCTCAACCTTCTCTGGATGCCAATTTTGAGAATGGTGGCGAAGGAAAGCAGCCTAGCGATCATCAACGTCATAGCAATGATTCTCTGGCGAAGAAGTCAGGAAAAGGTTTATCTTCTCGGTGCAAAGACAAGAGCATTAATATGTCTTCTGAATCACGGGACGGTCCGAGACAAATCGATAAGAAGATACACCATGATAGTCCTGACGGTAGAGTAGATACGGTCGCGAGACCAAACATTCCAAGACCTCATGACGTTGAAAGAATATCAGAAAGGAGTAATAAAGCAGATTTAGCTTCTCCATCACGTCCACCATCATCCAGAGGTGTCCAAGGGGATCCCTCTATAAAGGCAACAACCCAAATAAGAAGGAGAAACGAGCCTTCTCCAAGCCCCTTGAGAAAGGAAGTAACATCTGTGCAAGCCGGCCATAATATTTTAAAAGAAGCTAAAGACTTAAAACACACGGCTGATCGCCTCAAGGTTTTTTTATTCTTCTTCTCATAATTCAGTTGCGGTGTCGTCTTTTATTCTCTTCTCAGGTCTTGCTCTTGTTGTTGTTGGTGCAGGACTCTTTGTCAAACCTTGAGTTCATTGAGCTCTACTTCCAGGCTTGCATCAAGTTTCTTCATGGCGCTTTTGTCTTGGAGATGAGCAGCAACGAGAATGCTAGTAGACAAGGAGAGACAATGGCTCAGTCTGTGCATATCTATATTAGCACAGCGAATCTATGCGGGTAATTTTAGAGTTGTGAGGAAAAGGAGACATCTCTGTTCATTCTTTTTTTTTTCCATTTATAATTTTTTTTTTTTTTTGCATGATAGATTTTGTGCGCAAGAGTATGAGAAGTCTAAAGATATGGGAGCTGCCGCGCTGGCTTACAAATGCATGGAAGCCGCGTATATGAGAGTGGTCAATTCCTCTTACATCAGTGTTAATAGATATCGACATGAATTGCAGACTTCTTTGCAAATGGTTCCTCCAGGTAAGCTAGCTAGTTGGAGATACTCAAATTCCTGGCAATGTTTCACGTTGTAATCTTCTTCTTGTCACTTGACTTTTAGGAGAGTCTCCTTCGTCTTCTGCCTCGGATGTTGACAACGTGAACCATCCAGCAGGAGGAGCAGATAAAGTTGGAAACTCAAGGGGGATCAGCTCTCCTTTAGTTGCTGGGAACCACGCCATTTCTGCGCAAAACCGCTTTAATATTTTACGTCTACTTCAATTTGTAAGTCTTATTAATGCCTCTTGCAACTTAGATATATAGAGTTGGTGAAAATGGAAGATGAAGTGATATGATTCGTTACTCTTAAACTGTTTGTAGGCTCAGAACGTGAACCTGGGAATGGATGCCTCGAGGAAATCACGCGTGGCATTGGCAGCTTCTGTTGAAAACCTGGAGGAGGCCCAACAACAAGGAGAGGGGATTCTATCCATTAAAAGCGCCCTAGATTACAACTTCCAAGACTTGGAGGGGTTGCTACGTTTAGTGAAGCTTGCAATGAAGGCCAATAACCGGTGAAAGACAAGCTAAAACCAAGACTTGCGACTCCACTGATGGTGAAAAGAATCATCTGTTTGCCTTGCGACTCCACGTGCGTTTTGAGCATTTGTTTTGGATCCCATAATCATTTGTTCAAAAAAAAAAAATCCAAGAAGAGGCTGATATGAGGAGGTTTCTGGTAAACCAAGGAAGGAACTTGACTCTTGACTCCTTCAGATGCTTCCTTTCCAACTAATTATCCAAGAACCATGTATGGAGTACATATACAGAGCAGCCAATATCTCATTATCAGGTCTGTACAATCCTTTGCCATTTTGATACATCAATTACCATATTATTTTTTTGGTTTTATGATCTCTGGGGCTGAGAGCCTAATTTGAATGTTTTCTGGCAGATTGTTAACTGTTCTTCATTATTACAAAGAAAGGAAAGAATAAGATTACAAGAGTTTGGAATAACAGTAGATTCTCTGTAGTGGTGATAGGCTCTTTAAGTAGGTAAGGATGGTTTATTCATTTACATTTTCTTAGTTATGCTTACTCAAAAACACAAATCTGATGTTCCTTTGTTTGTTCTTGGCAGTGTTGTCTTCTTCTTTTTTTGGTGTAGATAAGAAAGTAAAAGTTACAAATAGAGTTTATCTCTCTTGCTCTGCCGGAGGAGTTTGTGAGGGTTTACCGATCGAACATTCGGATGCAGTTTTCCGGCAAAGTTTTGAAACAGACTTTGGTTCCTGCTTTAACCAATATGTTCGTTTTTTTCTTACTGAAAATCCTCAACTCAATGAGTCCTATATGTATGCCTTCTCTGGTTGGTTGGAATGGCCTTAATGTATAAACTGTACATTCCTCATGAAAGATGATAGAAATTATCCTTTTTTTTAGAAAAACACAAGTGATGATTTTACTGTCCACTGATTATTACACTATCATATTCCAGCCAGTAAATTTTTTTGTGCTGGTGTTTTTTTTGTAATAATCTAGAGTTATAAAACTATAATTTAGGTTTTGATTGAAAATGAAAAGAATACTCTCTGTTCTGAAATGTAAGATATTTAAAATAATTTTTATGTTTCAATATATAAGTGTTTTCATCTTTTTAGATAATTTATGTTTATCAAAAACTGTGTAACCAATCAAATTTAATAGTTTTATTTTGTAATTAGTTGAGTAGTTTTTAGTTTATAATTTTAATGATATTTTTTAGATAAAAAATAATTTTTTTAATAAGTGTGTACTAACCATAACATCTTACATTTAATAGAGGGAGTATTAAATTTGTTTAAAACTAAAAAAGAAATGAAAAGAAAAATTCACAAAAAAATTATATGTTTGGTCCAGAAAATTATTTTTGCCCCACCCCAAAAATGAAATTAAAAAAAAAAGGTACGTGGCCAGAAGTCGCTCAGTCCTTTATATATATATAAAGAATGTGATAAACACCAAACCCTAAATTGGAGTCTTTCTTTGCCACTCTCCGCCGTCCTCTCTGTAGCAATGGTATGTCGACTTGAGCTTCGTTTTTTTCTCTCTGTTGTTTATGTACCACTCGATCATGTTTGCTCTTAACCAATCTGCAATGGTCTGATTGGTAGGCACCCAAGAAGGGAGTGAAAGTTGTTGCCAAGAAAATGTGAATGTATGATAAATAATATATTTTCAAATGATTGATTTATAACCACATAAAATGTGATTTTCAGTTTGATATAGTTTCTATAACCATTTCCTGTATATTTTGATACTTGATTGCATTCGAAAGAAATTTTACTCGTCGGGTTTAACCCATGACCAAATGAATCAAAAGAAATTTTATTATTTACCAAGAATGATTTTGTCCTTTCATTTCTTCTCATTTTTTTTATTGTAAAATAAAATAGAACTAATTTGTCCCTCATGAAATTTGATAAGGATAATTCTTTTTTATTGTTTTTACAATTTTATGTCTATTCATTTTTTCATATTTGGTTCTGGTGTTGTGACGGTTACCAATTAGATACTTTGTTTTCATATACTAAGATTATTTTACTCATTGAAATAATGAAATTAAATATTCATCTCTTCTCTTTCTTTATTTACTAGAGAAATTAATAATTTGCAGGTTAGAAAAAACTAGCTGACATCATCACCACATCGATAAACATCATCGGCACTCACTCCAATCGAACCGAAACACTAAACAAACTACCAGAAGAAACTGTGGGGATGGTGAGGCTTCGCAGCGGGGGCGATTCGAGCCCGGGCCCTGACGAACCAGGTTCAAGTGGAACTCATGGTGGAATCCGGCGATTCCCGCTCGCAGCTCAGCCGGAGATAATGAGAGCGGCAGAGAAAGACGATCAATACGCTTCTTTCATCCACGAAGCCTGCCGCGACGCCTTCCGACACCTTTTCGGTACAAGAATTGCTCTTGCTTACCAAAAAGAGGTACCCTTTTTGAGATTTTTGTAATTACAGCTTTATTATTTATGACGTGTTCGGTTTCTTGTGAGGGGGCAGATGAAACTTGTTGGGCAGATGCTTTACTTCGTTCTGACGACTGGTTCAGGGCAACAAACTTTAGGAGAGGAGTATTGTGACATTATACAGGTTCCTTCTTACACAAACTCTCCATTTTTTTTTAGATGATTTCTGATTAAGAAGCCATCTTTTATTTTAATTTTAGGTTGCAGGACCTTATGGGCTCTCTCCTACACCTGCTAGACGCGCTTTGTTCATACTGTATCAGACTGCAGTTCCCTATATCGCCGAGAGGATTAGGTGATGATATATCTTTTTTTTTTTTTGAAAACTAACAGAATATGGTTTTGTTAATATATGTACTTTTGTTTTTTTTTTTACAGTTCAAGAGCTGCCACGCAAGCGTTTACCTTTGATGAGGATGATCAGTCACCGAGAATGGTTGATCTTCCGTCTTCAGCTTCTTCTGTATTAACTAGGTTCAAAGATAGAGTTCAGAGGTTGTGGCACCGAGCTATTCGAAGATGGCCTGTGGTAATTAATGGTTTAGTTCTTATTGTTTGGTTTGTTTTTCTTCTTTGCTGAGTAATAGGGTGTGTGTGTGCTTTTGTTCAGGTTCTCCCTGTTGCCCGTGAAGTCTTACAAGTGCTTCTCCGTGCCAATTTGATGCTCTTCTACTTTGAAGGTGACTTTTTTTTTCTTTTTTGAAATTAGATAAAAAACAGTTTTTTTTTTTTTTTGATGTTCTTTCTTTTCTTTTCAGGTCTATATTATCATATATCGAAACGTGCCTCTGGGGTTCGTTATGTATTCATAGGAAAGCAATTGAATCAGAGACCTAGGTGATGATTTTTTTTTTTTGCTGTCTGCAACTGTTTGGATTTTGCCAACACTAAGTGACTGAAATCCCTTAAACTCTT
Source organism: Brassica rapa (assembly GCF_000309985.2). NCBI lineage: Eukaryota > Viridiplantae > Streptophyta > Magnoliopsida > Brassicales > Brassicaceae > Brassica > Brassica rapa. The sequence goes on along the minus strand of NC_024803.2, from coordinate 38,148,871 downwards.
GATGAGGCAGATACCAAATTCTCGGGGTTTTCCTTTTAATCCAGTTGTGCATCCTTGCTGCTGAAGGCTTGCGTCGGAGTAATTTGTCATCTATCACAAGCTCAGTTCAGCAGGCGTCTCTAGGATCTTATCAAACCTCAGGAGGTCTGTCTCACTTTCATGTCCTTAAATCATTAAATAATGTCGTCAAATTATGATATAAACTGGCACCAAACGAAAAAGTTATCAAGAAATGAATTGTGAGAGAAGATGGTAACATAGGCTTAAAATATATATAGCTTGTCATGCATCACACTGTTTCAACTTAAAATGGTATGTTTTGTTATTGCAGGGAGAGGGTTGCCTGTTTTAAACGAAGAGGGAAATTTGATTACTCCAGAAGCTGAGAAGGGAAACTGGTCTCCCTCCGATGCAACTTCAACTACCGAGGTACTATATTCATAAACAACTTATAAACCTCTGTTATTCTGAAATCCGCTAATATTATTTGAATACTGATGAGTTTGGAAGAGAGGCACACAACTCTTAGTATAATATTTGGTTTGGCCTCGTGATATCGAAGATTAGATGACCACTTGACTGGTCCTAAGCTGTTTTATTCTTGTGAGACGAGGCCATTTACTAATCCTGTTTTGGGACTATTCTATTGCATTTCTGATTTTAAAAAAAAAGTCCTTTGTGGTGTATTTTTTAATCTCATCTTTGATCAAGTCAGTTTGTTATGTACTTGTGGTTGCAGGCAGTAGGAAAATGCACTCTCTGCTTAAGCAGCCGTCAGCACCCGACGGCCACTCCTTGTGGTCATGTATTTTGTTGGTAAATAAACCTTCCTCTTCCATTATTTCTAAATCCAAACAATTTCAATCTGTACATTTTGCCTAATATATTGAAAGGGTCATCTTTGATGTGCAGGAGCTGCATTATGGAATGGTGCAATGAGAAGCAAGAATGCCCACTTTGTCGAACGCCCAACACCCACTCAAGTTTAGTTTGTTTGTACAATTCTGATTTTTAAGCTCAAACAAGGACACAAAAAAGGCATGGAAAGCAAAAGAAGGGTGAAAGGCCCAAATAGTCCACACAAGGTTCTTTAGTGACAAACTTGGGACAGTAACATATTCTACAAGAATGGAGTCTGTTTTGTCTTGAGACATTTTGAAGTAAAGATCATCAAGTAATGAGAAGACAGAGAATAAATGTTCTGGATCCATGCCTGCCTTTTTTTTTAAATTTGATATCTACTTCAGAAACCACAGAGGAAGTTTTACATTTCATTGAAAGAAAAGATTGAAACATTTATTCATTAGAAGACCTGAAATATTTTCATATTAGACATAATTCAAATTCAATAACAGTGTTAAAACGTGATACAAGCTGAATACTTGGGACTAAGCAACCACAATTTGGTGAAACGTTTTCTTACATTAGCAGCCCACTGTTCAGGTTTTAGTATATGCAATGTTATACTCCAATTCAGGTTAACAATATAGGATCTCATAGATACAGGGAATCAGAACTGTGTCTGGATAGTAAAAGTCCGTTGCTCACAGTAGGCCTGTTCTTTTCGCAAACGCGCGACTAGCAGCGGCAACTGAAAATTAACTCTTTATCATCGGATAGTGCCGGTGAGACAACCGAAACTTCCTTTTTTCAGTCGCAGTGGCAAAACGCAGTAACTAAATCCAACGCTGGAAATATCAGCGGCAGCATCATCCCCTTTTTCCATCGTTGCGGCAAGCTGCGATAATTAAGTTTACTTTCAAGAGCGTTTATCTTGACTCTGTCAAAGTTTGATTTTGTTGCCGCGACCGCTAGTCGCAGCGGCAATGAAAAGAACAGGCCTAGTATTGACTGGAGCTGCTGTATCTCAGCGGAGTCTGAAGCATTGTCTTCTTCGAATGGTGATCTGTACACTTCAACCATAGCTTTCCCTTTATCAAGAACTTCAGAAGGAACTGTTTGTAAAAGGCTGCAGACAAGTGGTGTTCTGTTAGCAAAAAAAAAAAAACACTCTCCCTACCCATAGGTGCGGTCCTATGTACTTTATGGGGATTACCTGTCTAGTGCTGTTAACGCTGTTCCAAGCTGCGACTTCATCAATTCAACAGTTGCGTTTGGGTCCTTCCTCGACGCACGTAGAAACAGCGAATCCATTTCTTCCAATGCTCTAAACACACAATACAATCATCACTTCACTCGCTCTAGCGTAACACAAATGTTAAATTAATACCTGAGGCAGCGATCAACGTCATTAGACGCGGTTTGGGAATAACCAGCATCTGAAGCGTACTGAGCAACCTGAAGAGAGTTCATCAAATCACACATATTAATAAACAAACACAAAGGATTGCATTTATAAGAAAATTTTTAAAAAAAAAAAAAAAAAACTTACGGCTCGAATGTTTACACGCAAGGAACTAGCAGGTCCAGACCTGAGTACCGATCTACACGCCTCGAATTCAGGCTTGTCCACGCTCAAAATTTTCTCTCCAATCATCATATCATAAAAATTAGATTTAGTGTTGTTATATAGGATGATTATACTAAGAAGAATAAAAATACAGAAAGATACCAAGATCTTGAAACTGTAGCTGAGCTAGAATAACTGGTGGTACATATGCTTCAAGTGGATCAAGTCTTTTCCTATTCAAAAGAAACAAGAATCAACCCAAAACCTTTCACTAAGCATTGGAGATTTTTGAGGTTAATTTCGTTTTTACCTCTTGACGTACTTATCAATCAAGGTACTCGCCATGGCATCTAAAATATACAAGAAGATCAAAATTTGCGGATCAATGTGAGAATCGAAAACTGGTGAAAATGCTATGAGGAGGTTTCTGGTAAACCAAGGAAGGAACTTGACTCTTGACTCCTTCAGATGCTTCCTTTCCAACTAATTATCCAAGAACCATGTATGGAGTACATATACAGAGCAGCCAATATCTCATTATCAGGTCAGTACATCCTTTGCCATTTTGATACATCAATTACCATATTATTTTTTTGGTTTTATGAGCTCTGGGGCTGAGCCTAATTTGAATGTTTTCTGGCAGATTGTAAACTGTTGTTCATTATTACAAAGAAAGGAAAGAATAAGATTACAAGAATTTGGAATAACAGTAGATTCTCTGTAGTGGTGATAGGCTCTTTAAGTAGGTAAGATTTGATTTATTCGTTTACATTTTCTTAGTTATGTGTACTCAAAAACACAAATCTGATGTTCCTTTGTTGTTCTTGGCAGTGTTTGTCTTCTTCTATTTTTGGTGTAGATAAGAAAGTAAAAGTTACAAATAGAGTTTATCTCTCTTGCTCTGCCGGAGGAGTTTGTGAGTGTTTACCGATCGAACATTCGGGTGCAGTTTTCCGGCAAAGTTTTGAAACAGACTTTGGTTCCTGCTTTAACCAATACTAGATTTTGACCCGCGCTTTGAAAGCGCGGGATTGAATTTTAGTTTAAATATTTTTATGTAACAAAATTATAATTTATATAATTTGTTTCTTTTAGGTTTGTATTTAGTTATAAAAAATTATATGTACTATTTATTATGCTTTTTTCTTAGGTGAACTACAATTTAGTAAATTTAAAATTATTCAAAACCGTATTATAAGTAATTTATTTATTTAATTTTTTCATTGATTTTGTTTTAATAACTCATACCTTTTATTAATCAGTTTAGATATTTATTTTATAATAAAACTTGTGTTAAAATGTTGGTTCAATCCGTCTTAATTTAAATATTTTTATTAAAATGCAATCTTAGAATTAATATGTAGGAGTCCTTTTTAATTATTTTATTTTGAATGATCGAAATGTTTTGTGACCAAGTTTAATATAACAACAATTCAGATGAATACATGGAAGTATATTTTCAAAGTAATAGATTTTTCTTAAATTTCAAATAATTCAGCTAATTAAATAAGATAAAATACAATTCAATTAAAAGTAACATCTAACATCCGTATACATACAGTGTAATATAATATGTATACAAAATAATATGTTATTTCACTCTATGTCTATAATAACTAATTGTTATACATGAAAGAAAAATAATAATTATTATAGTAAAATATGTGTAATATACACCCGTAACAAATGTTTTGACTTTTATGATGCAGTTAGTTATAACATAAGTAATTAAGTAATATACACCCGTAACAAATGTTTTGATTAGGACCCATTTTTCTATTGGTAGTAATGTATTATTTTCTTATATGTGGACGTGAGATCTTGATAATAGGTGTGTGAATTATTAGGCATTTGTTTAATTAATGAATAATTATGTTGAGATTTTACGGTTAATGAACAATCGGTAAAGCCATTATTTAGGAATATTCTTTTAGTGAGTTAAAGTGTTTAAGGCAATATAATTAATTATATTAAACAAAAATTTATGAGTGGCACACTATTGTAAATATCTAACAAAATAAGAGCAGAATCCTATGAGGGATTTTGCTTTAATAGTATAGATGTTCGTTTTTTTCTTACTGAAAATCCTCAACTCAATGAGTCCTATATGTATGCCTTCTCTGGTTGGTTGGAATGGCCTTAATGTATAAACTGTACATTCTTCATGAAAGATGATAGAAATTATCCTTTTTTTTAGAAAAACACAAGTGATGATTTTACTGTCCACTGATTATTACACTATCATATTTCAGCCAGTAAATTTTTTGTGCTGGTGTGTTTTTGTAATAATCTAGATTCATAAAACTGAAATTTAGGTTTTGATTGAAAATGAAAAGAATACTTTGTTCTGAAATGTAAGATGTTTAGAATAATTTTTATGTTTCAATATAAGATGTTTTCATCTTTTTAGATAATTTATGTTTATCAAAAATTGTGTAACCAATCAAATTTAATAGTTTTATTTTGTAATTAGTTGAGTAGTTTTTAGTTTATAATTTTAATGATATTTTTTAGATAAAAAATAATTTTTTTAATAAGTGTGTACTAACCATAACATCTTACATTTAATAGAGGGAGTATTAAATTTGTTTAAAACTAAAAAAGAAATGAAAAGAAAAATTCACAAAAAAATTATATGTTTGGTCCAGAAAATTATTTTTGCCCCACCCAAAAATGAAAAAAAAAAAAAAAGGTACGTGGCCAAAAATGTAATTATCACAGAAGTCGCTCAGTCCTTTATATATATATAATAAAGAATGTGATAAACACCAAACCCTAAATTGGAGTCTTTCTTTGCCACTCTCCGCCGTCCCCTCTGTAGCAATGGTATGTCGACTTGAGCTTCGTTTTTTTCTCTCTGTTGTTTATGTACCACTCGATCATGTTTGCTCTTAACCAATCTGCAATGGTCTTTAGATTCTTAAAGTAGCTCGAAACCAACATAAAATGATTACATTAGGATTCTAGCTTTGTTTGGTTTTGTCTTGTGGAATCCATCGAGCTAGTTGTTTCTTATAGGTCTTATGTATTTGATTCTGATGCTTACCTCCGTTTGTTTGATGTGTTTCTGATTGGTAGGCACCCAAGAAGGGAGTGAAAGTTGTTGCCAAGAAAAAAACGGTAATCCTCTAATTGCTTTCTACTATTGTGCACTACTCTCTCTTATTCAATTTTTTTTTTGTTTTATCAGGAGAAGGTTACGAACCCGTTGTTTGAGAGAAGGCCAAAGCAATTCGGTATCGGTGGAGCTCTCCCTCCTAAGAAGGACTTGACTCGTTACATCAAATGGCCTAAGTCCATCCGTCTCCAAAGGCAGAAGCGTATCCTCAAGCAGAGGCTCAAGGTCCCTCCTGCTTTGAACCAGTTCACCAAGACTCTTGACAAGAACCTCGCGACCCAGCTTTTCAAGCTTCTTATGAAGTACAGGCCTGAGGACAAGGCTGCAAAGAAGGATCGTCTTTTGAAAAAGGCCCAAGCCGAGGCTGAGGGAAAGCCTTCTGAATCCAAGAAGCCCATTGTTGTCAAGTATGGGCTCAACCACGTGACTTACTTGATCGAGCAGAACAAGGCGCAGCTTGTTGTCATTGCTCACGATGTTGACCCCATTGAGCTTGTCGTCTGGTTACCTGCTCTTTGCAGGAAGATGGAAGTGCCTTACTGCATTGTTAAAGGCAAATCTCGTCTTGGAACGGTATTATAGAGATTCGCCTCTCAATGCATTTTCACTCTTGGCCTTGATTTGATGATCATTTCTCGCATCTACTTGCAGGTTGTTCACCAGAAGACCGCTGCTTGCTTGTGCTTGACCACTGTCAAGAACGAGGATAAGCTCGAGTTCAGCAAAATCCTTGAAGCTATCAAGGTACTAAAACTCAACTTCAGTTGTGGAACAGTTTGTACTATACTGTATCTTTTAACGTGTTCTTTTTGTGGGTTGAGTAGGCAAACTTCAACGACAAGTACGAGGAGTACAGGAAGAAGTGGGGAGGAGGCATAATGGGATCCAAGTCTCAAGCCAAGACCAAAGCTAAGGAGAGGGTTCTTGCCAAGGAGGCTGCCCAGAGAATGAACTAAGCTGAAACTTAATGATTGACGGTGGTTTTGTTTTAGCGATTTCATGGAATGTTTTGAAACTTTATGCTCTTACTATCAATGTTGCACACTTATTATATTATGCAGTTTTGTTATACATTCCGCTTTCTATTTATTTACGTTGCTATCCTTTTTTGCGACTTAAAACCATGAATTAAAACCATAACATGGCCCGATAAATATAAGTTGTAACGCTAGTCTCGGAAATGGACTAGCTACCTGTTGAACGTGGAGCTTGTTATTAAAAAGGTAAGTGATAATCCATTTCCAGAGTGATGAAAGGATTTTTTCATAAGTTGAATCATTTAGGATGTAATGGTTGATTGATTTGATATTTTGTGGTACCAACTACCAATGATTGAATGAGTGGGCTTCTGTTTCACAAATAGAGTTCAAACACACATCTGATATCTTCCAGAAAACTAAAAGCCCAAAACGAGAAGACAGAGGACTCTTCTGAATGATGGCTAAGCCACAAATCTTAGTGTGTTTTTTTCTCTAAATTATTTCCCACTAGAAATTTAGAAAGAAAAAAAGAGATGAGATCATCAATCACTACAAAATAGATATAACCGCCTTTCCAATCTTCCGTCCAGCTCTCTTCTCTCTCTCATAAACGCAAAGAGCTCGTTTTCTCTCTCTCTCCACCGCAAAAAATTAATTGAAGAATATTTCAAAGCATATATATATATATACAAGGATCATGACGAAGTTAAAGTTTGATTACGAGGAGGTCTCTCTCACAGTCTCTCTGTTTCAGGACACATCAAACGACTTTTTACTTTTTTGACAGTTTCGTGTTTTTATTTACTAAACAGGAATACATAAGAAACTCGAGAGGCGTCGAGTTGTTTGCCTGCAGATGGGTTCCATCTTCTTCTCCCAGAGCTCTCATCTTCCTCTGCCATGGTAACATCTTCTTCTTTTTCTCCCTGTTCATCGAATAATCTGTTTTAGAAATTTTAGTTGATTCATTCAAAATAATAAAATAAAATAAGCTTTGGTCAACGTGCAGGCTACGGAATGGAATGCAGCGGCTTCATGAGTGGTATTTAATTATCATCCTCTACTCTCTTTTAATGCTCCTCTGCCACGCGGCGATACATAGTATATATCCTCTTTTCGACCAAACCAAAAAAAAATCTTCGTCTATATTCGACTCAACCATTTAATCGTCCATATTCGTCTATAATCTGCATGGTTGCGTGTTTGTTACACTTTACTTGCATTTTAGATCAAATTTGGGTTTTGTAGCATCGACCATATGTCTGCATATCCGATTTCTAGTGGCGTATCATTTGCGTTACTTGTTTTGATATTTATAAAACAAATTTTATTCAGCAAGAAAAAAAGCAAAGACAAAACAGAATTGGTTTTATCGTATCAAAGTGGGTGTTTTTTTTTTTTTAAAAAGAAGATAATATAGATAACAGAAGAATATGTTAGTTGCACAATTATGCTCATATTCTGATTATTGCACTTTTGTCTGCTTCATGACTTATGATTTAGTCTTCGTTATTCATCTACATTCTCCACGTGTTTCCTTGACCATTCACATCTAGTGGCTCTTTTGTTTGTTATCCCTTTAATTTCTGGGAAACGTTAACGCTTATCCTTATCTTCAAAAAAATATATTTGTTTTTCCTTTTGATTTGGCTCTAGTTTATCTAAATGCCGGTGTGTGACCGATTTTTATGGAGGTAATATGGCCAATAAAGACTTTATCAATAGTATTAGTTTAGTTAGAGATTATGGAGGTATGGTCATGGTGTCTCCAATAATACTATCAACGTGATCGTGTGTACCTAACTATAAAAGTGATAACTTGTTGGCAAGAAAGAGTATATGATAGAGTCCCCACGGATTTAAACATTTGCTTCTGTTTCTCCCTTCCTTTTTACAACGAGGAACTCGTGACCGGCCTTAATTGATTGTCTTGTTTATAAAAAAAAAAGAGTATATGTTCCTTGAATCTGCCAAAATTCAAGTTTGATTTACAAAACTAAAATAATTACTTCTTTCTACCAAAATAGGGGTGTTGAGCAGGCATTTCTCGTCATCTACGGTTTGATATAAAGACAACACATTAATCACTATAGCTTATAATGAATAAATATACATATGAAGAAACAAAAAAAACGTAGTAATTAGACATGAGTTCAATTCTTCCGAAAAAGGTTGGTCAATGAACGTTGTTTATTTTTGAATTAGAATGCGGGATACGACTGGCTTCAGCAGGATATGCGGTATTTGGAATGGACTACGAAGGTCATGGTCGGTCCAAAGGAGCTCGTTGTTATATTAAGAAGTTTGGTGACATAGTAAACGACTGCTACGACTATTACACCTCAATCTCTGGTACCTGGAAAATATATTTATTATTTGCATCATCTCTGCTACCAATCTCTATCCACATAACTAGCTACTAACACTTGATTTTTGGTTGCTTAAAGCGCAAGAAAAGTACAGAGGAAAGGGTAGATTCTTGTATGGAGAATCAATGGGAGGTGCGGTTGCTTTGTTGCTTCACAAGAAAGATCCTTCTTTCTGGAATGGTGCCCTTCTCGTCGCTCCAATGTGTAAGGTAAGTTTGTCACGTTTCTTCTATAACCAAGTTGATACAAAAATCTCATTAACAAACAAGACTTGTTAGCACTTGCATAGTAATTAGTGTGTGTTTGTGTGAGCAGATATCAGAGAAGGTGAAACCACATCCAGTAGTGATTAATCTACTAACGAGAGTTGAAGAGATTATACCAAAGTGGAAGATCGTGCCCACCAAAGATGTTATCGATGCTGCCTTCAAAGATCCGGTCAAGCGCGAAGAGGTAATAATCAAAACCTAAACCGAATTACTTGAGACCAAAGTTATGCCCTAAATAAAACTTGGTTCCTAAAATGTTAGATAAGGAACAACAAGCTGATATATCAAGACAAACCAAGACTCAAAACGGCACTTGAGATGCTTAGAACGAGCATGAACCTCGAAGACACTCTCCACGAGATCACGTTACCTTTCTTTGTTCTCCACGGTGAAGCAGACACAGTGACCGATCCAGAGATTAGCAAAGCTCTGTTCGAGAAAGCAAGTACACGTGACAAAACCATTAAACTTTACCCAGGCATGTGGCATGGGTTGACTTCTGGTGAGCCTGACGCCAACGTTGACCTCGTTTTTGCTGACATCATTAATTGGCTTGATGTTCGTACCGGCGACGCCACTTCACTCACTGCAAATGTTGAAAAGGTCGCTTGTAACGATCAAGGGGAACCTAAAGGAGAACAGGCTAGTCTCCTTGGTGGGTTAAATGGTGGTGGACGCCGTGTGGTCCATCGATCTTCTATGTAATAAACTAAACAGAGAATAATCTGTTGCATCAGGTTTTTTTTTTTTTTTCTCGACACTTGTTCTTATTAGGACGCTATTTTATTATCACCAAACAGAATTCTTTGGGTAAGAAAAAACAAATGTGTATAAGACCATCTTTAACCCTAGCACCGGTGAATTGCTTAATCAATTTTTTACTAATAAATAATTAAAGCACCACTTCTTCAACAGATTAATTAAGCACCCCTCAAATAGCACTTTTTTTATTTTAGTAAAGTATTTTCTTTGTTTGTCAAATCCAAAAATTATTAAGCATCTCACTTAAACATTCTGGTTAATGGTACTCTAACTATCTGTCTATTACGTACTTCCTCTCTTTTATTTTATCTGTTCATTAATATATCATCCTACTATATAAAAGGGACTAAATTCAAAGCTTTTGAGACTATCCACCTCAGCCAAAATATTCTCATCCAAAAAAAATTAGAAATAAATGTTATTTATAAGATAATTAACTAACATACAACTTTTGATATTTCTAAAAATTTCAAATTTGTAACTACTAATTTACTAATAGAATCATATATCTATATTGAATTATGTTCTATTTTTAATCGTTAGACTTCAAGGATAAATAAATTATTAATTTACAATATATATAGTTTATAATTTTATATTGTAGTTATAAATAAAGCGAAAATAATCGGGAAATGTGAAGAAGCTCATCTAAAATTATGTAATTAAAATGGTAAAATGGTGAGTATGATGACGTGAATCTAAGAAAATTTGTTGTACAAATTATGGTGCTTTCTTCGTCCACTATAAAGATTTAAAATAAAATACATATTCACATAAATAAGTCAATATTTGTTGTTTTTTTGGTAAGATGCTAAGATTATCAATTTTTGAAAGGTTACACTATTGTTTTTAAACAACTTATTACAGCAAGGAAACAAAAACAATCAACAACAACTCAAAGTAAAAAAAGCCTTAAGGAAGTCTTATACAAGAAAGATAAAAAGAAGTAGAGAAGAGGAGAAAGAAGAACTTTCCAGGTAAGAGAGGAGACGGTCACGCATCATACGGTCGAGAGAGGCAAGGATGACTGATGAAGGTGAGGAGACAGCAGTGAACACACGAGCATTACGCTCTTTCCACAGCAGGTAGATGGCTGACTGAAAATAGAGCTTGATGACTGGAGTAGCATGCGTATCTGCGTTGACGCGAGGTTGATTGATCCAGGCTGCAACAGAGTGTAGATCAGCCCGAGGAGAAATCCAAACTTCAGCAGCAAATCCAAACTTGTGCCAATATTTGTTGTTGATAGTGTTTATATTCTTTTCTAACATTAGTATCTATATTTTTTAGTAAACTGATCCAAAGAAATTAATTTGTGGAGCTAACCAAACGAGGATTATAGTATTTACTTTGAAAAAACTAATAGGTTGAATGATAGATGGCGTGCGTGCTTTTTCATATGAAAATCTGCACATATATTAAAATCATAAGATTTGAATCATAGAGAAAATATAGTGTATATGACTGAAGTTGGTCCATTCTGAAACTAAAGATGGCTAAAATTCTTCTTTGTCAAAATGCATAGATGTGAATCTTATATGAATAGAGTTCTCCATTGCTTATAACAGTGTAATAAACTCCGTGTGTAAAGGAGAAAAAATGTTATATAAGTGAAAACAAAAATTATGATTTTTTTTCTTGTGCCTATAGGCTCTTCGCAATTTGAAGAAGAAAGAACATATTGTGTGAAAATCTTTGGCTCGGTCAAATTTTATCCAGTTGTTTATAAAACTGTTGTTATCTGATTCATGTAATTTTTCAGTGTTGATTTAAAAACCCAAAAACCCATCTATACTAACTTTTTGATATTTTTTTCTGTGATTTGAATTTAAAAAGAGATAAAACTTTCGATAAGTTATGTAAACTCAGAACAAGTATTTAGCTTTAGAAAGCATTTACATGCATGTATTTTTATTAATATATTTTTTTTATAATGTCGATTACTAATTTGTCTATATTTACTAACTTTAAATATTTTTGTAGGCGGTTCCTAAAGGGAAAGGAGGCCGTTTAGTTGGGTTGGCCCGCCGTGCTTCTTCGTATCCGGCGTCTTCTTCGCAAGCTCCGTATGCCGATCCCATGATTCTCGAGGAGCTACATGACAAAGATGAACGGATTGGGGCATTGGAGGAGCAGAACACCACTATCCTTTCGGAGAATGCCACTATCCGTTCGGAGAATGCCACTATCCTTGCTGAGCTGGCATCCCAGAAGAAGTTCAACGCCGAGATAATGCAGAAGCTAGATCGTTTGATGTCTTCGAGTTCTTAGTTTTTTTCAGCTTCTTAAAACTGTCTGAATGTTTTTTTCTTTCGTTTTGCATGAATTTTAAATTTTCTGAATGTTTTTTTTCTATTTCGGTTTGTATGAATTTAAATTCTATAATATTATTAGTTTTAAATTTCAGATTTTATTTATTTATTAATTAATTTTTCATATAAAAAATATATATAAAAATGCAAAATTAATTCGTATTAAAATTGACATTTTCCGACGAACTAAGTTCTCGGTAAATACCGACGGAGTATGACTCGTCGGTAAATACCGACGGATTATGATTCGTCGGAACATACCGACGAATGGTGAGTCGTCGGAATTTACCGACGAATCGTAATCCGTCGGTATTTACCGACGAGTCATACTCCGTCGGTATTTACCGACGAGTCATACTCCGTCGGTATTTACCGAGAACTTAGTTCGTCGGAATCTTCGGAGGATCCGTCTCCGTCGGTATATAGTTTTTCCGATGAACTCTAGTCTCGTGTGTCCGCATCGGAATATTGTCGGAAGTTCGTCAGAATGTCATTTCTCGGTATTCGTCAGAAAGTCGTCGGAAGTTCTGACGAAATTCCGACGAATTCTTTTTTTCCGACGAAATGATACCGACGAACGCCTTCGTCAGAAATGCGTCGGAATAGGCCTTTTCCGACGAACTTCCGACGATTTTGGCCATCAGAATCTCTCTGTTTTCTTGTAGTGATGTTTCAAACTTGTAATATATACATATATAATGTTTAAAATTATGCATATAAAACCTGTGTAAAATGTGCCTGAATATGTTTCTCTTCTTTAATGTGTTAATCGTACTATATATAACATTATTTTAAAATTTCAAAAAGTTTATGTCACATACAAAAAAATCATCAATAAAATATATAATTCTTCATCTACAACAAGAAAATTATAAACATATAAATTTAAATTAAGAAAAACTAATATTGGAAAAACAAGAAGTTAATGTAAAAGAAAAAACCGACAAATAATATTATAAATAAAATAAATTTATAAGACACAATCCGCGCGAAACGCGGAAAAAATCTCTAGTTTTATTTAATAATGTTAGTGAGATAAAAGTCATTGACAAAAAAAAGAGAAAAATTGATGATTAAATATATTTAAAACATAAAACAACGCTTAAAACAAAATAAATTTAAATGTAAAACAATTAATCTGAAACAGAGAGAATATTAAATTATTGTCTTAGATGAGCTATCTTTTAGTTTGGCACACATCTTTGGGTTTTACTAAATAGTTTAATATACTAAGGCCCATGGGCCTTAAATAGAGACTTTTTAAACGCCATGATACTCGAGTGTTGACTCCTTTCTCCTCATTCTTCTCTTCTTCTTCCGGTGAGATATTTGGAAAACCAAAGGCGCGATTTAGCTAGAGGTAAAACCCTAATTTCTTCGATCTGCTTCTCTATCGAATATACATATGCTCATTGTTTATTGATTCAATATATTCTCCCACTCGAATCCTCTGCACCCCTTTTCTTCGGACGAGCAGAGTTTGCTTCAAGCCAACATGAGGTAAGGGTTCTTGGCTTCGCTTAGCTTCGTCTTCTATTTGATATTGCTTTCTAACACTCTGTTTTTGGTTTCTGTCTTTTGCAGTAGGCCAATGGAAGAAGATACCAACGTAAGTTGAATCTCTTTCACTGATTTCTCTCGTTCATCATAGCTATAGTTCTGCTTTTTAGTGCTTGGGCTACTTGATTAGCTATTATTAGTTCTCTACTTGATTCGTACTCTTAGCACCCCATCGCTGATTCTCTATTTGTTGATGAATCATATGGTTCTGTATCTTGTAGAGGTTAGCTACGCTAGCTAGCAGATACACTGTTCTGAGAATTGTCTTCTTGGTGTGTCGTCTCTAGAGTTTTGGCTGTTTGAATGTTAGTGGTTTTGATTCTCTTCTACTTTATGGATGTTATTAAGAAGGCAGACTTGTATTGAATGCATCACAACTCGTTTTACTTCTCCTTGAATGTTGATATCATTAGTACTCATTCATATACTTTCTATACACTTTATTAGCAGGGAAAGACCGAAGAGGAGGAGTTCAACACCGGACCCCTTTCTGTTCTGATGATGAGTGTTAAGAACAACACTCAGGTGTTAATCAACTGCCGCAACAACAGGAAACTCCTTGGCCGTGTTAGGGCTTTCGACAGGCACTGCAACATGGTTCTCGAAAATGTCAGAGAAATGTGGACTGAGGTAATCTTTTATATCTATTTTTCTGTATGTAGAACTGAGTTATATAGAAATCTTTTCGTTTCTTACATGGGGGGGTGGTTATCTATGGTGTCTTTAGGTACCTAAAACTGGAAAAGGAAAGAAGAAAGCTCTCCCCGTCAACAGAGATCGCTTCATCAGCAAGATGTTTCTCCGTGGTGACTCTGTCATCATCGTCCTTAGGAATCCCAAGTAAGAGAGAGAGACCGAGAGATTGAGATGTCTGCTCGTACTGTTTTCTTCATATGATAATTCTTACTTGTTGCATCCAAGGAGATACATCTTTGATCACGAGTCTTTAACTCTAGTGTTCCCTTGTATTTTTCAAATTGTGTTCTGTCGTCTCTTATGACTAAGACGCAGCGTTGAATAGTGCCCACTTAACTTTGTGATTGAGATGACTGCTCGTAGGTTGCTCTTTATATGATATTTTCCGCAGCTTCTCGGCAAATCTTTATTGTTGCACCAAGCAGAGAGAACATATATCTATGATTATAAGTAGATACCACTAATCTTTGTAATTGCAAAACACAAAAGGGGTTTTCTTAAACTGTAGTGAGGTCCATGAATAAGTAGTAAAGGTACCAAACTCTACGTTACACGAATATAATATCATAATAGAAAACTCAAAAACAAAATAAAATTTAAGTAAAAAAGCTCTCTTCCCTCCAAATCGTAGCTGCAAGCAGTCCAACTCGCAATGGCTGCTGCTACTTGCATCTGCGTGTGCTCAAGCTGAGGTTGTTTTGGTGATGGTTGTAGCCATGGAGGAGCCTTCCTTCTGGTCACCAAATACACGTTGACGGAAGTCTTTGACCATGAGAGGGAGTCCCTGACGAAGAGACACCTTTGGTTCCCAACCTAAAAGCTCTTTGGCCTTTGTGATGTCAGGCTTTCTCTTGTGAGGGTCATCTTCTGTGTTTGGTCTGAACTCTATGTTTGCGTTTGGATCAATCGTCTCTTGAACCACCTGCAACCAAAACTCAAAAGACATCAGAATCTGGGGTTTTAATGTAAAGAAATTAAAAAAAATAGAAAGAGACCTTAGCGAGCTCGAGCATGGTGAATTCACCAGGGTTACCCAGGTTAAATGGCCCGACATGTTCTCCTTCCATCAATCTCATCAGACCTTCGACCTTTATGCACCACACAAACACAAAATCAGACTCAGTAATACAAAACTAAACAGCTGAAAAAATTAACCAGGACAAAGGGGCAATAAAGTTCAGACTACCCCATTTACTCCTTTGTCACATGATATTTATATCTCTCATTCAAAAGATTGCAAAAGTGGGGACCGTTTTGATGTCTGTCAGAGATTTGGGTCTCATGTTTTAAAGCCTTTGTTGTTAGATCCCACAACACAGTTCACTAGTCTCTTACAATAACATGTGAGCTCACTCACAAATTAACTTCCCCTGTTTTTTTCCTCTCTAAGTAACTTTCTCTGTTTTTATCTCTCTCTAGTTAGCTTTTTATTTCCCCTCTTCCCACATGAAAGTAAGAATAAATCTTAACTTGGACCACAGAGTAAAAGATATTGTGCTGGCAATTTGTAGTACTATACTGAATCGTTCTTTTAAGGGAGAAAAAAGGAGAAGGCCTTACCAGGTCAGAAACAAACTGGAAACTTCGTGTCTGCTTCCCATCACCATAAACAGTCAAAGGTTCTTTCCTTAGTGCCTGTTCAATTATTTACCAATTGTGAGAACATCATTACTCTAATGATCCACTAGTCCATTCTTTAATAATAGTATACTGTGACGCTACTAGATTATTATTATTATTATTATTATTAAGTAGTAACTAACCTGCGCAACGAAGTTGCTGACAACACGTCCATCATCAATACACATTCTTGGACCATAGGTGTTGAAGATCCTAGCAATCCTGACCTGTGATCACAATCAACAAGGCAGACTTAAAGTTAGTCACTGAAAACGCTCTAGATCTTTCTCGCCGATTACTACTAGACATAAACATAACTTAAGGAGGGAAAATGAAGAAAAGAATTAAAGATAAACAAACCTCAACGTTGGCTCCACGGTGATAGTCCATGGCAAGCGTCTCTGCCGTACGCTTTCCTTCGTCGTAGCAACTACGGACACCTGTTTCAGACCATTACAACCAGAGTCAGTCATTAACCAAAGCACAAGGAACATGATTAACAGCCAAGAACACAGTAATTAAAGAGCCTATGACGGCAGCAAAGAAAAGTAAACAGAGGGTAGACACGTGTCGTTAAAGTAACCGTGTCGGTAAAAAGCAAAAAAAATCATTAAAAGCTTTCGAATTTGAAAGCAGGTTACTGAATGAATGTAAGGCTAGAAGTTAATGTGGAGGAGGCTGCGTCTAAGGTAGAGACACGTATCGAAGCCGCACGATCAGAAAGACCCGTTTTTCACGGTTCAATGGGTTTGACCGTACTTAAAATGGGGTCTAGATCTGAAAAGAAAGCACGTG
Source organism: Brassica rapa (assembly GCF_000309985.2). Lineage (NCBI taxonomy): Eukaryota > Viridiplantae > Streptophyta > Magnoliopsida > Brassicales > Brassicaceae > Brassica > Brassica rapa. The sequence continues at coordinate 38,131,980 of NC_024803.2, read as the reverse complement.
AGGCGCACCATAAAACACCTGTTTATCAACTCTCTCTCCCCCTAACGTGCGCATTTTCCGACACGGTGAAAGAAAGAAAAATTCAAAAGCTAACATAAGACGAGACGCTCAAAACGTCGTCGTGTACACGTTACTGTGGAATACGTTTTCAGATTCCGACAACCAGTGAATGAACAAACAAAACAGAGCACGCTATTAAAAAAAAACTTAAAAGGATAATTAGGAAGAGATTACCGATGGGATTAACGTTGCCCCAGTAAGTTTCAACCTGAGGATGCTGTAGAGGATCACCGTAAACCTCACTGGTACTCGTCAGAAGAAACCTAGCACCGACTCTCTTCGCCAAACCAAGCATGTTCAACGTTCCGACCACATTGGTCTTGTACACTCGAGAGTCAAGGAACACAACAAACCAAAACATTCCAACTCCAAAAACATAATTACATAAAAAAAAAATAGAAAAGGATATGATAGTCTTGACGGGGTTGAACTTGTAATGAACAGGTGAGGCAGGGCACGCCAAATGATAGATCTGATCAACCTCTAGGAGAATCGGCTCGACGACGTCGTGTCGTATGAGTTCAAAGTTAGGGTTACCGAAGTGATGCATCACGTTCTCTTTACGCCCCGTGAAGAAATTGTCAACGACGATCACCGTGTCTCCCCTCGCCATCAACCGATCCACCAGATGCGATCCCACGAAACCGGCACCACCGGTTACCACCACTCTCAGCCCTTTGCGTTTCAGCCCCAGCGGGATTTTCCCGCCGGTTGCTCCCATCCGGTTCAGGTACTCGAGGCTGGGCTTCCTCTGGGCCTGGAAGGCCGGGAGGCCCGGAACGTGCGACTCCTCCTCGGATCTCATTCCGTAGCCGGAGAAGGGATCCGAGTAAGGGGAGGATTGTGTGGAGCGTGGGAAGATTGTGAAAACGACCGTCGCGATCGCAATGCCGACGAGGACGAAGAGGAGCCTCTGTTCGCGGAGCATGTAACGCATCGGACGTGCCACGGAGAACCACGGTTTGATCGGTTTCGGGTAGTACGCATCCGATGCTGGTTGGTCCGCCTCGTGTCGCCGGTTTATCAGCTCGCTCGCCATCTCTCGCTTCTGTTTTTTTTTATCTCCGAGTCGAACTCGCCGGGAACTGAGTCGACTTTGAACGAGAGTGAAAAGCGAATCGGTCTTGTGTTGTATTTAAGTAGCGGATGCGTTACGGATCAAGGCTAATTGTTCACTCTTATTACGATAATACCCTTACGATTAGTAAACGATGATTAGAATGGGTAATTTGTTTATTTTTTCTTGGACTTTCCTTCAATATCGGACATTAATAATAGTGTTGCTTACTCCATTATTTGCAGCAATATAATACTATGGTGTTACGATATTTCTAAAACGCAAATTGTAGATATTAATGTTGATTAATGATGTGATAGGCTCGTTAGGTATGCTAATGTCACGCAAACAAAGTCAATGCCAAACCCTAACTTAGCACTCAAAGCGAAATTTGGTATGAGCTTTGAGTGATTTCGACGTTCGTTTTATTTTCTTTTTCCTTTAGATAATTAAACGTAACACATAATAAAGTGAGAAAACATAATAGTGTTTGACACAAAAGCATGTCCCAAGTCCTAACAAACTAGCTGACAGTTTTTTTACCTAATCACATTCATAACGTTTTTGACCGTAATGGTTTGGGAAACGTGATGCATATAATGTACAAAAAGTGTTTATGAGTTTTAAACGTGACTTGTTGTTTGTTTTGTTTGGCCATATTAATGTTAAATAAAAACTCGGGAGCAATCAGAGAGGTAAATCCAATTTTGTTGTATGTAGATCTCAGCGACTCAACCATTCTTTACACTGCAATTAATATTGTATAAGTCATCTAAAAATGGTATTGAAGAAAATTAAACGGTTTGGTTGAAAAGAACCACTACAGATCGCTAAGTTTAGAAGTATATATATATATATATATCCTATGTTCCTAGCTATATAGTTGAAACATTTGCTTGATAAAAAATTTATTTGATTAACTGGTAAATGGAACTCGAGATATTTGCTTGGTTTGGGAGGACAGACTAACAAAACATTGCTAGTATCCAATAGCAGACAAAACAGAAACGTTATTGCTAATTGTACATTGTTTTTATATCCAATGCGTGTGCTAACTATGTAGTATGAAAGTAACACAATATTAATACAAGCATCGGTTGCATATTTACAGCTTCTTACCTGATTGTTCCTATGTACCAATGTACGTAGTTTTAAGATATACATCAATACATGGACAAGCAGTTACTATATCTCATGTTCGTAGGAAATGACAATGGAAGATACATAGATGAATGGTTGTAGTACAATTCGGTTTATTTTATGTGTTAGTTGAGGTATCAATTAATTTATGTCGGAATCATTCATCAGTTGGCCACACAAATCAATATTGTATATAAATGAATAAACGAAGCAAAACTAAAAGATTTCTGAAATCCTGAATTATATAACTTGTATAGTTTCTTTCTGAATGCAAGTTAAAATATTTTAAGAAACTAAAAACACATTAAAAAGTTAGGATTCGGAGGTGAATACAAGGAAGGATCGATCGTTGGAGTTTACGTTGACTTGTGATTCTAACGTGGCGGTGAATTATCTAACCCCACACCTCCTTCACTTTCTTGGCCAACTTTTTGGGTTGGCGATGGCTAACATAATTCATTATATATTCTCAAATCAATTTCTTTGTATTCTTATGAATAACAATTGAAATGTTAATGACCAATGGAATAAGACTAGCTAACAACAAGATTCTGTAAATGAGTCCAGTGTATACGATTTATAAAAGTATAAACAGACTATATATCAAACGTTTAAACTCAATGGGAGTATCAATTTAAAACTTAATTAAGTTAGGTAGTGTATAAGTGTTTTCAAACATCAAGTCAGAACATTTTATGCCACTTGGTACTTCCTCAAAGGTTCTTGGCGCATCGTAACTTACTATCTAAAAAGAACAAACCGATTTAAAATGGTAGAAATAATAAGCTTTAGAGTGCTCATAAAGTTGGCACCGACTTCTTCTCACGATTGGTGGTGCTGGCTTTGAGTTTTGAGCTTGGGACGGAGACAATGGTGGGGAGCTAGTAGTACTGGCCCAATATATATTTCGGCCTGTAGGATGATTGATTGGGGGTCCAATACTGAATAAAAAGAACGGGTAAGTATTTTTAAGAATACTCAAAAGCACTATTCGAAGTGCAAGCGATAATATATTAGACGAGAAACTAATGGTTGGCAATTTATGATACCTATAAATCACAACCTGAATTATGTTACTAATCTGGATAAATGTCAAGTTCGATATCGGAGTAATTACAGGAAATCCTTTTCAAAATTTGAGAGATTTTGAGACGTTTGTGTTATCTTTAAATAAATAAATTTAACAAAACAAAAATAAAAAAATAAAATAAAATAAACAAAAAAATAATAATTTAATAGGTATGGATTTAGGAAACCATGGGATATGCACGAGTGGGATACCCATTTCGAAATGGAGAGGCCTATACTCTAATAAAGTTCTAGTTATATATATGTCTCAACAATCATAGTATCCAACCATACAACAGTTTTATTAATAATGATCTTACATATGCATGGGAGTTAGTGCTTTATAGAATTCATTTTTCAATATAGATTACAAACCATTAGCCGCTAGCTTGTTAAGCAGTGCGAGGGAAATGCTTGACATATACATAGACGTCGTGACTCTCCTCCGGATCATCCTGACCATTGCTGACTTCGCCGACGTCTTTTCAAACCCATCAAGACACGTGTCCTTATCCGTAAGAGCAGTGCTAAGCCATGTGGCAAGATCACTCATCTGCTCCTGAAACTCGCCGGCTCTGAGTGTCCGGAGCACGGCTAAGGACTTGTGAAGATTATCAAGAGAGTCTTGGAGCAGCTCTCGACAATCCGACAAAGCCACTCGGTCGCGTTTCCCAAACGCTGAACGTCGCATTCTGAGAAGGGACCTAAGGACGTCTTTGTTGTCGGATATGGCCACTGAAACGCCGGCACGTGCCCATTTGCTGGGACTGTTCTTGGCGACTGATGAAAACGGCGCTAGCGATTGAACGCAGAGATTTTGGTAGTGTGTAACGCTGCATGCGTTTTGGACGTAGCCGCTGCGTTTAGACGGTAACGATGAAGTTGAACCGAGTGAAAGGAGAAAGAAGATAAGTGAAACTGTGATCGAAGAACTCATGGAGTTTTTTTTTCTAATGGATTGTATATGAAAATGTAATCTTTATATTAAAAGAATGGGTGTCGACGGAAAATAGAGTACGAGTGAGATGTGTATATATAGACACGTACGTAGAAAATTAATTAGGGTTTTGGTTAGGTGAAAAAGCGAGCGTTAAATAAGTATGGCAGTTCATTCGTATGTGTCGGAGTTATATGATCACAACGTTTTAAGGCTATGTTTGAGTGTTGTATATTTGTTGTTTTTGTGATAGCCATACGTGGGTTTAGCTAACTCTTGGCGTCATTTGATTAATATTCTGAATATAAGCCTCAGTGATTTTTACCATTTTCAAAAACTACTCCAACCACTAAACCTATAGATCGACCTAATTTATTTTAGCTATTTTGTTTGATGATGGTAATCATTGATCTAGCATGCGGACTTAATCAAGATTGAAAACATGACTTTCCCTATCTGTTTACACAATGAAGTGGTATTTAAGAAAAGTGGGTAGAGCCAAACTTTGGAAGTTTACTCTTATCACGAAAATTTCATGTCACTTGTATAAAAAGTTGTTAACATAGCACTGCTCATTGTATAATTTAAATCAATATTTCAGATTCATTTACTTGTATTTTTTGTTTAAACATAAATATTTTAGCTGTAGTTTCAAAAACATTTTGCTAAATTTTATCAGTCGTATAGATTGAATATTCAATAACCAATTTATTTAATTTGACACACTGTACCCTTGTTCCAATTTTTGTTTTGTTTTAACAATACATCTCTTTTAGAAAAAAATATTGACACAGCATATTCAACATGAATGAAAAAATCAAATGATTGATAAATTCATCTATGAAATGATATTTTATTTAATCGTACCTATATTTTTTAATCAATTGTGTATAAATGGAATATCAGCTAGTTGTATATGGTGCCTTTGTCATCACCATAACTCATGAGGCCCATGACCATATCTCTTCGAATCCCCTTTTTATTTATCTTTTCACGACATAGCTACTTTCCTTGACTTTAGGACGTGCGTGAGTAACGTCTTGAAGTGCATAATCAGGTAAAGTGTGAGCATTTATGAATATAGTTTAAAAACTCACATGAATTGAGAGAAGGAAGTATATATGGTTATGACTAATTCACATGATTCCTATGAAACAAAAGACAATTGGCACACAACAAAAGAGCATATGATTAAGACAGTAAAGACAAACCTACAACTCTGAACATAAACCATGAAGAACACAAAGGGATTCTGAGCAAAACTACAGACAATCATGAATGGGGGATAAGGAGAACGAGGATTGTGTGGTTGATCTCTTTGTAAAACGAACCATACTTTTGGCACTACCCATATCTAAAAAGGTCAATACACTATTTCACTGGTATGAAAACTAGAGTAAACAGATTATGGCTTCACTCTTCTCCCATCAATTTTTTTTCATACAAACTGACTTTGTGACAAAACGTCAATGACAAGGAAAACTAGAGAGATAAACAACTTAGCTTATGTAGGAAAGAATTCAACTTCAAACTAGCAGTTAACAGTGACATTAGATAAACTATGATATATGATATGGGTCTTTAAGACAGGACAAGGCTTCCAAGATCATGAATCAAGACATGTCGAAAGTGAGTGCCTATATACTAACAAACAATTAAAATCAATATGAGGCATGAATGTAAGTGAAGTTCCGTCAATTTTGGACAAAACATAAACCAGAAATGGAAGAATTTCATATAAAAATAGATTCTTAATAGTTAAATCTGAGTTGATTTGGCTGTAAAGAGAGAACAAAACCCAGTACGACTAAAAAAAAAAAGTTCCACCTTTACCGATTAAACCAAACGAGTAAGGGAGAAGAAATCAAATTTCCGACAGTCTTAATGTGGTCGGTCACACAGATTTTGTCCGAAGCATTGCCTCTGTCGGAAGCTCCAGAGTAGCTCCCGCGTGTTCCTGGCTTGCTTTCACCTCTACGATACATAGAAAATTTCAAATCGGGAAAGGATCAGCTTTCCAAAAAGATAAAACGAGTGTAATGAGTTAAAGTACCGTATCCGCCGCGTTCGTTGAGCTTTGCTTGAACGATCATGGTGGAAATGAATTGAGTCGCCTCACGCGCTTCTTCCAGGAGCCGAGGGATCTCGGAAACCACGTGGCGGCTCTCTTCGAATTTCTTACGGATCTCAGACGCCGACGCCTTCAGCATCTCTACATCTCCGGCAAACGATCTCCTCGTAGCCCTGAGCAGGGCTCTGTATGCGATCAACGCTTCTCCTGTCACCATTTCTCCTCCTTCCTTCCTTTCGGGTCGTGTCTCGTCTCCTCCGCCGTCGTCTACTTCTGACGAAGGCTCCAATTTCACTGGGCCCTTAGAAGGTTCATATTTAAAGCCCATTTTACTTAATGGGCCATTAATTGAAATTTCGGATCATAGCTGTTCCAGCTGGATAAAACCCGAATAATTCGTAAGCAGTTGAAGAGTTTTATGGTTTCTAGATTTCACTAAGTGCATGCCTCTCTCTCTCTCTCTCTCTCTCTCTCTCTCTCCGCAGAGACCATCGAGTGTCTTCCTCCTCCCCCCCAAAGAGGTTCGTTTTTTTTTTTTTCAATTTGCTCGTGCTTTGTTTAATTGTGTAGTCTACAAATCACACTATAACTTGCTTGGTGTTGTGTTTCTCTGATTTCTCTGTTTGAAGCCCTGATTTAGTTTCTACCAATTTGGTAAAACTTGTGAATCCCATATCATTTTCAAGCAATTTTAACATATATAATCACTTTTTATTTTTGAGACTGTTATGTTTGAAACATATTAGTTTGGTTTCTATGCTTTTAACTTTTTACTGTTATTATTCTTCTTAGGAGAGAATATTGATGTGAGAGTTTGTTTATTTCTTCAGCTTAGTTAGAGATGGATCATATGTACAAGAGCCAACTGCAATCATATGCACTGAAGCAAAACATGGAGCTTCCCGTCTATGCCGCCGAGAGACAAGGACCTGCGCATGCTCCGCGGTTCCGATGTAAGGTCACTGTTTGCGGACAGACGTTTCAGAGCCAAGAGTTCTGTCCAACACTAAAAGCGGCTGAACATGCTGCTGCTAAAGTAGCATTGGCTTCGTTGACGCCGTTGAATCCGGAGGCTAGTTCCCATTCCTTTTGGACCGTTATTAATGTGTTTTTCCATTTTGTTTAAATTTTTAATCTTTTTCTTATTGTTATCTTAGGGAGTTGTTGTTGATGTTGCTTACAAGAACCTGTTACAAGAAATTGCGCAGAAAGAAAACTCTCTTTTACCGGTTTATGGAACTTCTACATCTGGTCCATCTCATGCTCCTACTTTTACCTCAACGGTTGAGTTTGCAGGGAATGTCTACAGAGGAGAAGAAGCAAAGACCAAAAAGCTAGCTGAAATGAATGCTGCCAAAGTAGCATTCATGAGCATAAAATATGGTATGTTTTCTTGCGTTTATAATTTAAATTAATCTCTAGAAAATGATCATATATTTCAAAATTAGAGTTGTGTTAGTTTGTTGTTGGTGCGTGACATAGGATAAAAAATGAAAGTCTTAATGGATTGTATCTTCTTATGGTTACCAACTCTTTTTGGCTTCTTTACCATTTGATGCGACTCTATTTCGGCCGATGTATATTTTCAAGGATTAAAAGCCAATCAAGACAGTTGTAGTGAATCAGATATTCTATTATGTGCAGGACACCCAAACCAGTCCCCGTCATCGCCTTCTATGACTAGTGAGAAACAAGAAGCTGCAAATTCAAATGTGAAGAGCAGTGAACAAGTGAGCCCTTCCCAACCTTCCAAGATGGTGACTCCTGATGTCCCGTCAAAGTGGATTGAAGTGTACGAAGATGGTTGGTATTCTTTGAATCTTATGTTACACTCTAGAAGGATCACATTTCCTGAGTTCGATAGGAAACAGTTCCACATTTCTATATTATTCTGCGATATGGTCATTACATGAGTTGTTCATTCAAAACTCATGATTTAAAGTTTTCATTTTCTGCAGAACTCCCAGATGTTCTGAATGCACCAGCCATAAACACTGCTGCATCGCCTGTGGCTACTCATCCTAATGAAGATGCTACTCTTACTGCCGCACCAGCTGCTACCAATTCTACGGAGATGATGAACGTTGCTGCTGCTGACTCTTCGGCTATGCCCACAAACAATGTTAATGAACCACCACCACGTGTAGAAGAGAGTGAGAAGAAGCTGGTAATGGGAAGTGGGTACCAGAGTATACCAAGTGGCCAACATGTAGTTTGTCGTCCATGGAACCCGGGGATGACTCTTCCTGAAGACGCGGAGATGCTCTTTAGGGACGACAGATTCATTGCTTATCGTGTCGTGAAGCAATAAAAAAGAACTCGTGTGTCCTACTAGGTCTCTGATTATATGTGAGCTTTTGAGTTGTGATGGATATATAGAAGAAATTAAGGTTAAAGGGTGGTTTTTGGGATGTGTGATTGTAGTAACGGCGAATGTTGTCATCTTGAATGTTTTAAGGGTACAAAGAATATTTAGAATCAACTACGTGGACTAATCATAACTTATCATAGCTCACTTATGTTTGTGTCACATTTGTTTAGATAAAGACCAGTTCTATCTTGTGTTTCAAAAAAAAAAAAAAAAAAAAAGACCAGTTCTATCTCTCTTCGATTTTCCACCTTAAAGGCTATGAACTACTTGAGTTGCAGTTTAATACTACAGCTAAACCTTCTGAATGAGATAGAAGGTTTTGCAGTTACTGGGCTAATCAAGTGTTGATTCGCAAGCCCAACAGATTAAGGCCCAGTAAAGGATAATTCGGGTTTCTAAATGATGGATAAAACCCGAATGGTTCGGGTCGTTAGTAATCAGGTGAAGAAGAAGAAGTCTCCTCAGATCGGGATCAGGTTTGTGGATTGGGAAAGAGAGAGATGGCGTCGGGGTGGGGAATAACGGGAAACAAGGGGAGATGTTACGATTTCTGGATGGATTTCAGCGAGTGTATGTCTCACTGCAGAGAGCCCAAGGATTGCTCTCTTCTTCGTGAAGACTACCTCGAGTGTCTCCACCATTCCAAAGAGGTACGTACCACCCTTTCTTCTTCTTCTTAGCTTAGATCCATTTACACTCATTTGATTATTCGACCTCTACGAAACCATAGATCACTCGAGTCTGATGATGCACTATATTTTCAAATCCCTAGATTAGTTCAATAGATGCTGAAATTCGTCTGTGATTGATAATATCTCTTATTCAAAAATGCAATGAAATTTCAAGTTTAGTGTGGATGTTTATAGATTCGTACTATTTATTAGGTCACTCGTAGAGCTTTTAGATCTTAATCTGTTGATAGCACTTCCCGTGCTTCAGCTCTTAGCTATACAGTTGAGGTTTGATCTCCCCATTGTTATCTAACCACATGTTGTTCACTTTGTATCGAAAACATATAAAGATGGTTCTCCAAGGAATGAAATCAATATGTATATATAGAGGCTAATGGGAGAAACTTTGAGAAGAATGTTAAGCTTTTTCATTGTGGAAGATGAACTGACAAGGGATTGTGTGTTTTTTGTTAATAGTTCCAACGAAGAAACAGGATTTACAAAGAGGAACAGCGTAAACTAAGAGCTGCTTCAAGGAAAGGTGAAGAAACTGGCGATGCTACTCATACTCATCACTGATCAAAGTTTTTTTCTCCTTCTACTCCTCCAAGTTTGCATCTCTCGCAGCTGAGAAGAAGAAGAATAAGGAAGATTCTATATGTTGTGTGTCAAACTCCATTTTGAGTTTTTTTTTTCAGTTTGCTTTTGCCTTCTCTATTTTTTTACCTTTGGACTGAGTTGTAATATGGGCTTTTAGCCTTCACTCACAAAAACAACTTCTTTCTTTGCAATAATTTAAAACAGACTAGTGGATGGAATAATGAAATGGTCCATTGACTTTCTCTTCGTCGTCTACGCAACTTTTATATTATTTCGTTGATATAACGGTGATGTCAGCAAAAGGACTTGAGGAAAGTCTCGAAGATGGATGTTTTCGTGGCAGTGAAGTTATCCCCGACCGCCCTGAGCAGCGGACACAAGTGGCTAGACACAATTGAACAAGCCACAGGTGGATGTTTAGATGTTTCTGATCACTTTCAAGATCAAAGTCTGTCCAATAAACACATGAACAAGGGATAAAGTGACGACTTTGTTTTTTTTTTTGAATTAATACTCTAATTTCAAGTTGGTAAAAAGATAAATTTACATTCATTTGCAGCTTTGCATTATTCTCAAGAAAAAAAATTATGCAAGTGAATAAAATATATGATTCAGCCATAATTTTTTTTTTAATATTATAATAGTAAGTTTATCCGAAACTTTTTTATTTTATTCTTCAATAATAAAGCCGCCTAAAAGAGAGAGAGACGACGGCAACAAGCAAAGCACGAAGTCATTTTCTTATTACTCCTCCTCCACGCTTCTTCATCTAATCTTCATTCATTCTCTCTAAAAGATCCCTTCAGATTCCAATGACCACCGTCTCCTCCCCCTCCTCCCCCTGGCAAAATCCCGATTCTACCCCTGCCTCAGATTCCGACTCCACTTCTCCCCCGCAGCACTCCCGCGATCGCGGAGACGACGCCGAGTCCTTCTCCTCCATGACTCTCAACGCCCAAGACTTCAATCTCCCCGATCGAATTCCCGATTCCAACCGTTACCTCAACACTCAAACGCATACCTCTCCCCTCGAATCGAATTCACCGACGACGACGCCTCCTCCGTCGCTGCTCCACCTCTCCTTCAACCAAGACCACGCCTGCTTCGCCGTCGGCACCGCCCGCGGCTTCCTGATCCTCAACTGCGACCCCTTCCGCGAGATCTTCCGCCGCGACTTCGCCCGCGGGGTCGCCGTCGTGGAGATGCTCTTCCGATGCAACATACTCGCCCTCGTCGGCGGCGGACCTGACCCTCAGTACCCTCCCAACAAGGTCATGATATGGGACGACCACCAGAGCCGGTGCATCGGCGAGCTCTCCTTCAGGTCCGAGGTTCGATCCGTCAGGCTCAGGAGGGATCGGATCGTCGTTGTTCTCGAGCAGAAGATCTTCGTTTACAACTTCGTGGACCTCAAGCTGATGCATCAGATCGAGACCTTCGCGAACCTTAAGGGGCTGTGCGCTGTCTCTCAGGGCGCGGGGTCTATGGTGTTGGTGTGCCCTGGTTTGCAGAAAGGGCAAGTGAGGATCGAGCACTACGCTTCGAAACGGACTAAGTTCGTCTTGGCTCATGATTCGAGGATTGCTTGCTTCGCTCTCACGCAGGATGGGAGCTTGTTGGCCACGGCTAGCTCCAAGGGTACTCTGGTTCGGATCTTTAATACTGTCGATGGCACCTTGCGCCAAGAGGTAGGTGCTAACTACTACTATATAGCCAGCGCTTTAGATCCAAGATGTAGTTTTGATTCTTATAATAATGATGATGTGACTGTACAGGTTAGGAGGGGTGCAGATAGAGCAGAGATATATAGTTTGGCTTTCTCTTCAAATGCTGAGTGGTTGGCTGTCTCGAGTGACAAAGGGACTGTTCATGTGTTTGGTCTCAAAGTCAACTCCGGCGTGAAAGACACTCCTCGAATTGCATCTAATGTTACTCGTCCTACCTCCCCATCCTCGTCTCTGTCATTATTCAAAGGTATAGAAGGTCTAAACAAACAAAAACAGTTACTTTCACCCCCTTGGTTCAGTAAGCATAACTCTTTTTTGATCTATGTTAGGAGTGTTGCCAAAGTATTTCAGCTCGGAGTGGTCGGTGGCTCAGTTCAGGTTGGTGGAAGGAACTCAGTACATAGTCGCCTTTGGTCATCAGAAGAACACTGTTGTTATTCTTGGCATGGATGGGAGGTAAGCAACTAAATAAAACAAACAAAACTTGAACTCTTTTATGGTTTTGTCCTGTGTGTATTGCATATCTGATCTGACAGGAGTCTGGGTTATCTTCTTTGTTGTTTTGATAACAGCTTCTACAGATGCCAGTTTGATCCGGTGAATGGCGGAGAAATGTCTCAGCTTGAGTACCACAACTGTCTAAAATCGCCGTCTGTTTTCTAGTTGCATCTATTCTCTTTAGTTCCCTTCTATCTTTATCTCTGCTACTTTTGGTGAGATTTGGTTAAGTGTAACCATATGGTGGTCTTAATGTATAGTTTTTGTGTATAATAACAACGAATGGTTTGTATAATTTCTAAAATCTTTGATCGTTAATCAAAAGTTCAAAACTGATGCAAGGCTCTTCAGTTTACGTCTTCCCCAGACATTTCACCAAACCAACTCGTCTTAGTTGTGTAAGAACAAAAAGTCCAGTCGATGAAACCGTTGCTGTTTTATCCATCCGATAATGTGTGTGAAACCAAGACCAAATGTTGTCTGAAAGGTAAAATAGAGAAAAAAAGTGCGCATCCAGGGAATCGAACCCTGGTCAGTACCGTGGGAGGGTACTATGATACCACTACACCAGATGCGCTTTTGCCTATTGTGGATGTAAATATTATTTTGGTGGAAGCTAAACTTGTGTTGTAGACCTGTGGTTATGTTTGGGTGATGTTACATTCAAGAATCTATGCAACCCTTTGCAAGTCTCAAATGCTGAAATGCATAATATTATATTAAACCATAAGGCAAATCACCTGAGTTTTGTCATTGAAAAGACCAACTTAGACCAAATGAGGATCAAAACAGAACCAGAATCCTTCCTTAGCTATCTATATATGTAACTAACTACATCACAAAGACGAAGAACCAGGGAAGAGGCTCTGCTGCTGAGTAGTAGCTTGAGGAGCAACATCAATAGTACCATTGAGAAAACCAGTGTACCAAGAAGCAGATAGCTTTGGTGACCTCTTGAGTCCAGGATCGCTGAAATTCACATAATACAATCCATAGCTGAGCTTGTATCCAGCCAATAGCTCATACAAGTCAATCACCGACCAGAAAAAGTAACCTCTCGTGTCTGATCCGTTCCTAGCCAGTCAAAAAGATTTTTATCAGAATCAAGGAAACTTGACCTAAACCATGCATTTATATGGAAGACTTAAAAAGATAAAGAAGAAGGAGAATCATACTTGATGGCGTTGAGCATAGCACCAATGTAAGACTGAATGTATTCAACTCTTGGTGTGTCTTGTAGCGTTGAATCGTGTTCCAACGGTAAACCTGTTAGCAAATGGAAGAAATCTTAAGGACAAAGAAACTTTGCTTTCAAAGCAAGAAAAACAGAGAAAAGAAAGAGACCATTTTCAAGAATGTAGATAGGAGTATTGTTATAGCTCTGTTTCAAATACTCCAAGACACCTTCAAAACCCCATGGAATAGCATCCCACTTCACAAAAAAAAAAAAGAGAAGAAGAAATCATATTAGCAAACCTTTCTAAATTCAAGAACAATAGCTTTTTGTAGGTCTTATTATTATATACCTTGAAGAATGAAGAGTTCCCAATGACTGTCCAATAATGATCAGTTAAATGAGTCAGAGAAGTCTTATTTTTGATAGATTGATTGAAAAGAAAGTAAAGCTTACAGATCGTATCTACACCCATGTCTGTGAAGAACTCTTGCTTGCTTGGAAGGACAGAAGGTGCGGGTGTAATGTTTGCGATATAGACTGTTGTGTAGTGGATAATCCCCAAAAAGTCAGATGATCCTTTAACTAGCTCTGTCTCTTCCTCTGAGAAAACAGGTAGCCTCGTTCCCAAGATTCTCTTCATTTCATCTGGATAGTCCCCAAACACCACAGGCTTCAACAACCTGTATTATCAAATTCAGATTATGTCCACAAGAAAACAAAAATGTATTTTTATCTCACCAGCCATAGAAGAAATCTTTAGCTCTCTGAGTTGCAATCTCATCCTCCTTGGACTCAGTATAAGGAACTAACCCATATGCATATATGCTAAGGCCTACAGATCCTCTCTGCTTACTCTGCACCATCATATTATTAATGTTCATAATGTTTAAAGAGCAAATATAAATATATAAATATATAAATATATAAATATATAAATATATAAATATATAAATACCTTGTACTTGAGTCTATACAGTTTTGAAGCAGAGGCATGAGCTAGCAATATGTTATGGCCTGCAAGATATGGTTCAGTAGAAGAGTTTCCAGTAGAGCAGTTGACGAATTCGTTAGTAGAACAATGTCCTGGCGGCAAAAATCCTTCGCTGTAAGCACCAATGGCGAATATGTTAGCTTCGTTAATTGTAGTCCATAGCTTCACATCGTCCCCAAACTCTCTGAAGCATACATCTGCAAAAGCGGTGAAGTCTTCTCTGCAATAACAACAACATTTGTTTCATCAGTTCATCATAATAAAGTATAACGAGACTTTGATACGCCATATAATCATTTATATAGATCGTATACATGATTTTGCGGTCGATCCATCCTCCATACTCATCTTCAAGAACCTGAGGAAGGTCATAGTGGTAGAGTGTAACGTGTGGCTCTATTCCTGTTTGTCAAAATTTATATCTATTCAAAAACAATGAAATTTATCTTTAATAATTGCTATTTTTAAGTTTTTAAGTAGAAAAGAATATAACACCATGGTTTCGTAGTTCTTTGATGAGGTTCTTGTAAAACAGTAGACCTTTAGGGTTAATTTGTCCTCTTCCATCTGAGAAACCAACAACAAGTCACAAAATAGGGTTTAAAAATCTCTCGCTTTTAAACTTGCAAGTCAAGAAACAAGAAGAGGAGGTGTTACTAGGTATAAGCCTTGACCATGAGATAGAGAATCTGAATGCTTCTAAACCCATTTCTGCCATTAACTTAACATCTTCCTGCAATAGAGTTTAAGAAAACAAAGTCAGAGACTTATAGAGTAAAGAAGAAGAAGAAGAAAAGAAACCTTGTATTTGTGATAACCATCACATGCTATATCTCCATTTCCTTTGTTATCTGCAAAAAAAAAAAAAAATCAAACAATATCAATGAATATAATCAACCAAGCTCTCAGAACATACATGTGGTACTGCCATTTAATATAAAAAAATGTTTTAAATGAACAGTATTTTTCAAGAAAAAAAAGAAGAAGCATATATATTACCAGAGTGGGAGAAAGTATCCCAAACGCTAGGAGTCCTTCCATCTTCATCAACCGCTCCTTCCCACTAGATTGCCCCCAACATCACATCAAAAATAAAACACAAAATCTATTTTTCTTAGACTGAAAACAAATCTGAAGCAGAGCTTGAAAGTGAACCTGATAAGCAGAAGTGGCAGCTCCGAAGAGGAAATCCTCTGGAAAGTCATTTCTTGTGAAAGCATTGCTGTCTCTTGTTACCAAAACGATGACCACGCAAATGCAAAACAGAGATAACACTTTCATTTTTGTGTGTGTTTCCTTGGAATTTTTATGTGTTTTTGAGATATTAGTAATGAATTTATTCGTCGAGGGGGAGGGGCTTTCCAGTCATTTTTATAACTTATAATACGTGGCGTGTGACAGTGACAGATCTCTTTTTTTGTTTCTCCACCCACTTGTTGAACTGACTAATTTAAATATCTATTTTCCCTTTCCACATTTGTGCACGTGACGAAATAAATTCGGAATGTAAACAAATAGGTGGATTAAACCATCTCCAATGTATTTCTCTATTTTTACCTTTAAAATAGAAATGGGTTTTACTCCAATGTATTTCTGTAAAATAGAGATCTCTACATATAGAACAAAATATAGAGGAATATTATTTCTTCCTCTATAAATAGAAGAGAAAATAACAATCTCTATTTTAAAATTAAAAATAGAAAAGGGTTAGAGTGGTTTTGACTCTAAATGTAGGTGGAAATAGAGGTGAGTTGGAGATGCTCTTAATAGTTGGGTTTGTTTTCTTTTAGTTCGTCCTAAATTCTTCGAAATTTGCGTAACAGAAAATACGCTTACGCTTATTTACATGGGGAAAGAAAAATCTTTTAAAATTGTTTACCTCTTGAATTATTAGGTAGACAACACTATACCAGTGACAAAAAAAAAAGGTGGACAACACTAGACAAGCAAACGGTGGACCATTCCCAACAAATACGATAAGAAAAGAGCTCTGACAAAAAGTCAAAACATTTCAATTACTCCCTTCTGGTAACCGATGTGTAATGCTAATATCCAACTACTATTCTCATACCACGTGAAACATTGAGTTTTGGTAACATCCATTTAATCATAGCCATCTAAAAATTGAGCCGATGCTATTTGTTTTCAGGAAGTTTGTGGCTGTGGGTCTCTTTTGGTTGTCTTGAAGTGTTGTTATTTATTTTACTATCTTTTTCCCAATCAATGTGGCCCGTTTTGGTCTGACAAGCTACATTCATATTCAATGCTATTTCAAAATGCAAATCTGATTTAACCATTTCCCATATAATAAAGTATGAACTCAAACCAATAATCAGGAATTAAAACTGAATTATATGTACAAATAGATTAAAACGAAGAGGAACCCGAGATGTTGCTGTGTAACCGAGTAATAGCTTGAGGACCAACATCGACTGTACCATTGAGAAAACCAGTGTACCAAGAAGCAGATAGCTTTGGTGACCTCTTGAGACCAGGATCGCTGAACTTCACATCGTACATCCCATAGCTGTACATGTAGCCACTCAACAGCTCGTACACATCAATCATCGACCATACAAAGTATCCCCTTGTGTCCGATCCATTCCTAATCAGTCGAAGCTAGATCAGAGAGTAAACTGAACTAATTGCCCTTAACATCAGACCCCTCTTACATACAACCAACAAGTTATAATAATATATGAAAGATTAAAAGATTTGAAGGAAGATAATCTTACTTGATGGCGTTGAGCATTGCACCAATGTAAGCTTGAATGTATTCAATTCTTGGGTTGTCTTGTAGCGTCGAACCATGTTTCATTGGTTTACCTGTTTTTAGCGCAATTTGAGTAATTCAAAGAACAAACAACAAGAAGGAAAAAAATATAGAGGTGATAAGACAAAAGAAGTAAACCGTTTTCAAGAATGTAGATTGGAGGATTGTTATAGCTCTGTTTAATATACTCCAAGACTCTTTCAAGACCCCATGGAACAGCATCCCACTTCAAAAAAAAAAAAAATCAAATAAGGAAGACTTCTAGAGTCAAGAAGATAGATCAGCAGGTCTTACCTCAAAGAATGTAGAATTCCCCATGACTTATCCAAAAGAAGAACAAGAAAAGTGATCAGGTCAAAAGAACCAAGACGCCATGTTTCAACTGAGAAGAAAGTAAAGCTTACAGATAGTCACACCGCCCATGTCTGTAAAGAAGTTTTGTCTGCTGGGGAGCAGAGAAGGTGTGGGACTACTGTTTTTCACATAGACTGTCGTGTAGTGGATAATTCCTATAAAGTCAGATGATCCTTTAACTAGCTCTAACTCTTCCTCTGAGAAAATAGGTAACCTGGATCCCAAGATTCTCTTCATTTCATCTGGATAGTCCCCAAATACCAAAGGCTTCAACATCCTGATTGTTTAATCCAAAGTCATTCAGGTTTTGCCCACAAAGCAGTTAAAAGTTAAAGAAACTGTTTTACTCACCAGCCAAAGAGGAAATCTTTAGCTCTCTCAGTTGCAACTTCATCTTCCTTGGAGTTACTATAGGGAGTTAACCCGAATGCATATATGCTAAAGCCTATAGTTCCTCTCTGCTTATTCTGCACCATCATATTATTATGTTTTTTTTTTTTGAAACATCATATTATTATGTTTCATAATTCATAAAAAAAAAAGAGTTACGGTTTTAAGATAGAAGAAATAGATTTTAAAAGCACCTTGTATTTTAGTTTATACAATTTGGACGCAGAGGCATGAGCTAACAACATGTTATGGCCTGCAAGATATGGTTCAGTAGAAGAGTTTCCAGTAGAGCAATTAAAGAGTGAGTTAGGAGAACAGTGTCCTGGTGGTGCAAATCCTTCGCTATAAGAAGAAATGGCGAATATGTTTGCTTCGTTAATTGTAGTCCAAAGCTTCACATCATCACCAAACTCTCTGAAGCATACATCTGCAAAAGCAGTGAAGTCTTCTCTGCAACCACAATATCATTGTTTCAATTTTTCTTGAAACTACACAATAAGACTTTGTTGAATCAGAACCTTTTTAGAAAATTATGTGTTTACATGATTTTACGGTTGATCCATCCTCCGTAATCATCTTCAAAAGTTTGAGGAAGATCATAATGGTAAAGTGTAACGTGTGGTTCGATTCCTATTTGCGAAAACTTTTTTATCAGAAAAAAGCTTAAATTGGCTTTAAGGACCAAGTTAAAGGGGAAAAAACGCTCACCATGAGTTCGTAGTTCTTTGATGAGGTTCTTATAAAACAATAGACCTTTAGGGTTAATGGGTCCTCTTCCATCTGAGATACCAAAAAAAAAACCACAAAATAGGGTTTAAGAATCTCAGAGAATGAAGGTTTTAAACTTGCAAGTCAAGAAACAAGAAGAGGAGGTGTTACTAGGTATAAGCCTTGTCCAAGAGATAGAGAATCTGAATGCTTCTAAACCCATTTCTGCCATTAACTTAACATCTTCCTGTACAAGTCACAATAACATCGAAGTTGAGAAATTCGAGCAAGAGTCATAGGGTAACTTGTTTGACAAGAGCAAGGCAAACAAATAAAAGAGAGACAGAACCTTGTATTTGTGATATCCATCACATGCTATATCTCCATTTCCTAAGTAATTAGCTGCAATTTTTTTTTGTAAAGTCAAGATATATATATAATCAACCTAATAAAACGAACTCTAAGATAGATAAAACCCTAAATAATAACTCAACTTCTAGACTTAAAATGCCAAATAAATGGAAACACACAACAACCTATGAAACACATCAGCTACACAAAAAAAAAAAGATTAATGATGTTCTTAGAATAAAATGTACAATTTAAAAAGCTTACAGGAGTGGGCGAAAGTATCCCAAACGCTAGGAGTCCTTCCATCTTCATCAACAGCTCCTTCCCACTATATTCTCCCCCAACATCTCAACATCACTAAACAAAAGCAACACAACGAAAATGAGATAGAACGTATAAAAGCAGAGTCGAACCTGGTAAGCGGAAGTGGCGGCTCCGAAGAGGAAATCCTCTGGAAAATCGTTTCTGGTGAAGGCATCGATGTAGCCTATTGCCAAAACGATGAGCAGAAAATTGATAAACAGAGAGAAAGCTTGCATCCTTTTTGTTCGTTTGATTGATTGATTTTCCTTCTTTGATCTGAGTGCGTGAGAGAGCGTATAAATAAGTGATGGGTTCAAGTCGTTTTCTTTAATTTGGATCGTTCAAGAACGCACCCAGTGATTGTGTGAGTGGCCCATTTTTTCTATTCCTTCCTCCACTCATTAGAAGCGACAAAAATTAGACGTGAACAAGTACAAGGACGTATCTCTTTTAGTGTTCCACAAAATATCCACAGATTTTGATTCGATTTTTTAGCCATTTCTATCCAATCGAAAAATTGGAATATTTCTAATTTTAGGAAGCAAAACCAAATACTAAGAGGGTGATTGACAAGTGTTGTGAATACTTTCCCATAGCTCATTTTCTTTTTTACATCCATATTTACGGATCATGTTTTAAAAAATAATTTTAAATTACAGTCCTAAAGTTAAAACATGAAACAAATAGACTTTGAAAATCAATTTTGTATAGCTTTATATTTAGTGCTTTGACAAAAATCTACAACAGTAAAATCTATAACTAATTTACAGCATATATTATACACCGCAAAAATATTTACGGTCTCTTCGAACCATCACATAATATGCATTATCTACAAAAAAAAAAGTAAATTATAAATACTAATATTTTTAAGAACATATATTCAATCTAATCTGTTATATGCATATATATTATATTTTATTTTACTTACTAGAATTTTAAAAAGTAAATTTTAGAGACTAAATTATGATACCTAAAAGAAAAATATGGATATTCGATTAGTACCCACTGTTATCTCTTTTAGTGAAAAGTGTGTTTCATGTGATGTGACTGGGCAACGTACAACTATTAAAAAAAGCATTTCAGCCTAAACAATATCTTTCCACCAGCAATTTGTTCGCTACATCTACCATTCTCAAACAAAGACAACACATGATTACACATCTTCGATAGAACATCAAATTCTATTTCTCCTCCTTCTAAACGAATAAAAAGTGTTCGAATTAAAAAAAATGCGCATCCAGGGAATCGAACCCTGGTCAGTACCGTGGGAGGGTACTATGATACCACTACACCAGATGCGCCTTTTGTATTAAATCCTTCAAAACATTTATTTCGATTGTTAAACAATTTAAAATAATAACAAGTGCACATCCAGGGACCCAACTCTTGTCAATAGTGACTAAATTATAATGATACCTCTACAAAGTAGTGTTCACATAAAAGACCCAAACGCAAAATAGTAAAAGGTGGGCCTTCACGGACTAAGCCAATGAGCCTCTTTAACAAAAAAGTTGAGAACTGCGCCTTCACTGACTAATTTAGGCCTATGGTAACTTTGGTAAGTAAAGCAAAGCTCACAAGTGAAGTGGAACTTCTGTTTCAACTTCTTTTTAATATAGCCATGCAACTACAACGCTTATAATTACGTACGTGCGAATACATTAATTACTGTTGCATAGTTGATACTTGCGAGGAAAATATACGCGTAAATACACATGTTTACCAGAAAAACATTTATACTGTCTTTCTGGATAATTCTTATATATTGTATTTATCGATATTTTGATTTCATTCGACACTACGTAAATGAACATGATGATAACCAAGGATAACAGGTACGTGCAGAGCCGGCCCTGGCATGAAGCAGATGAACCGGCCGCATATAACTAATTAAATAACCGGCCGAAATTTTTCCAAAAGTCTCAATGGTCTAGTGGTCAGTTTATCAATATAGGTACCAGTGAGGCTGGGTTCGAAATCCATTTTTTTTTAATTTTTTTCAGTCATTTTCTGTTTTGAGCTTGTGGCCTTAAAAATATCAGCACCGGTTCTGGGTACGTGAATCATACACATAATCGTTTACCATCGATAATAGTATACTAGTTTAATATTTGCATCTTGTTCATGATGATCATTGTATATATATATAAATTATTTTATGTACTGATTATTTATTTTATTTTATTTTACATATTATAAAATAATAAATTATAAATCTATATTAAATTTTTGAAAACCCACTAACTATTACGTATACAATTAAATTGGCAGAAACACATAAATTAAAACACACTTTTACTTATTTACAATCATTTTATGATAAATAAATTTAAACAATCATTTTATGATAAATAAATTTAAACAATCATTTTTATCTATTTTATATGATATATAATTGAATTTATATGATATTGACATAGGTATATAATAAATTTTAATATAACTATTTATTAAATGATGCTACAATCATTTTTATATTTTTATAGTAAAAAAATTAAATCATTGATAAACAAAATTTTAATGTTGAACTTTCAATAGTTTAAAATTTGTAATCGTTCTTGAAAATTTACCGCAAGTTTTGAAATTAAAATATCAAGTTCTCAATTCTTGTTCAATGAAAATTTTGAAATTAAAATATTTTTATATTTTTATATGGTATATAATTTAACATATATATTTATATATTATTCTGAATATCTATTAAATGAGATTTGTTTTACTCATATGGTTTTATGAACATTTTTATGTTTTGTTAAAAAATTTATACCATTGACCATGAATTTTTTAATGAGAGACTTTTAACAGTTTTGTTAATTCATAATCACTTTTAAAATTTTTAAATATCATATACGTTAAAATTTAAAATTTTATTATATGGTTGTTGTGATTGTTTAATTTATTTTAATATAAATTAAACAAAATAATAAAATACACAAATTGTTATTAAATCTTTATTATTAAAATTATTAATTGTCGTATATATATTTTAGTTATATGAGGTAATTATGTAGTGACGACAAAAAAATAAAAAGGTAATTATGTAGCTTTTATTTAAAAAAATTGAAAGTATTAACTATACATTATTAATAAATTTTATGGTTAATTAGCTTAATGAGAAGTGTTATATAGGTTTAGAAAACATATTTTATATTGACTTTGAGAAGTACTCTAGTAATAAAAAATTGTCATGCTGAAATGTGTAAAATGTTGTTATCCTTATATAAGAGATATCTTAACAAGAGAACAAGTTATCTATATAAAAGTTGTACTTTCATGTCCTGTTAATCACCTACCTGGCTACGTAAACCAAATAGTTTCCGTCTGAAATTATATACGTATACATGATACATATACATATATGTAACGGTTTGAGTTAGGTAGAGACGTAGATTGGTTGGTACAAAATGACCACAGTTTTCAAATTTATTTTCTCGACCCCTTGCTATAATTTCCTTTGCCAAAAAGTTTTATCTAGTGCAAATATCTCACCTCACGGATTTATCGATATCTCGTTTGGTCACAATATATCTTTTTTTGTTTGTCAAAGCACAATATATATCATCACTTTACCCACGTCTGTTTCTTCTCTTGGCCCTATCTTCCAAACTACCAACTAATATCGGTTAAGATAAGACAATAAGCTTTAAATTCCAAGTTATTTTCAAGCTGAAAAAAATAATTTCATTTTTCTGTCACAAACATCGTTTTTTAGGGTAAATAAGAAATCTCAGTTCACAAACCAACCCCACCCGAAATAATCGTCAATAATAAAGAAATATTCCGTCGGTTTCTAAAAGATAAGTGTTTTTTTGCAAAAGGTATGTTTTTAAGTTTTAAATACATTTTTTAATAGTTTATAATAGTAAATTGTAAATTTCAAATAATAACCTCAGAATCTATTATGTTTTCTTAATATATGTAAAACACACATAATTATATATACATCATCATTCGATCCGCAAAGGCCAATGGTCGAATTTTTTTATAACTTAACTTGTGGTCGTAATCAAACTAATAGACTAATTCACACGGAGCACGATAAATCTTGTTATCTTACGTAATGACGAACATCAAAGTAGCTAGAGGTATAGAAAACTTGTCAATATTCCGTTTATACCAAAATAAGGTATTTACGTAGTGTTAATTTATATTAACATATAGTAGTATTTTATTTACGTGTAGGGTCCTCATTTCTCAACAATACAATTCTAACCACATTTCATTATTTAAAAAAAAACGGTACTATAATCTAAAAAATAAAATCACAACCCTGTATAAAGCTTAAGCTCTTGGGTACATTCATGATTTCAACACATTCATTATCAAAGAGGCAAAAGCAAAAAATATGTTTAAACTCAGTCTCGTTCTCGTATTTCTTACTGCATTTTCAGGAATAGATGCAAATCCGGTTAAATACCATAATCCTAGCTGCTCAGGGAATATGTCAGCGACAGATGTAGACCTAGTTCATTTAGCAATGAACGTGGAGTTCATCGAAGCCGAATTCTTCCTGAAAGCGTCTACCGGAAAAGGACTCGATTCGTTTAATGCAACACTTGCTAAAGGCGGACCACCCCCGATTGGAGCCAAGAAGGCCAATCTTGATCCTATAACTAATCGAATCATCGAGGAGTTTGGTTATCAGGAAGTTGGCCATCTTAGGTGAATGATCAATCTTGTAGTTCATCTTTACAGTTAATGGTTATGCACATATCATGATAAAAAGTAATAGATGTAAGATAAAGTAAAACTAATAGAGCATGAGCTTGTATTTGAAGGGCGATTGCGGATATGACGGGAGGGATTCCGCGTCCGCTGTTGAATCTAACGAGAGAGAACTTTGCCATGTTTATGGACAGAGCGGTTGGGCGTAGATCAAACCCGCGGTTCGATCCTTATGCGAATTCACTCAACTATCTTTTAGCATCATACTACATCCCTTATGTTGGCCTCACTGGTTATGTCGGAGCCATCCCTTACCTTGTCTACTTCAACATCAAACGGGTAACCAATTATGTAGCAAATTAAACAAGAAGACATCGATCACTTCTTTACGGATTTTACAAAAGAAATATATTTCTAGAGTATAATTGCATATTATTATTTTATTTTATTTTTTTGTCACAGAGTATAATTGCATATTAATTACAGATTAGTAAACCTAAACAGGTAGGCATACTAATTTTTGTTTCAAAACATATTCACGAAATATATTTCAAAATCACATGCGACTGATTAATGAATTCACGCTATTGGATACACTCGGGGTATAAATGAGTACTTAAAGTGGCTAATAACTACATATGTTTAAGTTATAACGAATTACCACATTCAAGTTATACTATATGGTATATCACAGTGAACTAGTGATACGTATGATCGAGTTAATATTTTGTAACTAATGAAAACTAAGACACTAACATAATCAGCTTGTGGCGGGTCTTTTGGGGGTGGAATCGGGTCAAGACGGAGTAATAAGGACGCTCCTTTACGAGAGACAGTACGAGAAGGTGGAGGAATACGGAGGAGTCACGGTGGCTGAGCTAACCAACGAGATATCTAACCTCCGTAATGAACTCGGTATGTGCGGGATCAAAGACGAAGGCTTGTGCGTGCCACTGTGGCTAGGTGCGGAAAATCGCACCACTAGCAACATCCTCTCCGCCGATCCATACTCTCTCTCTTATGACCGAACACCACAAGAAATCCTCAGGGTCATGTACGGCACCGGCAATGAGCGCCGGCCCGGTGGGTTTTGGCCGTGTGGTGCCAACGGGAGGATCGCCAGGATGTTTCTTGATGAGAGGTATCATGGTAATTAGTATTACGATGCATGTTCAGATGGCAAAAATTAAAAATTTCTATTGATATACTACTAGAAATAAAAATAATTGTTAAGACTGTATTATCATTCTTAACAATATTATAATTCTGTGTTTAACAAAATAAAGAAACACCTGGTTCTTATAATGTAACAGAGCGAAGAAGAGTTGGTAATGTACTACTATATATATGCCTAAGCTTGAGATTCACACATGTCATGTAGTTGATTATGAAACTATACGTCTACAATGAATTGGTGAGGGCAACTCATTAAATACTCCACCATACACGTTCTCCGCCATCAACGGGAGATCAAGATTATAGTATATCTTAATTAAGGAAACTACCAACAAGTTAAATAAAGAAATGAAATGAAACATAACGTGTCCCTAAAGTAACAAAAAAAAAGAATACTCTTCCTCACGTCGTGAGCTTCACCGCTTTAAACGACGGATGAAGCAACCCAAACTCGTCCTTGGCATCAAGCGGCCTATCCGTCTGATTGCGCGTTGGTTTCACGCGCCGGCTCCCTAGCGACTTATGAGTGAACCCATACATCTGAAGGATCTGATTGTCCCCAAAATTAAACGCTCTATCCATCTGACGTAGACACCTTTCCACCGGATAATCACCAAATTTCCCGCACGGTTTACACCCGACGAAATGCGTGACAAGTGGCCACCGATGGTCTCCAAAACCCGGTTTATGACTCTCAATCATCTCCTCGTACCGGTCCACCAAAATCCCCCAATAACCGTGCAAGTAATAACCACTCTCCAGATACACTTTCCCTCCCCATTTCTCCCTCTCCGTAGCTAAAAGATAAACCATCGCCGACTGATCGTCAGCCTCGAAAGCGGGTCGGTCTTTGAGCTCCCGGGTCAAGACTTTACCCGCTTCTTCTCGGACTTTCCCTTTCGGGCCCATTGGAGCCCAAGCGTCGAGTAAATCAAGGGCCCATTGCGAGTTCCTAAGCAAGAAACTTCCCGTATTAAGCCCAATCCAATTCTTCTGTTCATAAACCATCTCGTTCCAACCGTGCATCACGAGATTATAATCCTCGTACCTCTCCCACGGAAGCTCGAACACCATGTCCGTAAACATCGCATCACTGTCCATCCACCATAGAAACTCGATCTCAGGATGCGACAGCAACAGTTTCCGAATCAACGGAAGCTTAGCCCAGAACCCAGCCATCTCAGCGTCGAGCAACGCCATGTTGTAGAAGATCTCGATTCCGTGGATCCGACAGTAATCGATCTTGTTCTTGATCGATTTCAAGAGGTAATGGTCTCCCACAGGATTCTCGCACGGCTTGGGAGCTGAGCCCGTGACGAGAAGAACCCTAGGCTTGTTCGGCGCCACGAAGTTTGGGAAACTCGGGTTTTGTTTGAGCCAGTCACGCCTCTGCTCATCCCAGTCGGAGATCTTCGGACCGAGAGAGTACGGTTTATTCCGGTTTTCTTCGGATTTCTCTTCATCTCCTTCGTCGACGAATATCTTGTTGAAATCGAACGTCTCGTAGTTGTTGCCGTTTCCGTCTCCCGTGGACGACGTCGTTTCGGATGAGATTTCGACGAGAACGCGGTGAGGCTCGGCGCGTTTGCGAGAGTAGAAGAAATGCTCGCGGATCTCCTCGATGTCTTGCTCCGGCGTACCGAACTTACCGGCTCCGATTGTGCCGCGTAGGACGACGACGGTGAGGACGAGGCAGAGGAGCGTCACTTTTCCTTGACGCCAGACTCTCTGTAATTTCCGACAGCGATGCGTTCCTAAGCACTTTTCTATCATCTTCTACTTCTTCTGGTTCCGACACAAGGATTTTGTCCGGATTCAGACACGATACGAAATCTAAGGAGAGAATCAATGGAACTAAAGACAAATCTACCGAGATTTATGGTGTTTGTAATTTGTAATGACGTCAGTAAAAAAAGTTTTGACGCGTTTTGGAATTCTAGCTCGTAAAGGGAAGGATCAACGAAGAGATTTAAAAAGTTCCAAAAGAAGAAAAATGCTTAGATTCGAATTAAAATTAAGTAAATAATTCTAAAAGTTATATTTGTCAAGTCAGACAGAACGTGCCTGCCTGTCTGGACGCGTAAACTTAGTGCGGATCAGCTAGTCTATTAGATTTAGTGGCAAGACTCCTGAGGGTACTTTCATAGTTTGATCCTAGTTGGGCCCTAAAAAGTTTGCCTAAGACTTAGGTAGGCCCTAGTAATCTAAAGCCCATTAATTCCCGATATACCTAATTAGGCCCTAGTCATCTAACAAATTCTTATAGTTTTGAGCTTAAAAGTATAAACTTTATTATTTTTATGGTGTACCTGCACCCATTGTCCAATGTCCACAGTGTGCCTTCACCCCTGATCAAAGCTTCACGCCGACGCAGCATACACAATTGTGTACGTAGGTGAAGCTCCTTATGAAGATACACAAGGGGACAGCCGCACCAGGTCCATAAACGATCAGCCACACGTATGGTAGTGGCATGAAGTGTCAAGTGGTCCTAGGGACCTAGTCACAGGAAGTCTCCTCGTGATCGAGCCCTACCTTGGCACCATCGACGCTCTTGCAGTCGCTTGGCTTCCAGGAACCGAAGGACAAGGAGTTGCTGATGTCTTGTTTGGCGATCATCCCTTCGACGGCACCTTGCCTCGCACGTGGATGAAGAGTGTGGCTCAGAACGTGGCGACAACAAATATGACCCTCTCTTCCCATTCGGATACGGAATCAAAACCTAAATCAAGAACCAAATTCATATATCATGTATGTAAATTAAGTGAAAATGTTTTTAAGTGTGACGCTTTTTGAAGGAATATTTGATCATTGTTTTATATTTTCCGAGTTTATGTTACGTACAACAACTTGTTCACGGCATCTCAACCAAAACAAACGTGTTCAAGACTTATGATCGAGGTTGCCTGTCCATAATGGCTTCAGCCCCCACTGCCTGTATTTTCTGAGTTATTGTTAAGAGAGTAACACAAATCTCATTAATTTTCAGGGCTAAAAACACAAGTCATTAATGTTTTAGTTTTTTTTTATAGTGAAATTTAGAGAAGACAAGAGACCCGTGACGGAAAAACGGTCCTACCCACCACCATGCAGTGTCGGGTATTGTCAACTGTGATGTTGATAATTACGCAAAAAAGTATTTTAATTTTTATTTGCTAAACATTTGAAAAATCGCCTAAATGTTGGGTCGGTGAAATGGATGTTTTGTTCTACTAAAGTTTATTTATATTTTGGGGTAATCTTCGTGGCCGGATCGGAGTAGTGTCGCATGAAACATTAGTCTAGTCCCCAAATTTTTTTTTAAAAAATATATAGTGATATGTTCTTAAATTATAAAAAATATTATTTTTTAAGAAAATGTTTATAACTCCAAAATACCAGATCTTGATTGGTAAGAGAGAAACAATTTCCGTATACAGTGAAACTTACCAATTTTTTTTTTAACTTACCGGTTATTTTACATATTCTAATATAATTTTTTTAACGTCCGATTAATCCCCCTATACATTAAAAGAGAAGTCACTTTAGTGATTTCTGCTGAGGTGACACTCATATAGAGCTTTTCAGGAAAAACGTTATAATTCTATTGGCTGGTTTTTTTGAATTTTTCTTTTTTATTTATTTTAATCAATTGCTTATGTAGACAAGCCCAAAACTATTGTCGATTTTGATAAGCCCATATATAGCTAGAGGATAATAATTATCGATTTAGTTTAGCCTTAGATACCCGTTCGGGTTCGGGTCGGGTATTTCGGATTTTCGTGTATTTCGGTATAGAGGTGTAGAATCCGTTCGAGTATTTCTGTACTTCGGGTCGAGTTCGGGTATTTTTAGTTCGGATTCGGTTATTTTGGATCTGGTTCGGATATTTAGATTTAAAAAAAAATATTAAAATTTTCATTTCTCAAGTTTCTTATATTTAAAAATATAACTTTCAGTTAACTAATTTTTTATTTTTAATAGATTGAATAGTTAATAGATTTGGACATAACATTTTAAAACTAAAAAGGCATTAATTTAGTTTTTTAAAAAAAAAAATTTGGATGTAACTTTTTGTTAATTTTTTAAATAAAAAACTTGACATGCATTTTAAGTGAGTAGCAAATCATTTTTTCGTAATTGTATGTATATCATATGAACTTAAAGTATGTGTAGTATCAATATAAATATTTTATATAAAATGAGAGATGTAAAGTGTGTGATATATAAGGTTAATTATACATATGTTCGGTTATCTTCGGATATCCATTCGGGTTTGGGTATTATCCGTTCGGGTTCGGGTATCCAATATCTCCTTATTCAATACCTGTTCGGGTATTTTACTACTTCGGTTTGGATTTCAGTTCAGGTTTTTCGGATCGGGTTCGGATGCCACTTCGGATATCGGGTAAAGTGCCCACCCCTACTAATTAGGTTGTTTGTGGTGAGACTTTATATTGAATATTTGTTTATTGTTAAATATTTTTTAGAATTTCTTTTTGATTTATTTTTTCCATCTACTAAAAAGGAAAGCCCTCTAAATACTTACCTTATTTTATAATTTCGATATATTATTTAATTCATCGATCCCACTATAATAAGAAAGTACCACTGAATACTAATTGCAAGGAAAAACATAATTTAATGACCAATTAACATCACTTTCCAAATGACTTACATATTATTATTAATAACTATTTATGGTAACTAATTGTCGAAAGTATGGTATATAAATCCATTTTATTAATTCAAATAAATATTTTGGATTCCAAATGACTTACATAATATTATTAATAACTATTTATGGTAACTAATTGTCGAAAGTATGGTATATAAAATCATTTTATCAATTCAAGTAAATATTTTGGTTTATTATTTTATGTAGTATATAGATATATTAGAATATAAAGTCATTTTATCAAATCAAATAATTTATTTTAATTCATCGATCCCCTATAAAAGGAAAGTAACATTGAATACTGATTGAAAAGGAAAAAATAAGTTAATCCCTCTATTAACATTACTTGCGCAACAATATTAGTTAATACATGTAATAATTAGTTTCCTTATTACAAATGGAAAGAATTCTCTTGATTTTGTTGATTGATTTTTTAGAATTTCTTTTTCGATTTATTTTAATCATCGACACTACTAAAAATGAAATCACTTTAATACTTAACTTTTGTGTTTTCTCGATTCAAAGAACATCTTTTTGCGATCATTTCTCTGTTTAATTCATTAAATACTCACTAAATATTTTAGATGTTAGAGAAACAAAATTAATTGACAAGATATTTTCTCTCCTAAAATCATGCATTTAAAACTTAATATTTATGGTGAGACTTGTCAACCAAAATTCTGGTGTAATCTATTCACGAGATGTTTTCCTTTAGCTTTATTAACAAGATATTCCAAAAATAATATTACCTTATAAGTATAAGATTTATTGAGAATTTATTAAAGAATATTCTACTTATTAGCTTATCATGCAAGCTAAATCAATGAGAAACGTCTACCAATTTACTATAAATAAGACATTCACAGTAGAAGAAACGAAATAATTGAACTTTGTATTCTGAACTTTTAATGTTAATAATGTTCTGAACTTTTTTTTCTTTTTATTTTAGAACATTAAGCTTTTATATTTCATGAGAGCTGATTTTTCTTTTGGTTTATATGCAGATACCCTATTATGACGATTTCTCCACTGAAGCTATATATGATTTGATTGTACACCTCTTTGATATATCATTTCGATAACATCTTTGTTCCTCAATCTGGTAAAAAAAATTTACTCAATTTGATAACATCTCTCAGCTAAATCATTTCAATAGCATCTTTTTGTGCTGCGAAAATTTTTCTTTTTTTGATTTGTAGATTTATATTATTGTTTAGAATTATAAGCTTATATATACACATATTTGTTTTTTGGTTTGCTGATTGTGATTTTGTTTTATATTTTTTCAGAGATGATTTGAGAGAAGTGATCATATTTCAGACCTCTAAGAGTTCACCATTCCGATCCTGCAAAAGATGTACACTTAGAATGGTATTTTCTCTATTGTACATCAAAATTGGATAATCAATTATATTTTTAAAATATCTATAGTAGGATGGTATTTTCTTTACTGAAATAATATCTTATTTCCTAATCTCATGCTTTAATATTTAAACTTTAAGGATAAGATTTGTTAATTAAATCATTAGTGTAAACTACTCCCGAGATATTCTCTTTTTTATATTTAAAATGTAATTTTAGTAACAATATATTCCATAAATAATCCTAACTTATAGGTAGATACATTTTTAAAATTAATTTGAGAACATTCTATTACATAGCTTATTGTGAAAGCTAAATATTTTAGTAAAGTCTAGCATTTTACTTATCTTTTGTGTTTTCTCGATTCAAATAACATCTTTTTGAGATCATTTCTCTGTTTAATTAATTAAATACTCACTAAATATTTTAGATGTCAGAGAAACGAAATTAATTGACAAGATATTTTCTCTCCTAAAATCATGCATTTAAAACTTAATATTTATGGTGAGACTTGTCAACCAAAATTCTGGTGCAATCTATTCACGAGATGATCTCATTTAGCTTTATTAACAAGATATTCCAAAAATAATATTATCTTATAAGTATAAGATTTATTGAGAATTTATTAAAGAATATTCTACTTCTTAGCTTATCATGTTTTTATCAAAAGAAAACGTCAGTAGATCAAATTAATTTTTACATGTTCTTTCAGGCTTGAGTTTATCAGAAGATCAAATTAAGAGTTTATCTTTGGCGGAGATTGAATCAATCATGCGTTTGAACGGAAGCTCATTTACATTGTTTAAGTTTTGAAACGTGTTATCAATAGTATACTCTTCTATTGGTTAAGATGTGGCTTTTGTTAGATTTTCTATTAATTAATTTTTTTTGTTTTACTTTTGTGGAATTCGCGATATTGTAATGTTGTAAATCAATAATAAAGACATTTTTCTCACTATTAATAGGTGAGAGAGAGAGGGAGGGAGAGAGAGGGAGGGAGGGAGAGGGAGGGACGGAGAGAGAGAGAGAGGGAGAGGGAGGGAGGGAGGAGGAGGAGAGGGGAGAGAGAGTGGAGAGAGGGAGAGAGAGGGAGAGAGAGAGGGAGGGAGGGGGGGAGAGAGATTAGTGTTTACGGTATATCCAAAAGTTTTGAGTTTATTGTTTATGATTTATCCGGTAAAGCCAAAGGGTTAGAGTATACTCAAGGGTTTAAGGTTTACCAAGAGTTCTTAAACATCTATCTTATTAAAACTCAAGTACAAAATTGGAGTGTTTGGAGACTTGAATAGGACTTTTAAAAATTTGGAGTGTTTGGAAACATGGATTGCAGTCTTTTAAAAAAAAATATTTTTGTTTGAAAACAAAGATAGTAGTATTAAGAAAAAATGTAATGGGCTTATGTTTTTTAAAAAAATTGAAAGTTATCTAGGCCACTTTTAAAATATACCAAAATGGGTCAATCTAATTCCCTAAAATTTTTTTTTTTCAAAACTAACCATAAAACAAAATTTAAACTTTGTATACATATTTCAAATCAAAATAATAATTCAAATTTGATTTATATCAAAAATTGATTCAAAAATATACATATATTCAAAAATGGATTTTTACTAAACTATTTTTCAATAACCATTATAAAAAAATATTGTCAATATATATAAGAAAAATATAATACAAAGCCCAATTTGAAATACCAACTCAAATTATGGTTTTCATATTTCATATTAAGTTTTAAAAATATAATATATGTAATTATTTATATGATGGTATGTATAAAATACTATTAATTATATGATTACTTATATGATGGTACATATAAAATACGATTGATTATATGATGATAAATATGATATATAATAATGACTAGGGATGGGCTTTTGGATACCCATACGGGTTTAGTTCTGATCGGTTTGTATTTTGGGTTTTCGGGGTCAAAGATTTCAGCCTTATTAGAATGTTTCTAAATTTTGGTTTGAGTTCGATTTGGATCTTTGCGGGTTTGGTTTGGGTTTGGATAACTAATTTAAATTATTTTTAAAGTCTTAAATCATTATATATTTTAAATTTCTCAAAATGTATAAATAAAATAATATATTACGTATAAATTTGAATAACTTATGTCATAATACTTAAGCTTAACATATCAATTGGCTTGATTTAAAATTTTGGATACGAAATCAATAATTATTTTAAGTATTTTTGGTGATTTGAGTATACTTTAACTATTTCAGATATTTACTTTTGACTATCTATATATATTTTTAAGTATTTAAACCAATTTAAAAGTATCATTTTTGATGTTTTATATACGTTAAATCTAAAAATAATTAATATATATAAGTATATAAATCTATTTTTAGATAAATTCGGATACCCAAATACTTCGGTTCGGATCAGATTCGGTTCTCTAAATAACAAAATTTTGAATAATTAGAATATTTAATCAATTTATGTTTGGGTTTGGTACTATATCTTTGGATCGGTATCGGTTATGTTCCTCGAATTCATTTTTCCAAATCCTAATAATTACATGAAAAACAAATATCAACATATTTTTCAAAATATACACCCGCGCGCCTGCGCGGGTCAAAATCTAGTACAAATTATTTTGGAACGTTGCAATTATACGTACACACAATAAATACCTCTTGATACTGAAGTTACTTTGTTCCATCTCGTCCATGTAAAATATTGAGTACCAACATTTTTTTGTACCTGATGCTTTCTCCCAAGGGCGGTGGTATTATGATATAAAATTTGTTACTTATAAAACTATGTACTACTTAGTTAATAATTTGAATATGTTTATGTCCGCATAGGGTGCGGGCCGGCCACCTAGTTATGCTATTACAACGATGAGAAATATTACATACACGATTCTACAGCCGATAATTCTACCATCATATGAGAATGCATGTCTGACTGCATTGTTCCGAGCCGCCTTATGAGATCTATGTTCAATGATATGTCCTTGCACCATGTTGTAGACCTTTTATAATCATTTTTCTCCATGATAATAATTTGCGTTTTCTAGATTTGAACCCCAGACTTCATGGTGTAGAAGCATTAATGAACCCTTAATCAAACTACTATTCAAATATAGTTAAAATCATGTAAATTAATAAAATGTATTTTAAAGCATTATTTAATGATTATCTAATATAAACAACTTAACCAGTCCTAAAATAAGCTGTAAAGTTTTTAAAAACGAAACATAGCAGATAACGTCATATTTACATACAAACTTTTTAAACACCATATATTAAGAAAGTGGGAGAATCCAACATATACTAATTAATAACTTACTGCGAGTTTTCCTTCGTCGTACACAAAAATAATAATTTAATTTACATTTGGACATTATTATTTTAATATTTTAACTTAAAAAAATCATACACTATTATACATATTTTTGTAGTCTTATTTTTTTGTTTTGGTTTAACTATTTCAATATAATTTTATTTAAATTTTAATAGAGTTAATATTATATTTTATGAAAACAAAATTTTTTAACTATACTATATTTAATGATTACTTATTTTAAATATATCTCTTATCACCTAGTATATATATATATATATATATATAATTTGGATTTTTTGTTTGTTCTAGATTAAAATATGCTAAATTGAGAAAAATAAAATTTAATTAACCTAATGAACCGAAAAATAAAATTTTAAACATTTGACTATCAAAACAATATTTGGTTATTATTATTTTAGTTTTTATGCACACTTACAATTAATTTTGGTAAAATGTATATATTTATACAAAATATGATATATAAATTGATGTCAAAATTATACTCGTAAGTATATGTAGCTTATAGTAATATGAATTATTAGTTATTAATATATTTTATTTGTCTTGCCAGAAATAAATATTTATAGAAAATTTACACTAATGATGATATATGAATTAATAGCCATTACCATTTTTTTTTACAAAGTAATATAATTTTTTATTAAAAAATTGTATATATCATAATAAAATTAATGTCTGTCATATTTTTTTAAAGATATGTCATTTTTTTGTTGAAATTGAATATGATTATAAAAATAAATAAATTGAATGGAATGGTAACATATGCAAATTACTTCACAAATAATGTAAGAAATTGGGAGTCTATCTACAGGTTTGATTGGGCGAAAGTATTAGCTATCCGACTTGTTATTGTTCATATAAGAAAAGAGTAAAAGTATAGGAATAAACAAAAGAGATGTAACGATGACAATGATTAATGCCATATGTTAACTTTACACACGATGAAAAAGGCGGGTACAAGTGAAATCTCTGCAATAGTGTGAATCAATGGGAGCAATAATGCATGACCTAGACATTTTTAGTGGCAGTGTGATAATATACTTTTTGGTCGATTATGAGGACGTCAGGACTGAAACACGTGCGGAAAATATATTGTAGATCTCTACACAGTTGTTAAAGCGTTCGAAGTTTGTGTAGTTAATCAATTTTACTCTGCAAATAAATCAACGAGCATGTTCTCTTCTTTCAATTTTTTTTGTTCTTGTTGTAGAGGTCGAGAGCGTTGCACTATATATATACTTTTAAAAAATATATTAAACCTAATTATTCTCTTCTTGATTGTATATGCTAATTCACACAAACAAAAAGATAAGACAATAGAGCCGATGAGAATCTATGTGCGTTTCCAGGTGCACATGAAGCATAACTCCAAAGATAAGGCGTTTTACTACAAGACAGATGTGTGCTATTCTGATGAGGTCACGCATGACATACCATATTTATACGATTATATTGACAGAGAAACTTCACTCGAGCTTATATAGTAATATTTTAGGAAGTAGACTTCAAGCGGGTGATACATGTACGTATACTTATGTGTTTATCTTTTAACTTAAAAGTGTTGTGTGTTTTATTTAAACTCAGTCTTATGTGTTTATATTAGAGTCTTATGTGTTTATCGTACTCCTACTCTTACTGCTATTTTGTTATTTGATTTATCAGTTTTATAACCGATCATGATAATTAAAAAAATCACAAAAGAATGAAAGTAACGTCACATGGAAACGAATTCTAAAACAAAAAAAGGATACAAATTCTAAAACAGGGAGATATCCCTCCACTAAATCTTTGAAAGGGACTTCCATTTTCTGTCTCTCCACTCTGCTAAGTCCAAACTATAATCATCTTTTGATACCACTCAAAATTTCTAGCTCATCTCTTCACACACGTGTCTTTTGTCCATTAAAAAGTAGTACTATTAGTTTAGTTACTGACTAGTCCCATACACTTTTGTCTTCTTCCTCTTGTCAGTCGGCTACGTAGACCAAATCAGCATAAACCATACTATTAGCAGCCTTGCTTAATTAATTGTTTTCCAACGACTGATTAATCCTTAATACCGTCTGTAATTAACAAGGATAAGTGCTAATAGACTAAAAGAAAGTTACTAACAAACCAAACCAATCATATTAATACAGGGGAGTTTTCTTGGAGTTGGTGTCGGAAAAAATGTGGTGGCTTTCTTCTTCTTCATGGGTCTCCGGTCTCTCATGTTCATCGTCCGGATTCATAGAACCGTCCTCATCTCTTCCAACTCCAATCCAATGGCTGAGATTCATTCTACTATCTCCATGTCCACAGCGACTCCTCTCCTCCGCCGTCGATCTACTCTTCCTCATCATCCTAACCTTCTTCGCTCTCCACAAACTCTGCTCCTCTTCTACTACTACTACAGAAGCTGACATCAGGAAGCCTCTGATCGCAAGAAGAACCGTAACCAGAACAACCGGTTTGTTCAAAACGACAGTCGTAGCCACTATTCTCCTGTCGTTTTGCTCACTCGCGCTCTGCGTTTTGGCCTTCACCACACGTACCAACTTAAAACTCGTCGACGCTCTGTTTTGGCTAATCCACGCCGTTACTTACGCCGTCATCGCCGTTTTGGTTCTCCACCAGAAAAGATTCGCATCAACCAACCATCCGTTAACGTTACGAATCTACTGGGTCTCAAGTTTCATCGTCACCTCTCTTTTCGCCGTCTCCGGGATACTCCATCTCATCTCCGACGATCCCTCCGCCGCGAGTCTAAGATCCGACGACGTCGCGTCCTTCGTCTCCTTCCCCTTAACCGCCGTCCTGCTCATCGTATCCATCAGAGGCTCAACGGGAATAGTAACCACCACCAGCAACGTTGCGATCGCGGCGAAGTCAAACGACGTCGTTTTGGAGAAGTCATCAGAGAACGTGTCTCTATACGCATCGGCGTCGTTTCTATCGAAAACGTTCTGGATATGGATGAATCCGTTACTCAGCAAAGGCTACAAGTCTCCGTTGAACCTCGATCAAGTCCCGACTCTGTCTCCGGAGCACAGAGCCGAGAAGCTAGCGTCTCTCTTCGAATCCAAATGGCCCAAACCGCAGGAGAATTCGAGGAACCCCGTGAGAACCACTCTCCTCCGATGTTTCTGGAAAGAAGTGGCTCTCACGGCGGTTCTAGCCATCCTCCGCCTCAGCGTCATCTACGTCGGTCCCGTCCTCATCCAAAGCTTCGTCGACTTCACCTCCGGGAAAGGCTCCTCCCCGTCGGAAGGATACTACCTCGTCCTCATCCTCTTGGTCGCCAAGTTCGTCGAAGTCTTGTCCACTCACCAGTTCAACTTCAACTCGCAGAAGCTAGGGATGCTCATAAGATCGACTCTGATCACAGCTTTATACAAGAAAGGGTTGAAGCTAACCGGCTCGGCTCGTCAGAACCACGGCGTGGGGCAGATAGTGAACTACATGGCTGTGGACGCGCAGCAGCTCTCCGATATGATGCTTCAGCTGCACGCAATCTGGCTCATGCCTTTGCAAGTGGCGGTTGCTCTCGTGCTTCTCTACGGCGTCCTCGGACCTTCCGTGGTGACCACGGTTATCGGTTTAACGGGAATCTTCGTGTTCATTCTCATGGGGACGAGGAGGAACAACAGGTTTCAGTTCAGCTTGATGATGAACCGCGACTCGCGTATGAAAGCGACTAATGAGATGCTGAACTACATGAGAGTGATCAAGTTTCAAGCGTGGGAGGATCATTTCAACGAGAGGATCCTCAAGTTTAGAGAGATGGAGTTCGGGTGGCTGTCCAAGTTTCTTTACTCCATCTCCGGTAACATCATCGTGCTATGGAGCACGCCGGTTTTGATCTCGGCCCTCACTTTCACGACGGCGGTTTTCTTGGGAGTCAAGCTTGACGCGGGCACGGTTTTCACCACGACCACTATCTTCAAGATTCTTCAAGAACCGATCAGGACGTTTCCGCAGTCGATGATCGCTCTCTCGCAGGCGATGATCTCTCTCGGGAGACTCGACGCTTACATGACGAGCAGAGAGCTGTCTGGAGAGACTGTGGAGAGGGTTCAAGGCTGTGGTGAAGGGAATGTCGCCGTGGAGATCAAAGATGGGAGCTTCAGCTGGGATGACGATGATGACGAGCCTGCTATTGAGAACATAAACTTTGAGGTAAAGAAGGGAGAGCTCGCTGCTATTGTAGGGACCGTTGGATCGGGGAAGTCTTCGTTGCTAGCTTCGGTTCTTGGCGAAATGCATAAGATCTCAGGGAAGGTGCGGGTGTGTGGGAACACGGCTTACGTAGCGCAGACGTCGTGGATTCAGAATGGAACGGTGCAAGACAACATTTTGTTTGGTCTTCCTATGGATTCAAACAAGTACAATGAAGTTGTCAAGGTTTGTTGTTTGGACAAAGATTTGCAGATGATGGAGTTTGGAGACCAGACAGAGATTGGTGAACGTGGGATTAACCTTAGCGGTGGTCAGAAGCAGAGGATACAGCTTGCACGTGCGGTTTATCAGGAAGCTGATGTGTATTTACTCGATGATGTGTTTAGCGCCGTGGATGCTCATACCGGTTCGGACATATTCAAGGTAAGCCACCAAAGGTCACTGTCTGAATATTGAACTTAAATCAAAAGCAATAAACCTGATTATTATATCTTTGTGGTGATGTGTCTGCAGAAATGTGTAAGAGGAGCATTGAAAGGAAAGACTGTATTGCTAGTAACCCATCAAGTAGACTTCCTTCACAACGTTGATTGCATCTTGGTACGGTTCGATAGAAACTTTGTTTGGTTTTGTGATGTAAGAGTTTTGCCAATTGAGTGGTTGCATTTTCACAGGTTATGAGAGATGGAATGATAGTGCAATCAGGAAAATACGATGAGCTAGTGAGCAACGGTTTAGATTTTGGGGCTTTGGTAGCGGCGCACGAGACATCAATGGAGCTAGTTGAAGCTGGCTCAGCAAATGTGCCAACGACATCACCAATAACACAAAGATCAATTTCAATAGAGTCTCCTCGTCAACCACCAACACCGAAATCTCCAAAAATACATAGAACTACTTCACTGGAGTCTCCAAGAATACAGAGGACTACTTCAATGGAGTCTCCTCGTTTAGGAGAGCTAAACGATGAACACATCAAGTCATTCCTCGGCTCCAACATCCCAGAAGATGGATCAAGACTGATCAAAGACGAAGAAAGAGAAGTGGGACAAGTGAGCTTTCAAGTATACAAACTATACTCAACTGAAGCTTACGGCTGGTGGGGTATGATACTTGTTCTCTTCTTCTCTCTGGCTTGGCAAGGCTCTATAATGGCTAGCGATTATTGGCTTGCCTACGAAACATCAGCGAAAAACGCCGTCTCATTCGACCCTTCAGTCTTCATCCGCGTCTACCTCATTATTGCTGCTCTATCCATTGTTCTTGTCTGCCTCAGGGCATTTTACATCACTCACTTGGGTCTCAAGACTGCTCAGATCTTCTTCAAACAGATTCTCAACAGTCTTGTGCACGCACCAATGTCGTTTTTCGACACCACGCCATCGGGAAGAATTCTCAGTCGGGTGAGAGACAAAATTTGTTGTTGTTGTGAACAAACACGAATTAACCACAAAATTTAAAGACAAACTCCGCCCAAATATATCTTTTACTAGTACACTGAGATTTAAGTCAGTTGCAGAATTAAATGTTATTAGTATATGTTGTTTTGCAGGCATCTACTGATCAGACCAATGTGGATATCTTCATCCCCTTTATGATAGGACTAGTGG
Source organism: Brassica rapa (assembly GCF_000309985.2). Taxonomy (NCBI): domain Eukaryota; kingdom Viridiplantae; phylum Streptophyta; class Magnoliopsida; order Brassicales; family Brassicaceae; genus Brassica; species Brassica rapa. Next base: position 38,091,778 of record NC_024803.2, on the reverse strand, counting down.
CTGCAATGTATACTACTCTTCTCAGCATCTTCATAGTAACCTGCCAATACGCTTGGCCAACTGTTTTCTTCGTGATTCCTCTGGCATGGCTCAACATTTGGTACCGGGTAAGTGTAGCCAAAGAGATTATACTATTTGCTTATGATTGCTTTGTTGAAACATCTCATTGGTATTTTTTTGGATCCAACAGGGATATTACCTTGCATCATCTAGGGAACTAACTCGCCTTGACTCGATCACCAAGGCACCAGTGATCCACCATTTCTCAGAGAGCATAGCCGGAGTGATGACGATCCGTTCTTTCAAGAAAGAGTCTATTTTTAGGCAAGAGAACGTGAAGAGAGTCAACGCTAATCTCAGGATGGACTTCCACAACAATGGTTCAAACGAATGGCTGGGGTTTCGTCTAGAGCTGATCGGGAGCTGGGTGCTCTGTATCTCGGCTCTGTTCATGGTCATGTTACCAAGCAACATTATCAAACCAGGTAACGTTAAGACTTACTAAGCAATAGAGGTGGGAATTTGAGTATAGGGACGTGTGTGGATCGACTGATTTAAAAAAAAATTGTAGGGCGGATGTGGATTAAGTTTATTTTTTTGCGGAGATGGATACGGGTCAGCCTAATTTAGACTGCGGATACCCGTCAACTCGCAAATTTTAAGAAAAATAATAGTTTAAGTTCAAATAGTAAAATGTTTGTTTTTCGTTATGATGATTGTTTTTTTTTTTTCGGCTCAATGCAGAGAACGTTGGGCTATCACTTTCTTACGGTCTCTCACTGAACTCGGTTCTGTTTTGGGCAATCTATCTAAGCTGTTTCGTTGAGAACAAGATGGTTTCTGTTGAGAGAATCAAACAGTTCACTGATATTCCCTCGGAAGCGACATGGGAGATCAAAGAGAACCGTCCACCACCAACTTGGCCTTACAAAGGTAACATACGCCTTGAAGATGTCAAGGTACGGTACAGACCAAACACACCTCTTGTCCTCAAGGGACTTACAATAGACATCAAAGGAGGAGAGAAAGTTGGTGTGGTTGGTAGAACAGGAAGTGGTAAATCAACTTTGATTCAGGTCTTGTTCAGACTTGTGGAACCTTCTGGTGGGAAGATAATCATCGACGGAATCGATATCTGCACTTTGGGACTTCATGATCTTAGGTCAAGATTCGGTATCATCCCTCAAGAACCTGTTCTCTTCGAAGGAACCGTGAGGAGTAACATTGATCCTACAGAGAAATACTCTGATGAAGAAATCTGGAAGGTTAGAGGGATTAAAAGACCAAACCTTTTTTAAAAGTTCTTGATCCAGAATCATTGTATGAAATGCTCAGTTTTTGTTTACAGAGTCTCGAGCGTTGTCAACTTAAGGAGGTTGTTTCATCCAAGCCCGGGAAGCTTGATTCCCTCGGTGAGTGAAAAGCTGTAAACAATGTATAGATTTCTCCTGAGATTATAGTTTAAAGTGGTGAACGTTGTTGGACAGTGGCGGATAGTGGTGAGAATTGGAGTGTTGGTCAGAGACAGTTACTCTGTTTGGGAAGGGTTATGCTGAAACGGTGTCGGATTCTGTTTTTGGATGAAGCAACTGCGTCCGTTGATTCGCAGACTGATGCTATGATCCAGAAGATCATCAGGGAAGATTTCTCGTCTTGTACCATCATCAGCATTGCTCATAGGATTCCAACGGTTATGGACTGTGATCGCGTTCTTGTTATAGACGCAGGTAAGAGCTACAACACAAATAGAACACTACTGACTTTTGTTTTATTTTGGTGGACTAATGGATTTTTTTTTAATAATTGCAGGAAAAGCGAAAGAGTATGATAGTCCGGTTCGTTTGCTGGAGAGACGGTCATTGTTTGCTGCATTGGTTCAAGAGTATGCTCTCCGGTCTGCCGGAATATGAAACTATTAAGCCTTTTGTCAAAAAAAAATGCTTCTACATTTCTTTGTGTTAGCTAATATCAAGATGAAAAGACGTGTTGTCTTTGTATTTTGATTCAGAATCTCTGACGGTTTATGTTGATTTATCAATAAAACTTCTAATAATAACAAGTTTCATTGGGTCTCATTGGGTCAATGTTAGTATTTCGTTTTGTTTATGGCAGACAGAGATTCAGGTTTGAACTAAACGAATATTCTGACGAATTAACAAAGATGTTAACAAGATTCATTTGTCTTTTCAAAGTTTTTCTTTTAACTTTTCTTCTGCACATTATCCAGTTTTGGATTTAGATCAAATATCCTTTATAATTTATCTTTTGGGTTTTCTCTTTCGGTACATTTGATTTTCCACATATAAAAGAATTATATTTCCTTCTACCACACGGCATGTTCGTTAGGTTACGGGTTTAAACTTGATCATTGCCGTTTAATGCAACTTTTTTTGATCATTGCCGTTTAATGCAACTTTTTTCTTTCTTTACTCCAGCTTATAACTAAAAAATGTATTGATAAAAAAAAGTACGGAAACAAATAACTTGTAACTTATCCCTAGTAAGACTTTCAAAAAACTTATCCCTATTAACACTTTCAAAAAACTTATCCCTAGTAACCCTCTTTCAATTAAAAAAAAACTTGTCCTAGTATAAAAATTACATCTTTTAAAAAGGTATGAAAACTTTATAAAGTTAAATATAAATAATATTCGGGTTGGGACTGTGAAGAGAAAATATGTTCTTTCATATTCGCTCTTTTTTCATATTCACTCTTGGTATTGCATTGTCTCTCGTTTTGGTTTAATCATAAGCGTTTATTGTTTTTTTTTTTTTCATTTTTGTTAATTGTTCTCATATTTTAACAAATAAATAAAGTTGAAAGGAAAGAAATAAATAAAGTTGAAAGTTGAAAAACAAGTAAAGCAATTCGAAAAAGGGAGATGAATGAGCTGGCCACTACTTCTCGGAATGTAACTTCACTGGCTGTTACATCATTTATTTACAACTTTCACACGGTTTGATACTTTGGTTGATTGTAAAATATCAAACCTTCTTAAAGTTGAACGTTTAGCACTTTACTTAAATAAAAAAGCTACCATGCATGCAGACATATAGAACACGATTAATCGACCTACACGCTAAACACTGTTCGAACACCTAATGTGCGCCTAGCAGAATTTAAACATTGTGAAATACTAACTCTTAATCGTTTTTTTTTTCCTTTTACTTATGAATTTTCATTATCACTTTTTCGACCTAGCTTTTTCAAATGTTTCTTTCTATTTTTTTCTCTTTTTCTTGACTATTAAGCAACCCGTCGACTTTAATATGATTTTAGTGGATAAATCTATTACATTTACTTTTATAAAAAGCTGATAACCTGTATTGCATATTGATATACAAATTGAATTTTAAGCTACTTTATGATATATAAATAACAGATGAGTAGCTTTCATCAGTCGTATAAAGTATGATATTTCATGTTAGCCTGCACGCTCACGGCACATGGGTTTGTATAGCCTTTAGAGTGTTCTCTCAAGTTGTAGAATGTTTTGACTAATGGTCCGACCTTATCCCATTCATAATATCGAATTTGCTTTTCGTTGTTCACTGATCAACAACTTTAAATAAAAACCATTTACCATGGAAGCAAGTCTTAATGTACAACCTTTTATAAATCAATAAGTTATAGATTTTACAACTCATACTATCGGTCCCGGCCGGCCCGGGACCAAAACAAGTTATATAGTCACTGATTCTTTAACTTTTGTCTGCGTTTGGGTATCATGTATGTTTCTAAAAAACAGAAATTATGCTGTACAAGATATTTATGTGTGTGTTTGATCGGAGTTTCTTCTGTTTTGATCTAAGATTAGTCCTAATATAGTAAGGAATCTTCTGTAAGAACATATATCCAATACTGTAACATTCTGTAATGAGAGTAAGGAATCTTCTAATCATTTAGAGCCGTTAATGGCCTTGGAAGTTCTTAGAAAGATCTAAGATTCTTAATTCAATTCTCGAGAATAATATTTTAGTAATACTTCTTGATAGTGCTCAAAATGGAGGAAAGTGGAAATGCGATCAAGAAAAAGAGAGAAGAAACTCTAATGTTATTTAAAGTAGAAACAAGAAACAATAGAAAGGTGAATGCATCTAAGGTCGTTAGCAAGGAAGGGCCATTTAAAATACTCTTAACGACAAAAATGTTAGTAGGTTTCTGATGTGTAAAACGGTCTTAAAGACATTTTTGAAAAAGACTTCCAAATAAGGTTGTATTTGACGGAATTTTTTTTTATTTTTCTAAGAAAACAAAATACTTATTTTTTTTTTATAAAAAGAGAGGAAAAAGAAAAAAGAAATAAAGAGCCGCCAGATTAGGACAGTCCCTCTCTTACCATTTAAGCAAAACTTTAAGAGACCACGCTTGAGAATGAGTCCCATGAGTCATGGAAAATCCAAAAGCAGTGTGTTACTAGATTCTAGGTTCATTTCGGTTTATTTAGTTATGGATTTTTCAGTTTCATTTCAATTGGATTGGACCATGCATTTTATTTTCCCTATTAGTGTCTCTACATCTACTTTTATAGTTTTGCTTTCAACATATACTGATGAATTTTACCAAAAAAAAACATATAATGATGAATGTAAATAATACAAAATTCACAAACTTTGACTTTTAACTCTGTTTCCAGCATATTTATTCACAAAAGGTTAAATAGCACTGAAGAAATGTTCAAGAAAATCTATCAAATGTGCACCATGTTTATCAATAAGTTTCTACACATTTGATCTATGATTAAATGCATGCTTCTCTGTGGGAAAAAAACATATACTCAAAACTAAAAAGTATTGTCAAGCAAATCATAAAGTAAATTATGGTCAAAAGACTTTCTCAAAACTATATTTGTTCAAAGCTGAAAGAGCTATTAGACAAAAAATGTATGTTCAACTCTATGAAAATCAACAACAAAAAGTCGCAAAAGCATTTTATCACTTTTAAATTCAATTTTATAAAGTTACTCGAAAATTGAAATCAAGAATAAATCCACCGAAAAAATAAAACAAACATATATAGTAATAATAGCAATAAAATAAGCGTAGCCAATAATTCATAGCTCGTCTATAAATAAAGAGATTCAAACCCACAGAATCAAGCACTCCCACTCTCCTCTTCTTCGATAACCCACTCAATTCATTCTCGCTCTAAAATATTTCGTGTTCCTTTCACTTACTTCACTCACTCTCTCTCTCTAGAACAATGGGCATCGTTGATGACAATAGCAAGACACTATGGGAAAACATGACCCATGGACCTTCTTCACGTTACGCACTTAACGGCAAGATCATGCTCGCTTCCGTGATCATCCTCTTCGTCGCCGTCATTCTTATCCTCTGTTTCCACAGCTACGCCAGATGGTTATTCCGTCGTCAAAACCGCCGTATTCGCCGCCGTATCAGTGCTCACCTCCGATCTCTGTCCGCCGCTCGAGACCCCACTCAATCCTCCTCCCTATCTCCTCTCGATCCGACGGTGCTCGAGAAAATCCCGATCTTCGTCTATTCCGCTAAAACCCATAAATCTCCGCCCGAGGATTGCTCCGTTTGCTTGTCGGAATTTGAAGAAGAAGACGAAGGACGTGTCCTTCCGAAATGTGGCCACGTGTTCCATGTTGATTGTATTGACACGTGGTTCCGGTCGAGATCTAGCTGTCCGCTTTGCAGAGCTCCGGTTCAACCCGAGGAGTCGGTTACTGAATCCGGTTTGAGGAATTCAGAACCGGTTGCTCCCGTGTTTCAATCGGTTAAGCCAATTGAGGATACCGAAGCTGGAAGCTCGTCTTCATCGGACGAATCAGAATCCTCGACGCCGTCTTCGTCCTCTGGTTCGCCGGTGAGGTTTCCGACGGAAGAGTGTGGGAGGGAACCGATTGATTTAGTCGGTATAGTTGTTGAGATACCCAGAGAATTTGACGCTTCTAACTCGGGTCTACCCGGAGATGACGGATTGAATAATCGGGGTTTATTGAGAGGCTATGGAGTATTTGATTATTCAAAAAGAATATTCGGATACTAAAGAATCCGACCCGGTAATCCGGGGAACCCAGAACCGTGTGGGCAAGAATTCGGAGTCTTCATGTAACCGACAGGTGTTACGGCGGGGGTGGAGACACGTGGCTTTTTAGTGTCCACGCGGCGATCAGTGCCAGATCCTTGGGACGTTTCCTTTACGAAGAGACGGCGTTTGAAAAAATGAACGAAAAAAAAGTAACGGAGCTATTCTGTAATGTAAAATACGTACGGTGTCGTTTAGGTAGAGAAGCAAAAGCTCACCCACCTAAACGATTCTCTTTGTTCTTTTGTAATCTCTTAAATGGTTTGTTACATAAATGTAACTAAAATAATTGAAACAAATCGACGGTTCTGAAAATATTATTTGTTTCTTATTCATTATCAACCAAAAGTTTTAATCGTAATTTTTTTTATTTGGTAAAATATTAAATATTATACAATTTTCAAATTTATTGTATCGATTTGTAAATCCTTTTTGTGTACCTTTTTTATTCAGTATTTCATTTACAGTTTTTAATTCAGATGTATTTTTCCATGCTATGAAAATGCATATACAGCGTACTCCATTCAAGTCATTGCTGAAGAATGAGGATTCTCATGTCCCCGCTTACGAACCCTAGTAATTAACTATGATAAATTAGTTGATTTTTATATATACCACGATTGTGGTATTAGGTTGAATGGAGTTTTGACACAGTGACACGTACACAAATCGACGTGGAGTCGAAGACTAAGTTGGGACCATCCGACCAACTCGCGTGCGGTGTGCATGGGCAACGAAAGTGGAAGCTGAGCTATTTCATATTTGTTTTTGTAATAAACACACTATAACGACGAATCACCTTTAAATTTTTAAAAGTCATTTCTCGCGCACATGTCTCCAATTTTCAGTTGTGGGGACAAATTACCAACTTTATTATAAGGAATATTGATATAACATGTCGACCAAGATCTTTTTGGTGGAACGTATTTGACTACTTTTTTTCTATAGCCCAAACTATTGTTTGAAAGAAAAAAGGGAAAACATCATTCACATTAGATCATCATTATCGGCATCCTCAATAACGTATCTTAACAATAATAACCCAAAATTTAAATCAAAAATAGGAGAAAAGGAAAGAAACGTATGTTAATTAAGAATTTTTTGAGCATGTCCTTAGGGACACGTGGCAATAAAAAGACCGAAATCGAGTACCAATCGTCCATCACCGAATTCGATAATGGCGAAATTTTTGGCGAAATTTTTAATCCCCTACTCTCTGACGATGCCGATTCCTCCTCCTCTGCATCATCATCGACGATCCGTCTCGGCCATGGAAACCAGGAGCACGACATCATCAAAGCGTGTTTCCTCTTCGGATTGGGCGCCGAGATCGCCAGCGATACGACGGTGGCGAGCATGCGTAAGAACTCTATGGAAGGGATCGCGACGAGAGCCAGGTATGTAGCATTCCGGATCTTCACGGACGCCGTGGCGAAGAAGAACGGCGGAGATCCGAACGTATCATCTTAAATATCTCCACTTTGTTGAATGGTCCTACCAATAATCTTAATTTTAGCTATTGTCCTTAACTATGTATCTTAAGTTAACAATATTAATAAACTAAGGTAAGGACACAAAAATTGGTCCTTCCAATGTGGATGCTCTTAGTTGTCTCAAACAGGTACGTAACAATTACCTAATTTCAGGACTGGAGCCTAGTGATGCTGTTTGAGTTCGGTATGTAAAGATTGGATTCTAATATATTTGAAAATATAAAGAAAAAATAACAAATGTTGGAAAACAAGATTGTAGTAGATCAACAGTAAGTTCCAGTTATTATTAGTACTTATTTTTACAGTCGGGCAATAAGTCCTTGACACATATTTAAAGAGAACAAAGTCAAAGCGTCGACTGCATTAATCGTCCAACAGAACGCTGGTGCAGTATCCTTCTTGTACGTTGACCAACCAAATATATCAACATGGTCTATTCAACATATGACAAAAATAAAGTGTTAAAACATTTCTATTGATTGGTTATGTCATATAGGTAGCACTTAAATTCTGTTATGTTCTATACTAATTATACAAGGGGGAAACTTGGTTGCACGATTAAATTAGTGGACTCTTGTGATTTTCAGAGCTACAATAAAATATATTCTAGATATTCAATATATAAATATATCCTGCAATCAATCTATGGTTAATGACTATATATAGAGCATTAGGGTCGTAAACTTTTGTTTATTGGGATAATTAAGATAGCAGATCGTTGGTTGTACATTCAGTCTACACGCGTCGATACAGTGGCCACAAAATTACAAATGATCTCTGCTAAAGTAACTTCTATCACCAGGACTAAGTTTCTTATTGATATTAAATTTCTCATATTTTATATAGAAGCAGTCGCAAAACCCAAACAAAGATGCTCGTCATACAACTTATATAAAACTACATAAAAAATAATCAAATAGTAATGTGACCAAACAATTAATAAAATCGGTACAAAGAAACAAAAGAACATTTCGAAGGACAAGTTTTCAAAAAAAAAAAAAAATTCTTAACGCGATCTCAGATATAATGCATGCAAGATCATTGCAATCATAACGTGATCATCATGATCAGTATTTGGGAGTGGTGAGAGCAGGTTTGTAACCGGTGAAGTAGAAAGGTCCGACGCTAAAGATCTTTAAGTTCTTGTCGGAGTGGTAACGGTATCCGTACATTGACAATGGAACTCCAGCGATACCTTTGTTGACATTGGTCGGGTTGTTGCATGTCCCGACAGGAGATGTGTAGAGCTTCACACGACAGTGAAGTAGGTCCTTAATGTTTGTCAACGCCACGTGGAAGTATCCCTTAGAGTCAGTTGGGTCGCTGTAGATCACAACATCCTTCTTGTCTTTCCCGTATGATCCTGGCTCAGAGCACATAATCTTTGCCTTTGCTCCTATATGAATTTAATTAACCGAGTTTTCTGATTATTAATTTTGTTGTGATCATACATCTATGGTCAATTCTTTTAAATAGTATTTTTTAAGTTTTTGTCACCAAAATAGAAAATAACCAAAATAGTCTATTTTTATTTTGAAAAATTTAATTTTTTTTTTAAATTTAAAACTTCATCCTCAAAATTTCATCATTAACTCTAAACCTAAAATCTATAATAGCTAACCCTAAAGTACAAATGTATACTTACTATTTAATAAAATTTTTTTTTTGTCATTTTCTTCTTTAATAGCTATTTTTGTAAAAATAACGAAAAATGTCATATGGAATTTCTCTATATTTAATTAGGAAAGTTTAAGAATGTATTTACACCTTGAATTGGGTAAATTTGGTAACCGTTTTTGTAGAGGATGATGCCATCAACCACGGGCGAAGCCAGGCCTTGTACTATGGAGGCATGTGCACCCATAATCATTATGTATAATAAAAATTTCGTAATGGAAAACGTAAAGAATAAGCTAGTTCAGGTGGAAAACATTAGTTGTGCACCCACAATAACTTGGATTCGAGTTCTTTTGATTTGTCTTTTCTGTTTTATTATTAAAAAGTACACCCGATAGAATTATTGGCTAGATTCGCCCCTGCCAGGATGTGTGGAGGGTAAGTTTGTATGTGGGTGGTGTGTAAACCGGAGGTGAGTGAGGTTGTTTGTAAGCCGGTGGAGTGTAAACCGGAGATGGGAGTGTAGGATTGTAGGTTGGTGGGGAGTAAAGCGTGGGTTTCTGTACCGGTGGCGGTGAGTGGTGAACCGGAGGAGAAGAGGGAGAGTAGTAATCAGCGGTGGTTATGGTGGTGGCCAAAGAGAGGAGAAGGTAAATGGCTACGGATACACGAAGTTGCGTCCCTGAAATGTTGGAGGCCACCCCACGTGTTATCGCCATTGAAAAATGTGTTGCCTGTTTTCAGGTCCGGCCCGCTGCGGAAGCAGTTTAAGCGGCCGTTTGGGACCAAGCATCTCTCCAATTTTTTCTTCATGTACTGTTCATTAATTTTTTTTTTCTTTTTTTTTATACACAGCTGAAACCAGTTTTGAGTGGACCCATAGCATATATGAACCTGCGCTGCCTGTTTTTATGCCTTACTGGTTCTCCTCCTTTTGTGTTCGAAGTGGGATGAGGAAAATGAGTTCATCAATGAGGGTTTTATAAGAAAACATTGATGAGTACTGAAGAATTTGAAAATGTTATCATCCAAGGCGAATAATCGAAAATCATGTTTCAGACTCATAATAGTGTGATGCACGATCAAAAACATGTACAAAGAACATAAGGTAAACCTGCAGCAAGGCCCATCATAGCATGCTTACACACACGTTTATTGGGCTTAAATAATCATTAATGTGTAGTTATTTATCCAACGATACTAGGTGGCAACTAAAGCTAAAGGCCTAATAAAGTTAACCCAAAACATTGAAAACTGGAAACCCTAGTAAATTAAAGAGAAACAGTATATATTTGTCGCAGTCTGAATCTCAAGCCGTAGAAGAGATCAACTCATCGTTATTTTAAAAGATATTCGATTTTGCGTTCTTGATTTATATCTCAGTCCCTGTGTTCTTTTTTGTTCGCTCATATGCTTTGGCTAGTTTGATTTATGGTTTTTAATTGTTAGTTTTTAGAAAATAGAGATTGAAAGGCCTTCATAATCCCAGCTAAGTTGATGAGGTACTTATCTGATTCATGGGAGGCCGAAACCAATGTTGCAAGTTTCGCTGATAATACCTTCTTCTTTTTAACCCCAGAAGGTGTTTTATTAGTAACTTCGCTTACATTTCTTCATTCTACCTTCAATCTCAATTTTAAGATTCAACTGTATGAAACTCTTTTACCCAGTTCGAACTACACCAGATTTAGCTTTGTAATTGATTTGATTTTACTAGTTAATTTTCGTTTTATTTTGGTGATGTTACTGATCGTATTATGATCTTTTTACATGTTAATATAATGTAACAAGCCCCAGAGAAAACTAAATTCTAAAATAACTATAGTTATCTTATTGTCTTTGTTGTAGTTATATTTATCGATGCACTTAACTTTATTTAAATCTGAAGTTCAGGATTAAAGAGTTTGGATCATATTAAACTATCTAAAACACTTAGAAAGATAAATGATGTTGCCTTATTCCTTTGATTGTAACATAGCTTTTTAATTGTTTATTAAGCTGGCATGGATCAATTTTAATGAGCTCACATGATGTTGTTATACCATGGTCACATATTAAAAGGAACTACATATGACAACAAAGCAACGTTGAACTATAATAACTAAACATTTATTATGTATTAACTTTTACATGAAAGGACGTAATAGTTACCTCTTTTTTTGTGCGAACCATACTTGAATTATAACTTAAAACAGATTATTTTTTCTCATCCATCAAAGGAGTTACTACTTACTAGCATTGCATATTGACGATCAAAGATAAACCAAGACCCCTTACAGAACACTTGTGTACTACTTTTAAACAATTAGAAATAAGTGTAAAGCAAAACTGAGATTGATAAACTATTGACTTGGTATTAACGTGAGCAAAGGCTCTTCTTAAATACAACATAGCGATGCTTTGATACGCAAACTATTTGGACTTATCTCTAATATATTACATGTAGATAAACACAACTTTGAAGTTAATCCATAACGTAGGGATTATCTTCCTAATACTCCCCCTCAAGTTGGAGAGTGAAGGTCATTAACGCCCAACTTGGAAGACAAGTATTCAAACTGAGGGCGCCCAAGAGCTTTAGTAAGAACATCGGCAATCTGATCTTTGGAGTGGACATACGTTGTAGAAATGACACCGGCTAGTACAGCATCACGCACACTGTGACAGTCACGTTCCAAATGTTTTGTGCGTTCATGAAACACCGGATTTGCCGCAATGTGCATAGCAGCCTTATTATCACAGTAGAACGGAACTGGTTTGGTAATAGGAACACCGAGATCCTTGGAGATATTGATCACCCACTTGATTTCCTTTGTAGCGGACCCCATAGCTCTGTATTCAGCTTCAGCGGAAGAAAGGGACACAGTATCTTGCTTCTTTGTTTTCCAACATATCGGTGAACCACCAAGAAAAACTACATAAGCACTCAAGGAACGTCGAGAAGTAGAGCAGTTACTCCAATCTGCATCTACATACATAGAAATGTCCAGGTCGGGTGCTGAGGAAAGTAGAATGCCCTGTCCTGGACAGCCTTTAAAAAACTTCACAACTCGGATAGCTGCATGCCAGTGATCTTCACGGGGTGCTTTCATAAATTGAGACAATAAGTGAATTGCATAACACAACTCTGGACGGGTATTGGCAAGATATACAAGCCAAACCACAAGTCTTCTGTATTGTTTTGGATCGGATAACAATGGACTCTTGTCTGCTGCAAGGTGATGATTCTGTTCCACTGGTGTGGCGACAGGTCGTGCATTGGTTAGTCCAACATCAGCAATGAGGTCAAGAGTATATTTTCGTTGAGAGAGCACCATTCCTTCTTCAGAGCGGGCGACTTCAATGCCAAGAAAGTAACGAAGCTTTCCCAGATCCTTCATTTTAAAACACTGACTCAAGTATGTTTTGAATTTGGACATAAGTTCCATAGAGTTGGATGCAATAATGAGATCATCAACGTAGATAAGCACCCGAACTTCTTTGTCTCCTTTCGTATAAGAGAACAGAGAGTAGTCATAATAAGATTGCACAAAACCAAACTTGATAAGTGCAGAGGAGAGCTTAGAGAACCAGCACCTTGGTGCTTGACGTAAACCATAAATGGATTTGTTTAGACGACAAACTTTGGTAGGATCAGAATGCGTGAACCCTGGAGGAAGCCTCATGTACACTTCGTCTTTCAAGTCTCCATGAAGAAACGCATTGTAAACGTCCATTTGATGGACTTCCCACCCTTTTGCAGTGGCCAAGCGAAGGAGGAAGCGAACTGTATTCATCTTAACCACCGGAGCAAAAGTTTCTTTAAAATCATCACCTTCTTTTTGATTGTTTCCGCAAGCTACTAATCGAGACTTATGGCGGCGTATTGTGCCGTCAGGATTGTACTTATCACGATAAATCCACATGCATGGAATAGCTTTCTTTCCTGGTGGAAGAGAAGCAATGTCCCACGTCCCATTCTTCTCTTGAGCAACCATCTCCTCTTTCATTGAATCGCACCAGACTTTATGCTTGATTGCCTCAGAATAACTTTTAGGTGTAGTAGAGGCAGTGATCGCAGCTAAGAAGGCTTGATGCGTTTCTGAAAATTTAAGATTAGTAATATAATTACTGATGGGATAAATGATTTTACCTTGGACTATTTCAGAGGAGGACGATGAGGAGCAGATGAGATCGAGATGGGGTTCTTTAGTATCGGCGAGACACTGAACATTGTGAGATATGTAGTCTTGAAACTTAGCAGGTGGAGCTCTGTTCCTGTGGCCACGCCCTAAAGTTTCAGCTATGACTGGAGTGTCTGAAGATTCCAAGGGAGCTGATACATGTTATGCCTCGGGACTGACTGTTGTAGACTGATTTATTTGTTCACTAGACGGTTCCACAGATGATGCAGAGTGTTCTGTTTCAGATGGAACTGACTGTTCTGGTGGAGATGAGGAAGGAAGAACCGGAGACGACTGAGGTAAGATTGGTTCATCGTTACTCCCCCTTTCGACTGTAACTGATAGTTCTTGTACTTGCCAGTCATCATCGGATGACAAAGATAGAACTGGATAAGTTTTACTTGGCTTGTTCACGCTGACCATAGAAGCAGCAAATGGAAACTCGTTCTCATGGAAAATAACATCACGAGAGATCAGAAATTCTTTCTTGTCAAGATCATACACCTTCCATCCTTTTTGATTGCACGGATAGCCTACAAAAATACATCGGCGGCTTCGAGCGCTGAATTTATCCTTGTCTCGAGCTCGATGATGTACAAAGCACAAGCAGCCAAAAATTTTGAGCTGATCATACAACGGTTTCGTTGTATACAAAACTTCAAATGGAGACTGATTGTTGAGAACAGCCGTAGGTGTTCTGTTAATCAGATAAGCTGCGGTTAGAATAGCTTCTCCCCAAAACTTTATAGGTAAACTTGCTTGAAATAACAAAGCACGTGATACGTTCAGAATATGTCTGTGCTTCCTTTCAACACGACCATTTTGCTGTGGAGTAGCAACACAGGATGTCTGATGTACAATTCCACTTTCTCGAAAGAATTGAGCCATGCAAGTAAACTCAGTACCGTTGTCGCTTCTAACTGTTTTGACTTGTTTGGAGAATTGTCTCTCAGCCATTGCACAGAAGTTTCGAAGTATAGTCTTGACCTCAGATTTCTCAAGAAGCAAGTAAGTCCAGACTGTACGTGAGAAGTCATCTACTACAGTAAGAAAATATGAAGCTCCAGAGGAAGAACGTGTACGATATGGACCCCATACATCGCAGTGAATAAGTTGAAAACATTCCGTAGTTTTATTCAAGCTTTCATAAAATATCTCTCGAGTCTGCTTAGCTCGAAAACAAACATCACAAGGACTGTGATGAGCAGATTTATTTGAATCAAACGACAAAGGTAATGAAGATAACACTGAAAACGAAGGATGTCCCAGCCTTTGATGCCACTGAAGCCGACCATCTAAACCAACATTTGAGCCAGCAACATGAACTCTCGCAGCCATTACATCCTTGAAGAAATAAACCCCATCTCGTTCTTCACCTGCTCCAATCAGGGTCCTCGTGAAACGATCCTGTAAAATCAATAAGGTATCGGTCAGTACAGCAAAGCACTTTTCTTGTTTGAGTAACTTAGAGACCGAAATCAAAGAGCAGTTGAGATGAGGCACAAATAGGACATTCGAAAGAATGATATTGTGTGAAATTCGAAAGTTGCCAAGATGTGTGGCATAAGTTCGATTTCCATCTGCGAATCCAACCGGACATGGTGGAATCGGAGTAACATTATCCAGAAATGTGAGCTCTCCAGTCATATGATGCGAGGCTCCAGTGTCTAGAATAAGATCTCCATAACGTTTCTTACCAGTTAACCTTTCAGAAGGTTTGGACTGTTCATTGAGTAACTGAGTAAGCGCTTTCCATTGATCTTCAGTGAACGCTGGAAAAGTGGAGGAATTAGAGGAGGTGGCGTGAGCGTTACGAGCTCCATTGTTTTTACTCTGATCAGACACAGACGCTCCGCGTCCACGACCACGAGCTGATCTGGTATCTCTTGGTGGAGACCGTTCTTCCCACCAGTCTGGAAAACCCACCAGCTGCCAACAATTAGACTTGTCATGTCCTTTGCGTCCACAATGACTACATTGACTTCGTTTTGTAGGTCCTGAACTGCTGGTTGTTTCAGAAGATTCTTTCTTTGCAACAAAACCAACTGCACTCTGTTGCGTCTCCCTGTCTTTTGCAGATGTGAGACGTTGTTCTTCACGAATAACCTTGGCATAATCTTCGCCAAGATCAACCGGAGAGTCGCTGGCAATAATTCCTTGACAAACTCCTCCAAAACGAACCTCATCCAAGCCCATTAAGAATTGATGAACTTTCTCTTCTTCTCGTTCTGTTTCATAAATTGCGGCTGCACTGCAACTGCAAGGCGGAAGTGGTTTGTACATATCTAACTCTTCCCAGAGTTTCGCTAAGCGGCCATAATAGTCCATGACAGATTGTCCATCTTGACGACACCGAGCTAACTGCTCCTTAAGAAAGTGGACTTGAACTTTATTGCCAACAGAGAACCTTTTCTTCAAGTTATCCCAAAGCTTGTGAGAGTCTGAGATAAAAGTAACTGTTGATCGAACGCGTGCCTCAATAGAAGAACGAATCCAACCTACAATCATCGAGTTAACAGAGGACCAAAGTTCGAAATTTGAATCAGTAATAGATGGTTTTGGTATTGTTCCATCAATGAATCTCAACTTTCGTTTTGCCCTCAACGCATTGATCAACTCCGTAGACCATTCATTGTAATTATCACCAGTGAACATCACAAATGTGATAAGCGCTCCAGGATTGTCTGAAGCAAACAACGAGAACGGAGATGTCGACTTTGAATTTGTAACAGGCAGCTCCACTGGAGCACTGCTGCTTTTAGTAACAGAAGAATCATCGTCACCAGCCATCGACTTGATGTGCTAGAGATCTAAAAAAAAAAAGTTTAGGTTGCAGGATTGAATTGCTCTGATACCATGTAAAGCAAAACTGTGATTGATAAACTATTGACTTGGTATTAACGTGAGCAAAGGCTCTTCTTAAATACAACATAGCGATGCCTTGATACGCAAGCTATTTGGACTTATCTCTAATATATTACATGTAGATAAACACAACTTTGAAGTTAATCCATAACGTAGGGATTATCTCCCTAATAATAAGCTAGAATTTAGAGAGAACACAGAAACTCTTGATTGGAACTAATACTTTTTTTTTGTTTTGGGGGCGCGTAAAACTAATCAGTCGAGCATGTACGTACCTTTTTTTTTGAGCAACGAGCATGTATATACTTTATGGAATCAATGAATAATGAATACTTCTTACCATTGACTCAAAAAAAAACGAATACTTGGACGCTTCAGTTATTTTCTCGGTCCGGTTTATTTAGTTCAGTTCTAGTATTTTTTCAATTGAAATAAACCATAGTTAGTTTAGTTTGGTTAGGTTCGGTTGGATTAATTTTTTGGATCAGTTTATTTAGGTTTTTCTTAGTTTAATTTTTTAAGAGAAATCTCATCTATATTATTAAAGTTGAAGTACACATTAAAATTGTTTGGCAATATGGATAGTATTTAAAAAAATCTATATTATTAAAGTTGAAATACACATTGAGATTGTTTAGCAATATGGATAATAGTTAAAAAAAATAGTATTATTTAGACACATGGATAGTAGTAAGTTAGGAAAAAAAATAATAGGCTTATGTTACTAAAACAATTTGAAGTCCATTACATTATATTAAAAAGTAATGAGTCTATGTTACTTGATATATATATTCAAATCAAAATAATAATTTAAAATTGATTTATATCAAAAATTCATTCAAAAATATACATATATTCAAATTTGATTTTTACTAACATATTTTCCAATAACTATTATAAAAATGTTTTCAATATATATAAGAAAATTTCAATACAAAGCTCAATTTCAAACACCAACTTAAATTATGGCTTTTATATTTCACATTAAATTTTAAAATATAATATATGTGATTATTTATATGATTGTATAAAATATTATTAATTATAAGAAAACTTATTTGATGGTACGTATAAAATACGATTAATTATATGATAACACATATTTTGTAACCTATGATGACACATATAGGATATATATATATATAAAATATTGATTAGGAGTGGACGTTTTGGTTCGTTTTTGGGTCTTTTTGAGATTTCGTGTTCAGTTCAGATCTTTGAGGATTTGGTTCGAATTTGGATAACCAATTTAAATAGGTTTGTTTAAATATTTGGATAGAGGATAAATAATTATTTAAGTATTTTTGGAGTTTTGAGTATATTTTAACTATTTAAGATATTTAAGTTTGATTATTTGTATATATTTTCAAGTATTTAAGCGAACTTAAAAGTATCATATATATTCTGGATGTTTTTATATATATTAAATCTAAAAATAATTAATATATAAGTATATAAATTTATTTTGGATACCTAAAATATTTCGGTTTGGATTAGATTAGATTTCAGTTCTTCAAATACCAAAATTTTGAATAATTAAGATATTTAATCAATTTCGGTTCGGATTTAGTACTACTTATTCGGATTGGGATCGGTTCAATTATTCGAATTCGAGTTTTTTGTCCAACCCTAAATAGTGACATAAAAATCAAATAGCCTCATATTTTTTTAAAAAATACACCCGCACGGGCGTGCGGGTCAAAATCTAGTATATATTAACTAAGGAACATTTGAAAAGATATAACCTCAATTTTGTAATAATTAAAAAAAACTCACTTGCTTATGTGTCAATCAATTATGTAGTTAATTAGTCATACGTGTTAGTCTCACACTAAAATTGAAAAATATGTTAGTCCAATTCAATTTTTATATCTCACTAGAAGCATTTAATACCAACTATATGATATCATATGATATTAACTAAAGCAATGTGGTTTTTATTATATATTATTTCTTTAAATAAAACATACGGAATTATCTAATGTGATTATGATATATATAGTAATTAATGATTTTAAATATTGAAGGTATGCTAATAATCTATATGCTTTATATCATTTTTGTTTAATTCTTTACTATCAAAATAAATTACATAATTACATTAATCATATATTAAAAATTTAGATTTTTTTTATATATGTTGTATTTGAATTTTTCAAAACGAATATAAATTACTAAAAGTGTTAAAAGTCTTACATAAACTTTTGTGATCAATGTTTAAATTTTTTTATAATAAGATACAATGATAATAAAATCATATAAATTACTAGATTTTGATCCGCACGCCCGTGTGGGTGTGTTAAAAGTCTTACATAAACTTTTGTGATCAATGTTTAAATTTTTTTTATAATAAGATACAATGATAATAAAATCATATAAATAAATAATTTTCTTTTAATATATATTTATGTTAATATATATATATATATACTTTATATCATTTAAATTTAATTATAAATCATATACGATAGATAAGACTGATTGTTTTGATTTATTTATCTAAAATGATTGCGAATAAACAAGAGCGGTCATTTAATTTATATGTGCAAACCAATTTATTACATAATAGTAGCTGATTTCTTAGTTATTTAATATATAATTATTATTTTATCATTTCATATTAGCAAAAAAATATAAAATAAATATTTATTCTGCACAAGGCGCAAATCTTAACCTAAGTATGTATCTCTTTAATAATTTTAAATATTAAGCATTTTCTAAATCTCAGGCTAAAATAAAAGAAAGAAATGATAATAAACTCAAAAATCAATATTTATATCGAGCAATAACGAAAATGACACAAAAAAGAGAAAAAAATATCGAAGATAGATAGGATTGACACGTGAATAAACTTTTCATAACCATAATTAACTTTTAAATTGCTAAATCATGATATAAAACCGAGCTGACATAGTTTCATTGTAACCAAATAGTAGGCATGAGATTCTTCAGTCCAGACGTTAGGTTTTTATGCGATAAATAATTTTTTGACCTAAAATATTTTTAAAAATAGGATCGGTTCATTAGTAAACAAATTATGTAATTAACAAAAAAGTTTTTTAAACATTGTTTAAGAGCTAAATATATTAATTCAATCAATAATATAAAAAATTTATACGATATTTTTTAAATAATTTTCATATAAATTTATATAGTGCATGGTGCATGTCTTATCCTAGTTATGTTTTAAAGCACAAATTATGTAAACATAAACTATGTGAACTAAATTCAATATAAAACTGAAACAAAAATCTTTAAAAAAGTCACAATAAATAAATGAGAATTAAAACAAATGAAAGTTAACTAAAAAAAACCAACATCATTAGTAATTTCTCTTATATCATTATTAAAAAGTTAACAATGAATCATTTTCGAGGTGACGTTGTGGAGAGAAACTTTTGTTTTTAATAAAATTTGCTTTAGGTTTTAGATTTAATGTCCATCTATACATATATAGGAATATAAAGATATAGACTTTTCTATTTTTTTTAAATCAAATATTTTAATGAATGCATATTCGATTAGAAGAGCATATGTTAATAAATGAAAATTAGAAAATATGTGGTATGGTATTTGATATCTTGCATATTTACATTGTTTTATCCATTCATTCATAAACATTTTCATCATATAGATTAGGATTTAGACATGTTTAGGTTGCATTTTGCATACATATGTCTCTATCAGGTATTTGAGTACCACATGGAGTTTCTGGAGACATTTGGGTGCATTTGGAGCTCAAAGGAGGTGATTAGAGTGGTCTTTGGACGAGCACTGCCTGGAGCGACTTCTCGGAGCGACTACATGAGGTCGCTGTGCACCACATCCCGGAGCGACTCATCCAGAGCGACTGCACGAAGTCGCTCGCGTTTTCACATCCGGAGACACACAAAGATGACCCTGGAGCGACCTCTCAGAGCGACCTACCAAGGTCGCTCCCGATCCAGAGCGACCCGTTGGAGCGACACACCAAAGTCGCTCGCGACCTCTCGCCCGGAGACACCAAAAATCGGCCCTGGAGCGACTTCCCGGAGCGACACCTGCAAGTCGCTCCGCGTTATTTTGCTGCCGAAAATCATGATTTCTTAAGGACCTTTTTGCAATTTATTTTGGACGTTTTGCACTTGGAAAAACCTATGTTTTAAACATCTTTTGTAGCCACCAGAGGCAGATTATCTTTTATCTTTTGATCTATTGAGAAATACACAAGAACTCTCTTGAGAAGTTCATCTCTTGGGTTTTGATTTGTTATGTTCTTGTGTTGATTTCTTATCTATTTCTTTACATGATTAATCTGAAATCCAATATGGGTTTAAGAGGAATCATGGAGATTAGTGAGTAATCACCTTTGGAATTCATGGGTTAGGGAGATTAAGGGTGATTAGGTTAGAGCTAGGATGTTTTAGTGTAGATCATTCATATTTCCTTGCTAGTAGAGTAATCATAATGCATCTTCTGAGTTGGCCACTCAGTTGTTGATCCTTAGGCATTTCTCACCCGAAAGGTGTTCGATGAAATGCCCGAGACAACTCTCCTAGGCTTTTAGTATACTTTGCCAAAGACATTTGTTGTTAAAGGTGCTAAGATAGCTAATAGACTTGTTAGTAATGATTGCTTTCATATTATTCAACCAAAGACATTTGATGTTTGAGATGTGTTAGCAAATGAGCATTCATCTAGACATAGAGCTTGCTTAGAATTGTGTCTAGGCTTAAGGTTGATAGTTTGATTGATCATTTGCCATCCTTAGTTCGATACTTGATCACCCAAGGTCTAATCCCTATGCCCATGAGTTCTCTTTTCCCTTAGTCAAGAAAGTATCATTTAGTTATTCCTTTTAATTAGTCATAGTTTTAAAACCCATCTAAATCATTGGTTGCACTTAGATTAAGTGAGTACTTGCATTCTCAGTGCTTTGATATCCCTCAGAACTGGTTCGACAATCATTTATACTACAACATTTGTCTTAGGAGCCTTGAAAACTCCTAACATCAAATTGGCGCCGTTGCCAAATTCTGAGTAGATTTCAACATTGAGATTTAGTCACTTGCTTGAGACTAAGTCATTTTTATTTTCTTTTGTTACTGATTCTTCTTCACCTCCCTTTAATCTACAGGTGTATGCACTTGAGGAGCAGGGGTCCATCAAACCTAGTTCCAAGAGCTGCAGATATCAGAGCTTTAGAGAGAGAGTGTGCTAGAAAGAGAAGAGAAGAAGAGCAACAGGCTCAATTGCAGAGATTGCACACTGATATGGGGGACATACATCAGCATGATGCAGGCGTAAATGGCGCGAATAACAATGCTCCAGCTAACCAACAGCGAGCAGCTCGACCAATTGACACTTACGACCGTCCCAACATTCATGGTCATAGATTGGGAATCCGAGCACCCGCTGTGGCAGCCAACAACTTTGAGATCAAATCAGGACTCCTCAACGTGATCGAGAACAACAAGTATCATGGCTTGGCTCTAGAGGATCCATTTGATCACTTGGACAGGTTCGACAGCTACTGTGGGTTGTCAAAAACTAATGGTGTGTCCGAAGATGCCTTAAAACTCAAGCTATTCCCTTTCTCTTTAGGGGATAAGGCACGTCAGTGGGAGAAGTCTCTACCCAGCGACTCCATCACCACTTGGGATGACTGCAAGAAAGCATTCTTGGAGAAGTTCTTCTCTACTTCAAGAACTGCTAAGCTGAGAAACGAGATTTCCAGCTTTCAACAGAAGAACTTGGAAGGCTTCAGTGAAGCCTGGGAGAGATTCAAGGGCTACCAAGCTCAATGTCCACACCATGGCTTCTCTAAGGAGAGCTTGCTGAGCACATTCTACCGTGGTGCTCTTCCTAAGTACAGAGCCAGACTGGATACAGCTAGCAATGGGTTCTTCTTGGGGAGAACTGAGGAGGATGCAGAAGAGTTGGTTGACAACATGGTAAAGAGTGATGCAGTCTACAGTGGAGACCACGACAGAGGCAGTAGGACAGATGATAAGCAGACGAGGAAAGAGATCAAAGCTTTGAAAAACAAGATCGACCTACTCATTGCTGAAAAAGCAACCCAAGAGCAGCTGAAGTTTGTTGGTAACTCCAAGCAGGAAGATCCACTTGCTGTCAATGAGGTTGAGGGTTTGGAAGGTCAAGAGGAGTTGTGTTTCATTAACAACAATGGTAGCTGGTACAAAAAGGAGCCCAACTTTCAGTACAACAACTACCAACAGAAATCCTATCCCAACAACCAACAGAGTGGTTATCCGCCTAGAAATAACCAGCAAGGCAGCTATCAGCCTCAGCAAAACCCCTCGTCTGGTTCCTCTGCTCCTCAAGAGAGCAGCACTGATACCTTACTGAAACAAATTTTGGAGTCTCAGACTAGAAGTGAGAAGCAAGTTGGTTATGAGTTGAAGAACCTTCATTCCAAGATTGATGGGAGCTACAATGAGCTCAACAACAAATTCTCACACCTTGCTTCTACAGTCAGGAATTTAGAGAATCAATTTGCTTCCATGAACACTCACCAGAATCGCCAGCAAGGATCTCTACCTGGAAAGTCTGACCAAAATCCCAAGGAGGCCAAAGCTATCACCCTTAGGAGTGGTAAGCAGTTACCTCCTAGAACCCTCACCAAGGATGCTGAGAAACTAGGTGAGGGGGTTGCCATCAACATAGATGATGAAGTGGTGATTGTTGATGAGAAGATCAATGACGAGATCTTGGAGAAGATAGTGGAAGCCAAAGGTAAAGGAAAGGTTGGAGAGGAGAAGAAGACAGTAAAGGATGGTGAAGTTGTTACTCCAGCAAGTGAAAGTTCTTTTGTTCCCCCTCCCTATGAACCCAAACTTCCATTCCCTGGTAGATTCAAGAAGCAGCTGCTAGAGAAGTACAAGGCTCTGTTTGAGAAGCAAATGAGTGAAGCTCAGGTTGTAATGCCCATCATCGATGCTTTCATGTTGATTCCCCAATACAGCAAGTTCCTGAAAGATATTGTAGCTGCAAAGAAGAAGGAGATGGAAGGCATGATGATTCTTACCCATGAGTGCAGTGCCATCATCCAGAGGCTTGATGTTCCAGAGAAATTAGAGGATCCAGGAAGCTTCACACTACCTTGTGCTCTTGGACCTATGGTATTTGAGAAAACACTACAAGAAAACAGGGGGATTCTGATGGCCGAAATCGTCAGAAATTCGTCGGAATAGACCGATCCTGACGAATTTCTGACGAACCAATCCGTCGGTATAATTTCGTCGGAAAAAAAAGATTCGTCGGAATTTCGTCAGACCTTCCGACGACTTTCTGACGAATACCGAGAAACGTCATTCTGACGAACTTCCGACGATATTCCGATGCGGACACACGAGACCAGAGTTCATCGGAAAAACTATATACCGAAGGAGCACGTTCCTCGGACTATACCGACGAACCGAGTCCTCGGAAAATACCGACGGACTATGGTTCGTCGGAATTTTCCGAGGAACCTTCTCCGTCGGTATTTTCCGACGACTTCGTTCGTCGGTATATTCCGACGCCCTCAATTCGTCGGAATATATCAATTTTAAATACGAATTAATTTTGCATTTTTATATATTTTTTATATTAAAAATTAATTAATAAATAAATAAAATCTGAAATTTAAAACTAATAATATTATAGAATTTAAATTCATACAAACCGAAATAGAAAAAAAAACATTCAGAAAGTTAAAAATTCATATAAACCGAAATAGAAAAAAAACATTCAGAAAGTTTTAAAAAGCAGAAAAAACTAAGAACTCGAAGACATCAAACGATCTAGCTTCTGCATTATCTCGGCGCTGAACTTCTTCTGGAGCGGGAATATATGCGGGAACCGAGTTTTGTTCATGAGACGATCCCGATGCACGGGAACTGCTCACCAAACTACGTCGAAGACGGGCTGCGGGGCGGGGTACATCCTCAGACCTAAAAAAAAATTAATACATCAAAAATCTTTTCAAATCATTTCTATTTTTAATGTTTTCATTTATATATTTACAAAAGGTTTTATAAACGTTTTAAAAAAAACTATTAAACCTTTTATTATACATAGTTTATTACAGGAAACTTATAAAAATTTATAAAAATTTTAAAATTTTTTATTATACATGATTTATATATATATATGTATACAAAATTATAAAATTTTTATAAATATAGAAAAATGTTGTTAAATATTTTTAAAATTTTAAAAAACATTTTATTATACATAGTTTATTACTGGAAACTTGAAAAACGTTTTTAAAAATAAAAAAACGTTTTAAAAATAGTAAAACGTTTTGAATTTTAACAAACACACAAAATAATTCCAAGAAAAACTAAAACAACAATCCAAACAACAATCCTAACTTATATATCCTAAACTATCCATTCAATCCTAAAATTTTCAATCAAACAACCTAAAATCCGAGATCTAACTTCCAAAACCCTAAAAAAATGAGATAAAACAAGGTTGGGATGATTCTTACATGATTTGGGGTTTGGGGAAGAGATATGAGGGTGAGAAGAGGATTCGCCGGTGATAGGAGCTCGAGAATGGTCGGAATCGCCGTGAAAGGGAGAGAAATCGCGGAGAGGATTGAGACAGAGGCGGAGGCGGAAATAACGAAGAAGGAAGAAGAAGGGTAATTATATTTAATGTTTCCGACGGACACAGGTTCGTCAGTATTCCGTCGGGATAATTAAATATATACCAATTGGCGGTTCGCGAAAATTTTCACGCGGTTTGGTTTTCCCGGGTAAATTGAAATTCCGACGGAATTGGTGTCCGTCAGTAGATTCCGACGGAATACTGACGACTTTTTCTGACCGAATTCCGACGACTTAGTGTTTAGGGGTTGATTACAAGTTTCTAAATGCAAAATCCAAATCTTTGATAATATATATAGTATTTGCATAAAGATTTAACAATAAAAATGTTTTTATAACACGATTTTACACAACAACATTTTTTGTAGTGTAAGATTAGATGAATATGATTGTATAAGTATATGAGTGTTAAGATGAGATGTTATGAAAACAATGATATGCATACATAAATATTTTAATGAGTTGTTATATTTGAACGGTTGTGATCTAATACTATACTAAACACTTATTATGTGTTATTTTCATAGTTTTGGCATCTAAATTTATAGATTTTTATGTTTAAAATTTTTTAGAAACACATGTCCTCGGTAATTCGTCGGAATATACCGACGACATTCCGACGAACTTGTGTAGTTCGTCGGAATATCGTCGGTAAATTCTGACGAATTACCGAGGACATTTCCAAACTTCAATGGAACCCTTTGTCGTCGCTATGTCGTCGGTATTTTGCGAGGGATTTCCGACGGAAACATGGTTCGTCGGAAATTCGTCAGAAAATTCCGACGGAATACCGACGACGGTAACATTTGTAGTGTAAGATTAGATGAATATGATTGTATAAGTATATGAGTGTTAAGATGAGATGTTATGAAAACAATGATATGCATACATAAATATTTTAATGAGTTGTTATATTTGAATGGTTGTGATCTAATACTATACTAAACACTTATTATGTGTTATTTTCATAGTTTTGGCATCTAAATTTATAGATTTTTATGTTTAAAATTTTTTAGAAACACATGTCCTCGGTAATTCGTCGGAATATACCGACGACATTCCGACGAACTTGTGTAGTTCGTCGGAATATCGTCGGTAAATTCTGACGAATTACCGAGGACATTTCCAAACTTCAATGGAACCCTTTGTCGTCGCTATGTCGTCGGTATTTTGCGAGGGATTTCCGACGGAAACATGGTTCGTCGGAAATTCGTCAGAAAATTCCGACGGAATACCGACGACGGTAACATTTATATCTCTCAATCGGAATGTCGTCGGAAGTTCGTCGGTATATTCCGACGAATTTCCGACGACTACAACGGTTATATGTTTTATCAGAATGTCGTCGAAAAGTCGTCGGAATATTCCGACGAGCCATTTTTCCTCTGAAATTCGTCGGAAATGGCCGACGGAATTCCGACGACTTCAAATTTTTTGTTTTCGTCGGAAATTGGTCGGAAATCCGTCACAAACGTCCGACGAATTTTAATCCGTCGGAACCTCGGTCGGAATTCGGCGTGTTTTCTTGTAGTGAAAGTCTCTGCGATTTGGGAGCTAGTGTCAGCTTGATGCCTTTGTCTGTTGCAAAGAAGCTTGGATTCACTCAGTACAAGAAGTGTAGACTCTCTCTGGTGTTAGCTGATCGTTCAGTGAAGTATCCTGTGGGCATCTTAGAGGACCTTCCTGTGAAGATTGGAAGGTATGAGATACCTACAGATTTTGTGGTGCTTGAGATGGGTGAGGAGGCTCAAGACCCATTGATTCTAGGAAGGCCATTCTTAGCTACAGCAGGAGCTATTGTTAATGTGAAGGAAGGCACGATTGATCTCCATTTGGGTAAAGAGAACATCCTCCACTTTGACATCAAAGGGAAAATGAGGAAACCAACTGTGTTCGGGCAAGCCTTCTACATTGAAGAGATGGCCACTCCTGCTGATGAGCATCTTGAAGAGTTACCACCTGAAGATGACGAGGAGGGAGCATCTCCCTCTACTCATTCCCTATAGAAGGTAAACCACCACACTCCCTTGTATATACCATTTCATTTTTGCATATTAGTCTTCTTTTCGGTATCTCTCTCTACTTGACAACACAGAGACTGTGTAACTCAAGTTTGGGGGAGGTACCAAGTATTTGATCATGTTTGCTTTGATGTTGTTTTATTGAGTCATGCATGGCATACCTATTTGCATAGATAAAAAAAAAAAAAATCAATCATTTAGTTTGCATCATTTGCATTTTTAGGAGAGTCTAGAGCATATAGGTTGCATTCACTTGCATTGGGAGCAATGATTTTGAATGCCTTGTAAAGAACACTACGTTGCACTTGACTAGCTTTTGCACCTCTCAAAAAGACTTGTATGTTTCGAGCCTTGAAAACTCTTCCTGAAACTTGTTGATTGCTGAAACTCAGTCTTTGAAGCCAACTACAACCTTATTTGAACTGAACGAACTTAATGCTTCTTGCTCATGGTCCCTTGTGTACTGAGTCATGGCTATACACACTTGAGTTGTCACATCTTTTATACCAATCTTTTTGACAAACTCTAGTGGTAGACCACTCCCAAAACCTTTTCCTCCTTTTAAGCTTTCATTGTTTGATGAGTGAGGCCTTTTTCGGAAAGTCTTACATGTGCATAATGTTGAAAGTATCGGGAACGACAATGCTTGATCTTCATTCTTGCTAGATTGGGCACTCTATTGTCTAGCTATAGGTGGGGGTGAGTGTTGTGATTATGATTTGGGAGAAATGAAAAAGGAAAAGAATAGACTCTTTGTGTTTAAGTGAATTGTTCTATTGGGACCAGTATAGAAGCCTCTAGCTCAAGTTTTGAAAAGTCTTGGCCCCCAGCCTAAAAAAAAAAAAACGGAAAAAGAAAAACGAAAAAGAAAGAAAAAAAAAAGAAAAAAAAAAAGAAAAAGGGGGCTAGCAAAGTTGTTAGGAGCTAAGAAATGTTTTGAGGTTGTGAAAAATCCCTTGTAGATTTCAAAGAGAAGGAGTTAAAGTTCTTAGGATCTTTTGGTGAGAGATGTGAGTTGGGTTTGACATTTGGGAATGATTGTGTAATTGTATGTTTGGAAAAATGGTAGAACAATGGAGATTGAGCATTGTATGCATGAGTTGATCCCTTTCTTAGATATATTATGTGCAATGTCAAGGCTACTTGTTTCGAGAGTAAACCACCTTAAAGATCATATGTTTTGAACCTCTTGAATCACTTGAATAAAAGCCTTCCCTTACCCAACCAAATGACTTGGACCAACTGACCATTTGCAAGAATTCACCTGATGTTTTGTGCTTAATGAATGTGAGAGTTGGTTGATTTGAATGTGTGGATGCTTGATGATGAGTGTAAGAACAAAAAGAGTTAAGATAGGCCTAGAGAAGCTAGAGTGTAATAAGAGAGTGTGCTAGTTGTGTTTCTTTTGGCTATGTGCTCCCACCTTCAACCTCTCTTGCATATTTACATTGTTTTATCCATTCATTCATAAACATTTTCATCATATAGATTAGGATTTAGACATGTTTAGGTTGCATTTTGCATACATATGTCTCTATCAGGTATTTGAGTACCACATGGAGTTTCTGGAGACATTTGGGTGCATTTGGAGCTCAAAGGAGGTGATTAGAGTGGTCTTTGGACGAGCACTGCCTGGAGCGACTACATGAGGTCGCTGTGCACCACATCCCGGAGCGACTCATCCAGAGCGACTGCACGAAGTCGCTCGCGTTTTCACATCCGGAGACACACAAAGATGACCCTGGAGCGACCTCTCAGAGCGACCTACCAAGGTCGCTCCCGATCCAGAGCGACCCGTTGGAGCGACACACCAAAGTCGCTCGCGACCTCTCGCCCGGAGACACCAAAAATCGGCCCTGGAGCGACTTCCCGGAGTGACACCTGCAAGTCGCTCCGCGTTATTTTGCTGCCGAAAATCATGATTTCTTAAGGACCTTTTTGCAATTTATTTTGGACGTTTTGCACTTGGAAAAACCTATGTTTTAAACATCTTTTGTAGCCACCAGAGGCAGATTATCTTTTATCTTTTGATCTATTGAGAAATACACAAGAACTCTCTTGAGAAGTTCATCTCTTGGGTTTTGATTTGTTATGTTCTTGTGTTGATTTCTTATCTATTTCTTTACATGATTAATCTGAAATCCAATATGGGTTTAAGAGGAATCATGGAGATTAGTGAGTAATCACCTTTGGAATTCATGGGTTAGGGAGATTAAGGGTGATTAGGTTAGAGCTAGGATGTTTTAGTGTAGATCATTCATATTTCCTTGCTAGTAGAGTAATCATAATGCATCTTCTGAGTTGGCCACTCAGTTGTTGATCCTTAGGCATTTCTCACCCGAAAGGTGTTCGATGAAATGCCCGAGACAACTCTCCTAGGCTTTTAGTATACTTTGCCAAAGACATTTGTTGTTAAAGGTGCTAAGATAGCTAATAGACTTGTTAGTAATGATTGCTTTCATATTATTCAACCAAAGACATTTGATGTTTGAGATGTGTTAGCAAATGAGCATTCATCTAGACATAGAGCTTGCTTAGAATTGTGTCTAGGCTTAAGGTTGATAGTTTGATTGATCATTTGCCATCCTTAGTTCGATACTTGATCACCCAAGGTCTAATCCCTATGCCCATGAGTTCTCTTTTCCCTTAGTCAAGAAAGTATCATTTAGTTATTCCTTTTAATTAGTCATAGTTTTAAAACCCATCTGAGTACTTGCATTCTCAGTGCTTTGATATCCCTCAGAACTGGTTCGACAATCATTTATACTACAACATTTGTCTTACGAGCCTTGAAAACTCCTAACATCAGTATTAGAATTTTAGTATATTGGTATTACTGATATTTTTAATTTATAGAACTACAAAACACATCGGTTTCTCGGTTCGGTCCGATTTAAAACCGAACCATTCGGATTGGGGAAATCTTCATGTACTGTTTATTAATTTTTTTTTCGTGTACTGTTTATTAAAAAAATTCTTTTTTTTTTCAGAAACCAGTTTTGAATGGGGTTTCATAGAATATATGAACCGCCTGTCTTTATGCCTTTCGCTAGTTCTCCTCTTGTGTTCAAAGTGGGACGTGGAAAATGAGTTCATCAATGAGGGTTTTATCAGAACAATTGATGAGTGCTGAAGAATTTAAAAATGTTATCATTCAAGACGAATAATCGAAAATCATGTTTGAGACTCATAATAGTGTGTGATGCACGATCAAGAACATGCTCGCCATACAAAGGACATAAGGAAAACTTGTAGCAAGGCCCATTATAGAATGCTTATTTATACACACGTTTATTGGGCTTAAATAATCATCAATGTGTAGTTATTTATCCAACGATACTAGGTGGCAATTAAAGCTAAAGGCCTAAATAAAGTTAACCCAAAACATTGAAAACCGGAAACCCTAGTAAATTAAAGAAAAACAGACTATATATTTGTAGTTGTCTCAAATCTCAAGCCGTAGCAGAGATCCACTCATCGTTATTTTGATAGATATTCGATTTTTGAGTTCTTGATTTATATCTCAGTCCCTGTGTTCTTCTTTGTTTGCTCATATGCTTTGGATAGTTTTTAATTGTTAGTTTAAAAAAAATAGAGATTGAAAGGCCTTCATAATCCCAGCTAAGTTGATGAGGTACTTATCTGATTCATGGGAGGCCTAAACCAATGTTGCAAGTTTCGCTGATAATACCTTCTTCTTTTTAATCCCAGAAGGTGTTTTATTAGTAACTTCGCTTACATTTCATTCTACCTTCAATCTCAATTTTAAGATTCAACTGTATGAAACTCTTTTACCCAGTTCTAACTACACCAGATTTCGCTTTGTTATTGATTTGATTTTACTAGTTACATTTCGTTTTATTTTGGTGATGTCACTGATCGTATTATTATCTTTTTACATGTTAATATAATGTAACAAGCCTCAGAGAAAACTACATTCTAAAATAACGACAGGTATCTTATTGTCTTTGTTGTAGTTATGTTTATGGTTGCACATAACTTTATTTGAATCATATTAAACTATCTAAAACACTTACAAAGATAAATGATGTTGCCTTATTCCTTTGATTGTAACATAGCTTTTTAATTGTTTTTTTTTAAAGCGGGCATGTATCAATTTTAATGAGCTTACATGATTTTATTATAACATGGTCACAGATTTAAAGAAACTACATATGACAACAAAAGCAAACCATACTACGTATTAGTTACTTTTTTTTGTGCGAACCGTACTTGAATTATAACTTGAAATAGAGTATTACTCATCCATCAAAGGAGTTACTAACATTGCATATTTTACGATTAAAGATAAACCAAGACCCCTTACAAAGTTACATGGTACTATTAAACGATTACAAAAATAAGCTAGATTGTAGAGAAAACACAGAAACTCTTAATTGGAACTAATACGTTTTGTTTTGTGGACGCGCAAAACTAATCAGTTGAGCATGTATGTACTATATGGAATTAAGGAATAATGAATACTTCTCACCATTGACTCCAAAAAAAAACGAATACTTCTCACCCAAAAGTACGGTTTGATATCTTCGAGAATTGGCATGAGTCAATGGGCTTGGATAAATATTAATGGACTAGTAATATAATGATAGGTCCCCAAGTAACGGCCTAAACGGCTAAAACGAAAAACACGAAACAAAATGAACTTCCGGAAAACATTACAAGTTTATAACTATTAGAAGTAGAATTTTCAATTTTGTAATAGACTTGAGCTTGATATTTTGCTTGTAACCTTTATGGCTTTAAAGCCCATAAATGAAAAGGTTGACAAAAAGAGAAGAAGTAGAATTAAATTAGCATTTACATAAGGTCTTGATTGGTAAAGCAATAGCATTAGTATTATGTTTTACATTATCCAATCAATAATTATTAAAAAAAACATTTAGAGAAGCATTTACTAAATGCTAATGCTCTCTGTCTAATGCTCTCATACGAAGTTTTTATAAGAGCATTTGCATTTATAATTTATAAAATTAAGGAAAATATATAATTAATTCATTTATTTTATTTAATAATATTATAAAATTATTTTTATATCTAGAAAATAAAATTTTGATTTCTAAAATTAATTTACAATAAATATATTTTTTTAAATAATATTTCACATTTAAAATATAATTTAATTTATATAATTTAATTTATTTTAAATGTGAAAAAAAAATATTTTAAAAATAAATATTTTAATATTTTTCGATATAAACATAAATTTTAAATGATTAAATAAAATAAATCAATTATATCATTTTAATTTATATGTTAATATAATTATATATATATTAGAAATATATTCATTAAAAATAAATATATTACATATTATATACTAATTATTATAATAATTTTAAATAGCATACTCATACTGGTCTACCAATCATCTAATTACAAAGTTTAGCAAAAGCATATAGCTCCTCTAGCATATAGCTCCTCGAGCATACTGCTTCTATAGCATACTGCTACTACTAATGCTAATGTTCTACCAATCAAGGTCTTAGCAAAAAAAAAACTATTAGAAGTAGAAAGCAGTAGTACCAGCTCCGCGCTCTCTCTTATCTCTCTCGTATATTTTAGAGAGAGAGCGTTGACGCTTTGTTCATCGGATTTTTCCGATTAAAGTTCCCGATGGTTGGGCTTATGATTCTGGGAAGCGGTGGATCGTTTATCACCGTCTTCGCCGGCTTATGGTCTCCGAAAGGGATTGCTCCCATAGCATCATCCTTCGTCGGCTTCTCACCGGTTTTTCGGTTGGTCTCGATCTGCGTTTTTGTTCTTCTTTAGTCTGATCGACTCTTGATCTGAAGCTTCGATGTCTCTTTCCTCTCCTTGTTTAGGGTCGTAGCCATCTTCAAGCTTATCTGAATCATTAAAGATGGAGTTTGCTCATGCAGGAAAATTGGTGCTCGGATCGATTGAAGACGATTGATGATTTTTTTTTTAAAAAGCATATATCTGTTACTTTAGATTTTGACTTGAACTTCCGTGAAGGTCGCTTTGGTCGGCCTTTCACCGGTTTGGCTTCGTCGTTGACGGAGCGCCGTCGCGCCTTTTCGCTGGCACCGGAGGAAGATGTTGGATCCGCGTCTTGACTCGTGTCCTTAGAGCGCAAGACGTTCGTACACGTGGTGGTGTCGTGACTCCTTTTTCTCAATGGGCCGTAAATTACTGGTTTAATGGGCCTATGTTTTGGGTCGTTTAGTTTTCTGTTGTTTGTATATTGGGCTTTCTGTTAGGTCTTTTCGTTTAGGTGTACCTTTGTTTAGGCCTTTTGTATCATATTGTGTTGGGCTTTGGTCTTTGGCCTCTGTCCCATTAATAAATTTACCGGTGAAAAAAAAAAGCAGTAGTACCTAAAATTATCAACTTCTTCATCCGTAACAATACTTTCCTTATCTCTTAATTCAAAGGAAAATTTCCAATTATTATATATAAAACCGTATAGATAACTACATATAAGATGGAAGTATATAAGCTAACAATTAATAAGAATATATTTACTTACCAATAGTCAACTTTTACCGCGTGATCCATATATATTACCCACTTTTTTCCCACGCTCATAAAACTCTATCTCAACCTTCTTTAATTCAATCGTTATCTCCCCCTCCTTACTTGGGGCTCAAAAGAGCTCATATAATTTTGTTAATGTCAGTTTCATCAAACATACTCAAAGAGAATTCTCGCGACTTGTTGCGAGAAGAGGAACCTGGTGATGATGAAGTCGAATTTCCCATTAAC
This sequence comes from Brassica rapa, assembly GCF_000309985.2. NCBI lineage: Eukaryota > Viridiplantae > Streptophyta > Magnoliopsida > Brassicales > Brassicaceae > Brassica > Brassica rapa. Next base: position 38,058,217 of record NC_024803.2, on the reverse strand, counting down.
GATGAGGACGAAGATTTTTCGATAACGAGTATTAGGATTGTTTTGGTAGACTCAGATCCTGAATCCTTATGCCTCATGAAGAACCTCATGACACAGTACTCTTACCAAGGTATCAAATCACATTTAATTAGGGTTTCTTTTAATGTTTTTAACTTTTTATCAATTAGTTTTAAATTAGGGTTTATGATTAGGTTTTAATTAATTTGTTGTTAGTAAGGGATTTTAAAAACGGAGCTGAAGCTATTGCTTTCTTGATGATGAGCAAGCATGAGATCGATTTAGTGATTTGGGATTTTCACGTGCCCGAGATTAATGGACTGGAAGCTCTCAAAACCATTGGTAAAGAGATGGATTTGCCCGTAGTAAGTACGTAAAATTTCATGATATATTAATCTTTTCTATATAAAACATACATAATATCTTATTCAAAGCTAATGTCAAATTATTTTCAAGTAATGTCTCATGAACACAAGAAGAAAACTGTGATGGAATCGACAAAACGAGGCTCATGTAACTTTCTCCTGAAGCCAGTGAGCAAAGAAATCATTGCAGTTCTATGGCAACATGTTTACCGCAAGAGAGTATCTATATATTCCGTTGAATCAAATCCAGAAGAAAATGTCGGTTTAGATCAAGATGATATTGATCTCTATCAGACCAACTCCAATAGCGGAGAACAAACCAGTTCCTATCAAAAAGAAGGCAAGAACAAGAAACCGCGGATGACTTGGACACCTGAACTTCACCAACTGTTTGAAAAAGCGGTCGAGAAAATGGGCGGTGTTGAACGTAATCATTCACACGAATCTCTTGTGAATATTCAGTTTTTTTTTTCATGTTATTCATTTATTATCTTATTTTTCATTTTGACTATGTTAAATGCAGAGGCCGTTCCAAAGCAGATTCTCAAATGTATGCAAGAAGAAAAGGATGCGGAAGGACTCACTAGAAACAATGTAGCCAGTCATCTTCAGGTAATTATTATCTATATCAATTTTATGTTATTCTAGGCGTTTTGTTTCTTACGAGACAAAACCCCAATATTTAGAGCTAAGAATTTACATACATTGTGATGGCAGAAGTACCGTCTAAATTCAGGGAAAAAGTCATCCATGATCCAGGAAACTCGAGAAGATTCTGAGTGGCGTAATGCTGGACCAAACACCGCTCTCACGGCTTCTAAACCGCTACCAAACTCCATCTTCGGTCTCCATACTAGAGTACCGTATTTTGCGAACGATCAAGACGCAAGAAACGGCCCCATGCAGTATCCTTCAACCAATTACTTCACAATGGACAATGGCCATTTCATGACCAACTCTTTTGCTAATCTACCTTATACTGACTCGTTTCATCAGCAACAACAACAACAATTTCAACATCAGCAGTACTCCAATTCTTCTCTTCAGTTACCTTCCGTGATAACCAAACAAGAGTTTCCATACGTGTCAGCAGCCCTGGAAAATCCCGATCTCATAGCTAATGAAAATTCACTCTACATGGACTTGGGAGACTATTTGCAAGAAGGACTTAGCGATTTCGATAAGACTAATCGTTATTGACTCGTCGAAGGGAGGTGATATATGAATTCGTCTCTTTGTCGTAGCTCTTCTCTCTTCCCCCTGATTTTTCTTTTCATGTTCTTATTAAGGTTTTTTGAACCACACAATCGCTCATCGGATACCTTCGTTCGATTTGCATTTGGCGTGGTAGTATTTCTGTTATTTTGGTGGAACTATATAGTTTTAGTTGTGAGTGATCTATAATCACTTGCGTAGATATAGTTGATTTAATTTAAATGGCAAAAACTGATCGTACTCATACGGTTTCCTATGTACTTTTAGTTTGCACTTTAGAATTTCATTATACACTATTTTCTTTTTTTAAGGTGTAAATATAAATTTTTCTACCAAATTTTAAGTTTTTGACAGATCGTACAAAGAAAATTAGTAGCAGAAAACAAAAACAAAAATCTAAACAATACCAAAATACAAAAGAAAAAGCGCAACCACAACACCACTAAAAAGAGACAATAGTCATAAGCCTTGTCCATGCATGCTTTCGTTTTTCGTCACCAACTTCTTTTATTCAGCCAGCTATCAAATGCTGAAGCTTGAAAGTTTAACAGAGCTTTTCATTCGTGCATGCTCTTTTGTTATTTGTAATCTTTCGAGAATGAAATTTCTGAGATATATTGAGCTAATCTATTTTTGTAGTCATGCTTGAATAAGGACATTACGAGACTGTTAACTTGTTGTGATTACGAATAAATACGTAGGCCCGATGGTGGGAGGTGATGTTTCTTGGGATTTAATTAGCATTTTTTCACGATTAAGCCTTTTTGTTTTGTTTTAGCAAATTACTAAAATAATAAAAGAACTCTCATCATTAACTAAACAATCAACAAACACGATACCTTTGATAATCACATTCTCTAGGCAGGCAGTAAGCCATTCTGGATTACTAAACAGTTGCGGGTTACTAGAAGACTTAACTAGTAATTAGTGGATACAGACAAGCATGGAGGCTGCAGTGTTAATCTGGATTATCTACTATATTTATACACTACAATGGCGCTTCATTTCTTCTGTAAAGATTTTCCCAACTTTCGGAATATGAAGATAGATAACTTTATTTTTAGATTAAAATAAGATATTGAGAGGAGTGGAGGTAGTCAACCAAAACAAAACTAATGGCATATTGTTACAAACGAGAGACAGCGCGGAGAGTGACACGGAGCACATGGAACCAGCTGATTCCAGGAGAAGGCTACAGCAACTTGGCCACGTGGGAGAACACTTGTATAGGACCCATTGACAAGAACTCAAACAAAAATAACCAGTGTATGATTGAAGTCATTAAAGTCTTATGTTACGTTATAAGAAAAAAGCAAGTTTACGTATCACTTACGCAAATAAACGAGAAGAATATATAAAAATTCGTTGTTACCTCTGTAATATTCAGGAACTTGCCACTTTGCAATATCGAAATCAAAGTTATCTAAAAGACATCTACATATGGTTCGGAAAAAAGACAAGACAGAACATCTAATCAATGATCAATCAATAATCCCCACAGACATAACAAATGTCGAGACACAAAGTAAACTGCTTTACTTTTTGGTTAAGAACCAACCAGAGGACGACAAAAGTTAATAATGTAAGGTTTATTAATTTCAAATAACTTAATACTACTAACAATCATCCCACTCATCAAAAAGAGTCGAGCATTAAAGAAACAAAAAGATAAAAAGGTGAAGTAAGCAAAGAGACCGACACCATCGTTCAACCTGAATGTACTCTTCTCAGGTGTCGTGTCCTTCTTCCCTCTTTGACTTTGCCATGTTTCGATCATTAGAAGAGGAAAACAAAAACAAGAACTTGAACAAGATAACTAAGGTTGTCGGTGGATATCGGAATTAACCGTTAATTTGGATTAGACGATAAACGATGAGATCATCCTTATGAGTAACAGACTTGTTAAAAAAAACATATGGTAAAACAATCTGTACAAGTAAAGATTCTCAACAAATCTGAATGTATCCTATGGTTTTTGTTGATTTTTTATTTCATGCACAGAAACGAACAATCGAATAGAATACACAAGAAGAGAACATATTCCAAAAGTCTGGAAAATTCAAAGAGAATTTGAAGAAAGAAAAAAAATTAATGAGTAAAAAAAAAAATGTTTTTTTCACTTTTTTGTTGTTGTTGTTGCTGTGAGGGGGTAAGAGAATTTACCAGCAGAGAGTACAAACCAACAACCCCCATGTGTAACAGAGGATGATCAGCGTGAGTGTCCATACAAATCATAAGGTGCCCAAAGAGTATCAAGTGGACAAGGCTTTCTCGAGTCTAACCGGAACCACGGTTTACCACTACCAGACCAATGCAACAAGCTAACCGGACCGGGATGTAGATCTCTGCAGCTCCCTCTCACGTTATCTCCTCCTAAACCGTGCTGATTCCACCGATGCTCAATCGGCGCCACCTCTCCGGCGAAAACCAGCAAGAACGGCGGCAAAGAGCCCAGCTCGTAAATCCGATCGCTCTTCTGAATCTCCATCCACCTCTCGATCACCTCCGTGTACCCCACGCTCCTCCACCTCTCGAGATCCATCACCATCACCCCCGTGTTGAAGTAGCACGGGCTCCTCCCTCTGAACGCGCCGGAGAATCTCTCGTCGGACCAGAACGCCGGCGTGAAATACTTCGTGAAGTTCGCGTGGCAGTACTCCGGAGCTCCGATCGTTTTCGACCCCAGATTCGTCCTCCATAGCTTGGCGATGTCGTCGACGACGATCAGATCGGAGTCGAGGTAGATCACGCGCCTCACGCAGGGCTCCAACATGTCAGCCAAGTAGTTTCTAGCGTAATTCAACGGCTGCTCGAGGGCCTGCCTCACGGAGGTCGAGATCATGGACCGCACGATCTCCGGATCGAAATAGTAAACCTTGAATTTCAATTCGGGGAAGCTCGCGCGAACCAAAGACTCCAGGTCCGTCTCGGAGACGAGGAAATGGAAGAAGACGCTCTCGGGGCACGACGAGTGCTGGAGAATCGAGTGCACCGCGGCGATCGAGCCGCGGAGGTACTCGAAATCGAGAGTGATCGCCACGTGGACCAGCGAAGGGCTGCAGACGCCGATTCCGGCGTCTGCAGCAGCGCAATCGGCTGCATTGCGGAAGAGAGGGGCTCTCCTGAAGGAGAATCTATGCGGCGGCGCGTCGGAGGATGGGAATCGGAGGTAAGCGTCGAGGTGAGAGGATCTGATGGCTTCAGCTGGTGGAAAGGATTGGAGAGAAGGTGAGAGGACGATGATGGCTAATAGAGCGGAGACTAAACCGGAGAATCGCATGATCCAGAGCATCCTGAGACGACGACGGCCTCCGCGTTTCTTCTTCTTGGATTTGAAATCGAACCACCGATCGTCGGCGGCGATGGAGGCGAGGTACGACCGAAGGAAAGCTAGGGTTCCTTTGATGTCCGCCAGAGTTTTTCAATAATGCATCTGATGGTGGAAGACAGATCCAATATCGAAAGTAACAACTTTTTCTTTTTTTTTTTAGTTTTAATTCTTTTTTCTGGGAAGAATCAAAGAGCTTTGCCGTGGGATCGAAGCGACCTGAGAGAGGAGGAGAGGAATAAAACCTAAACCAGAGGAAGAAAGGCGTAAGTTAGGAGGGGCGGTGCTACGGTGCGCCACCGTCTGCTCTCTTTAAACGCCCTCTCCTCTTTCTCTTCTCTCTATTTTAGTATTATAGGAAGATGAAGCAGAGATAGAGATAGAGAGAGAGAGAAATAGAGATTTTGCCTAATGACTTCTTCCTTCAATTTCTCTTTTGCCAACAAACAGATTATTGTGTTTTCTACTTCTTCCTTAGTTGTATCCGCTAATCATAGCCATTTTTGTATTTTCTCTACCGCCTAATCAGAAATTAATATTAGTATCAAATAAAATCGTAACGTGTGATTGAAATTGACGTTTTTTATGGCAATCAAATATTTTGTATTTACTATACAAATACTTTGAATTTAATTACAAGTATCCAATTCTTATAGCAGTAAAGATCATTAATTTTGACATCAAATTACTTAAAAATGGTTTTCTAATAGTATCTTGTATTATACGAACTTACATTATATAAACTTCAATTTTCATTCAAAGATTAAAAGGTTTATGTCTAAATTCCGAATCTGCACTTGAACTAATACTAGAAAATTCCAAACCAAACGCGAACCAAAATCCAAATCAAACATCAGTCGTTTAATTATATATATATGCATTTCTTATAAGTTAGAAATATACTAGTATATTTCACCCGAGCAAAGCTCGGGTATTTAATTCATTGTTCTTTTTTTCTTATCTTTAATTGATAACAAAAACCTTTTTTTAGTTTAATTTAGTAAAAGTAAATTTGAATAATCGGAAGAAAATAAATTATGATAACATGATATTTAAGTATATTAAAAAATTGCATACTTTAGATAGTATACTTGGTTGACCAATATTATTGTAGATGTAAGCATACTTAAATAATTATTTATAATATTTTATTTTTGTTTTAACGAATTCACCTCAATCATATCTAGATATATTTATATATGTTAATCCTATGATATTTATTATATAAATTACCGTCCAAAATTAGTCATTTAAGAGTTTTACCAATTCGATATTTAATAATTGGTCAGCCATACAATGTTTACAACACTAACTATTGTTTAAAAAGAAACAAATTTAGTGGTCAAGGTTTTGTTCTATGCCTACTTTGAATAATTAAAAGGTTTTGCATCTGACCTATTGATCAAAACATGAACAGGAATGTGGGTTGAGAGTCTTCGTGTAAGTTATCTCCTTTCCCTTTAATTCTTCTTCAATCGTTGTCGACTTCAATTTAAATTATTTGTTTTAAGCTGAGAATCATTTTCTACATTGAAAACAGTAATGAGAAAAGTGATGATTCCTCTGAAAAAAAAAAGAAAAAAAAAACAAAAACATAAGGAATGCAAACTGTACAACAAAACATAATTAATTGCTGGAATTAAGATACTTTATCACTTATTCATTTACTATACAGCCACCATCAGATTAAAAATTCGTCCAGAAAAGAAAAAGAAAGAGGATAGGATGTTATCAATATCAAAATAAAATTATGGGAGAGATGAAAGCATCAGTTACCTCATGGAAGAAATTAAACTGTTTGAAACCATTTAATAAACAAATTTGTTGAATAACTGATTTTAATGTAGGATGAGGAGGTGGAGATCGTGGCAAGGAATACAAAAATTTTGTTCTTTTTTTCGTTGGAAATATAGATGTCAAAAACTGCTTTGTTTCAATTTTTTTTAACTTTTTTTGATAAATGAAACTTAAAACATGTGGCAAAATAGGATTGGTTGTGTGACTTGTGATTTAGTATATAAGGGATATCGGTATAGCCGTACAAGTGTCACAGACATTTCTAAACTAATCAGATTCGAAAACAAAACAAAGACTGAAAGATTCATAAGTCTATTGATAAATTAGATCTTCATTACGTTACGTGCTTAACTCTGTTTGTCTAAAATAGTTGATACTGTTCGGCGGTTAATGTGTCACTTCAAACACCAAAACCATCGCCGTCCTTTGACTAACTATCCATCCGGATAACCCGGTCTGGTCTATTGAACCGAAATTAATTATGCGGTGGTGTGTTTGTGTATTAAGGATGTTCTAATGCAAATGGAACAAGTAAATTTGTTTGTGTATTAACGATGATCTAATTTGTTTGTTTTTGTTCGGTTCTGCAAAAAAATGGGAACCGAAAAACCGAACCTGAACCGAACCAAATTATCCGAAACCGAAACCGGACCAAAACTTTCAAATACTCGAATAACTGAACTGAAACCGGACCAAAACTTTCAAGTACCTGAATAACCGAATTGAAACCAAAACCAAACCGATAAGCAAACGGATACCCGGATATCCGAAAAAAACAAGTTTATGTACTCTCGAACTTGAGTTTGACAAAAAGAGTGAAAACATTGTTACTTATGTATTCACTTTTATTATATATATGGTATTTCTATATTAAAATACAATAAATACTTATAAAGCAACACTTTAGTGACTCAAACTAGTTGGATTCACAATTATACAAGTATTTAACCATTAGACCACTTAAATTAACATGTTAACTAATATATATATATATATTTGATTCGTATATTAAACGGGTATTCGAAACCAAACCAAACCGAAATTTCATAAGTACCTATTGGATATAAGAATGATTTATCCGATATACCCAGAACCAAATAGTTCTTACCCGAAACTGAACCCAATACCCGAATGTCCAGGGCTAATTAATTTAGTGCCAATATAACTTAATTACATTCATATATCAAGGGATGCATTTAAAACTTTATACTACGAGTAATTTGTCTATTGATGCAATAAAGTGGAGATTTTTGGATCAAGTGAACCCCATGATTCATGATTTATGACGGATGAGTAGTAGATACAAGGAACATTATTTTCCTGTGAAACTCTGAACCGTATTTTTTTTGTCTACTTATTGTTGTTCGTGTTGGGAAATAAGAACTGAAAGCACACAAATAACTAAATCTTCAATTTTATAGCGGATGTTGGATATTTGACCAGAAATAGGATATTTTAAAAGCAAGCTGGTACACTTTCTTGGCTTGATTTAGGGAATTATGTTAAAATTTGTTGTGTAGTTTGCATATTTGATGAGACTAATCTGTTAACAAATCATTGTCATATACTGTATACGATATCTTGAGTGATCTTTACATTCATTTTCATTTATCACTGGATTATTGTATTGCAATTCACATGAAGAAAATTGTCGGTAATATTATATGTACGCAGCCTACTTAAAGCCAAGGAAAAATTCTTCTTCATCCTCTTTCAAACCCAAACAAATTTTTTTTTTATAATCAGTAGGTATGTAACCTACTTAACACCTTGTAGCCATCATCTTCTTCTTTAAATTTAAATATTATAGTTGGACATTTAAATAATATCCCAGTGTTATAGTTGAGATGTCCCATTGTATGAAACTAGAAATGCTTCTATAAGGAAACAATGTTCACTCGAAGAGACAAATGCGAATCAATATACAACAAGTAAACCCATATTTTGGTAACAATCACGAATGGTTCTTTTTTTGGGGGGGGGTCAAATCATGAATGGTTCATATGTCATTGTATAACTGTAGTATACATATTTCAAGAGTTTAATAGAAAATGAATTGCACAATTCATTCATTTAATGTAATGAATTATTCGTGACACAAGATTACATAATCAATAAACAAATGTTTCATATTGTATAACTTGTTTTCTTTTATGGACCGACCACAAAACTCCATGTGCCACAATAACGGTGGAGTGTTCGTTCACTACTCGCCTACGGGGACTTTATGTTATTTGGTCAACTCCCTGGTTAATAAATTATATACTCGGTTTTAATAATTTGAACGTTACTTCAAAAGTACACATGTTAACGTATGTATTATAGAGAGGCATTAGTATATAAACAAAGTAGTAAGTTTTCGTTTAGATATTTAATTGAGTAGGATAAATGTTGATTTAAACAAAGGCATTAATTTTCTTGATTTAGTTTAAATCTTACTGTTAGTGTGGTTTTGTTTTAAATCGTACCTTTATCTTTTAGGGTTTTAGCTTAAAATAAAATTGATATATATGTATTTGATTGCTTGGGCCATAAGCAAGAACCTAGTTAAATGTTTAGGAGTTAGCCCTATTCTATATTTTACCAACTTCGAGGAGAAAAATAAAAGTGAAAGATTGATCAGAAGTGAAAGTACCGTATGCCGAGAATCGATAGCTGCATCAAACCATGTGCTTATGTACTTTAGACTTTAGTACTTGAACTTTTCTTCATCATGTAACTTTAGGTTTACAGTCGATACTATACGATTAAAGAAAACATTGACCCTTACGTTTCCCACGACTCTTGCAGCCTGTTTCCCAAACCCGAGGCTATTTGATATCCGGGAAAATATGAAAATATACCCTTTAGGCCCATTTGTATGCTTCAAACTTCTTAAGCCCAATTAGTTAAGCCTAGGCTTACTATTGTCCATTTTCAAAGAATCATTCTCTGACAAGTCCAATAACTCATTTCTTTCGACATGTCCAGTAACTCTCTCTATATGAATGTTTTTTATTTTTTGACAACGAATGTTATATACTAATTATGTACACTAGGGCAGTTCCCGGGCTACGCCCGGGTTATTTTCTATGAAAATATTAAAATAGAATATTATATTAGTTTAATATATTTTTGTTTAAATCATGTTTTAATGTAAAATAATGTTTGGATTAAAATAATCATTGAATGAAAAAAAAAGTATTATCGATGGCTTTTGGAACTTAATGATACAATGTTTATTTTAATTGACATAGGAAGCAGTAATGTAAATTTAAAAACAGTTGGTAGATCAGTTTTAATATTTAAGTTTGTTATAAATCATATTTAGAAGCAGAGTAAAGTTATTAACATTATTAAGAGCAAATGCTAAAGTCTTAAAACAAAGTATCATTTTGATTAGATTGAGTTTCCGAAACCTCAAAGCTATCGTAACTGTAGTAGTCTCTTGACTCCCCCTCGGTTTTGGAGATTGTATATGCATTGATTTCATCGACTATATCATTTCGGAGTGTAAGTATAGCTTTATCAGTGTAGGAACTCTGGGAGGCCTTTATTTTGTTGACATCACCAAACACAGCATCAAGAACTTGTTTTAATGACTCATTCTTAGTCTCTTGGACCAATGAATTGTCGACGATTATCATTTGGTCATGGTAGGCATCATCCTCATCTTCTTGTCCTGATTCTGGACGACCTTCTCCGACTTTGAGAAGCCACTCAGAGAACTTTGTAAAATATCTATAGACGGTTAATAAATAATGTATTCATAATATGTGAGTTTAAAAAAAAATTAATACAGTAATAGATAGTGCAGAAAATTATTTAAAAAAGTTTATCATATATTAAAAATTAATATTTAGCTAATTATTAAATATTTCATAAAAATAAAAATAATTTATTTTAATGGTTTTTGAATTGATGATATATGTATATACTATTTGAAAATTATTAGGCCTGCGAGTGCAAGCAAAACACCTATCATTCATACAAAGAAGAAGAAATTCATACGATATTATAGTTGTCTTACCTACAAAACTTCTAATAGTATAGTTAGTTAACTTTTTAATAATATATGAGAACTCCAGCTTCTATTATATGTAGTAAATAAAAAAATAACTAAAATACAGTTCTTTTTATAAAATCAATACACATGTATAAATTACTTTTATGATAATTTTTGGAATCATTAATTAAAAAAAATACTAAATTACAGTTCTTTCTATAAAATCAATACTTATGTATACATCACTTTTATGATAAATTTCATAATATGTGAGTTTTTATAAAATTTAATACAGTAATAAATAGTGCAGAAAAATATTTTTAAAAGTTTATCATATATTTAAAATTAATATTTATTTAATTATTAATTATGTTTATAAAAAAGATTATTGTAATGGTTTTTAAATTGACAATATATCTATATACTATCTTATGTTATGTGCAGGGAAAACACTTATCATTCATACAAATAAGAAGAAGTTCATATGATATCACAGTTGTCTGACCTACAAAACTTCTAATAGTAGAGTTAGTTAACTTTTTTTAATATGAGTTTTAGTTTGTTTACTATATAGATAGATTTTTAAGTTTTTTTTACCACATTCTTATTAAAAAAAAAGAATTATCTTATTTTTATCAAACCATATACGTGTTTTTTCCTTATTAATACTAACTCTTATAAAAAATGAAATAGTCATATATGAGATTCCAGGTTCTATTATATTTAGTTAATAAAAAGATACTAAAATATAGTTCTTTTTATAGTATACAAATAAGTCCACTACAAATAATTTATGGTTTTTTAATAACTGATTACTAACCTTACTAAGTTTTAACAGATTTTTTGAGACCAGTTGCATCCCATCTATAATTCAATTCTCAATATTATAGTCTATATGTAATTATACTACAATATGATTGAATTCTATTTTATTAGTTTAGTAAAACTGTATCTGAGTTTTTAATTTAAAAATATTTGCATCATTAATATGGTTTTAGTAGAACCATCTAATAATACTCCCCAAATTCTCCAAACTCTTTATTGTTTTAACATTTTAGAAAACATTAATTTGTCTAAAACCAATCTATCAAGCTGATCAACGTTAAGAATTTTATTTGAAAGCTAGGTTTGATAAGTCCAAAATGAGAAGATAATGGCAGTTTTGTGGTTAGATTTATGTGGCATGATTTGAGTCACATAATTGATAAGTTTGGAGTTTTGATTACCCGGAGGATCTAAGTTTAGTTTAAAAGTTTTCTGGCAAATTAAAATGATAATATTATAAGTTAATGTTCTGGCTTAATTTAACTTCATCTACATGTAACTAAATTATAACCACAGTATACCTGAGCGAGAAGAAGATGTTATTTTGTGGTTAGATTGCTGTGGAATGATCTGAGTTACATAATTGATAAATTTTGTGTTTTGATTACCGGAAGGATCAAAGTTTAGTTTGAAAGTTTCCTTTATTTATAAATAAATCCTTTATTTATTGCCTTTATTTATTGCCATCTTTTTAAATTTGTAAATATATTTCTAAACTTATGTACGATTTTATATTTGTGATTTTAAATTTTATAATAAATGTTAATGGGTGTCAAGTTGCATTTGCACATATAACCATTAATAGACTGAAAATATATTCATACATAAGAGTAATTATTTTAAGCATAGACGTGTACAACAACGATTTCGAAATCCTTTTTAAAAAATATAAGTCTTTCAAATTGTTTCACATTGCTTTTAAGATTTAATTAGGTTAATATTGTTAAAAATAATTTGATTTTTTTCTTGTTTTTGCAAGTATATATTTATAAAATTGTGTATACTTTTATATATCTTGGTTCGGTATAAATTTAAGTGATAAAAACTTTAGGTTCTAGTTATTCAAGAATTACGTAATATATTCTATTCAATAAGTTTGACACTATACGGTTTTGTAGTTAAAGATTTACAATATAATCATATCACATCACATATTTCTCCAACATAGTTATTTGATGTTAACATAAACAAATAATTTTGACAGAAAGAAAAAAGATGATATCAAATTATCAGACTACATTAGAATATTTGTATTATATAAATGCAGTCAATTTACAATATGCATAGGTTCGTAGATATGTCACAGTCAATATTACATAAATATCATGTGGCAGAGTTATAATATATTATTATAGATACTACGGAAGTAAATGTTTGTCATATCCAGCCCACTGCAAATGAAAGAAAAACGTGAAGCCTAGATGTGACTGAAGCCCATCTGATATGTAAAAACGAAATGAGCTGATTGGTCGATTATTTTTGATGATGTGGACAGCCTAATTGCTCACTATATCTTCCTTTTAGTATATGATAGATTCTTGTACATCTTTGGATATACTCCCTCAATTTCAAAAAAGAAATTTCATGTTTTAAATATATGTTTTTACATTTTTAATAAGTGATTCAATGATACTGTAAACTTCAAAAAAATAGTTGTGTTTATTAAAATTTTATCGGTTAAAAATTATAAAAAATAGTTAATTTCAAAAGAATGCATGAATAACAACCATTTAATATATTTTATTAACACATGTGAAAATTCTAAAACTTACATTATATTAAAATAGACCGCTAAAGATTAGCCAAAGATAATGGACTTCATGTCGTCTGATAGTTTCCCATTTACTTGGTTATTATATACTATTGATGAACATCTGATATTACGTGTATACGCACACCAAATAACCTAATGTGCACACTACCACAATCGAATGGTATGTCGATGTAGCACTTTAGGATCGAATCCACAGAGACCAACTGTTACACTTTATTTCTATAGGATCAATATTAAGCTAAAACAATATGGGGGTTTTAAGATTGAGGTATTATAACAGAAAATAAAAGACTAGTTAAAAGGTTTTCAGATGATTAAAAGAGCTAGGTTCAGGGTGATTCATTGGGATACTTAGGATCATGAGCTACACAACTATTCAGGAAAACAATACGAGCCAATCTAGAACTTGAACAACAAGAATAGATAAACCCACTGTCGTGGTGTCTACCAATTTATCAAGCAATCCTAATGCCTAAACTGTCGTTTGGATCAGAGAATGATGACAAGCATTAAGTTCAGATTCAATTGGTTCACGATTCGCCTTAACATCAGCTTTCGTTGGCTAAGGACAAATCGCCTATCTATGTTATTTCCAGTAACCTAAAACACTTTTGATGAATAGATTAAACTTGTGATCAGATGCTAAATGGCCAGTTTAACATAAGCAATAAGCATAACAATAGACAGAGATATCAAAGAATAACAATCCTATTTGTGTCTAGCTCATTGATCCATGATCCTTAACACCCTAAACCTAACAAGCGACTACTCAGACATGGACAAAGAAATCACAGAGACAAAGACTGAATAAAACATCATGCAATTCAATAGAATAAGAATAGGGTTCAGGATAATCTTCTCTATGACGAGAGAGATGGAGCCTTCTCCCTTTACAATAAGCAAATCCTCAAATTCTAAAGTCTCCAATGGTTTTCTTCTGTCTAGAATAGCGTAGAATGATAAAGAGAAACAGAAAATATGATATATCAAAGCCACATGCGGCTGGAAGAGAAAATAGAGATAATTAGGGCAAATCCCGTAATGATTGTAGTTTCCTAAAAAATCTCTGCCGCTGGAACACTCACTCGGAACAGTCATCAAGACTGTTCTGCGTGAAAACCACCAAATTGCATTGTTTTCGGCCTCTTTTGTTCCAGCTGATCCATCTCCCATCAAATGCAACTCCAGACCTGTAATGACTCCAAAAGGACTAGGAAGACTCGATAAAGACTTGAAAACCAATTTAAAAGCATATATACAAGATGTATAAAACACCATATATCAACATCTAATTATGTTTTTAATAGTGTAGTATAAACATCTAATTATGCTTTTAATAGTGTAGTATATACTTTTGTGTGATGCTTTCATTGAAAAGGTATAGCCCCAGTAGTTCACATGATTAGGTATTTAGGTTCTTGATACATGCTTGCTGACTCATATAGACTCATCACTTATCCACTTGAAAATAACAAATACCAAACCAACACCCTCATAAGATTTCCGTACGAATCGATGATTAAATAACACACACATTAACACTTACATTCAGGGAAAGTGGTCAACCGATTTTCCACAAAGCAGTAAACAAACTGAGATTAGTTATAGGTTAACATAGGGTTGTTCATAATATTAAAAAAAAACACATAGGGCATCAATGGTACAACAAGGAACCATATATAAAAAAAGCTGTAAATGCGAATCTTTATATTTCAGAATAGTTTCAACAAAACTTCATAAATGAATAATGAACACATTAAATAAACTTTATTATTTAGGCCCACAATCAACCATCTATTACTTATTTTTTTTCTAGTATTCTTTTACTTGTAGTTTTGATACAGATCAAGATCGCAAACTTTCCTATCAGCAATCTCGAAAGGTATATCAAACATGTCAAGAATTATAATATTCTTTTATTATAAGGAAAAAGGAGAATTGTTTTGTTTCTGAAAATTACTTAACAACCGGAGAGACAGATACAACAGCTGGTTTGTCCTCAAACAACCGGAGAGACAGATACAATCCCGTAATGACTCCAAAAGGACTAGGAAGACTCGATAAAGACTTGAAAACCAATTTAAAAGCATATATACAAGATGTATAAAACACCATATATCAATTCCCCCAGACTTAGATCCTTGTTTGTCCTCAAACAATGTCAAGTATCAAGAACAGGGAGAAAGGTTTGAAAGTGTGGGAACTCTCCTATTCTCAGCAACCATACTTTAACCACGAATCTCTGAACCATACAAGCAGTAAAACTAGGACAACACACCCTTACCGGAACCCCACTGACTGCTGTTCAAAAATCGGCTCCATACTCTTCATCTCAAACCTGAAAAAGCAACACTATCGAGACAGAACTCCCTACATTTATTTAAGAGTAGCGTGAGCTTCTCATCACAGGCATCATTCAGGGTAGACGGTCTAGGTGTGGAACAGGCTATTTAATGGTGGAGTTAAGAGTGTTTAGGGGCTACCATTTCATTGAAGAGGATGCAGGATATCACACAAAATGGCAAGAGAGGATAGATCCATTGATGTCCACAGCCTCTACTTGTTTTTGCTCTATCTGGTGCGACTGTTCTGATGGCGGAACAGGCAACTGATTGTTCTGCGTTCCACTTTCCTTTTGGTATCCACTCATTTGTTCGATCTTCCCAGTGGCTCATGTTTCTTTGATTTCATCCCCTTTTCCATCACCTTATTTTTCTCTTTTTTTTTTTTTTTTTTTTTTTTTTTTGATATGGTGATGTGACGAAGAAGGAGGTCATACATGATGGTTCTGAGTGCCACTGGTGGTTCTGATTTTGCAACCATTCTGGTTCTCCACCCCTGCTCTTGCGCAGTTCATTGGTTATGGAGCGGTTGCTCCCTTAATCCGCTTGTTCTCCTTTCTGACAGAATTTCTGCAGCAGTAACGAGTAGGAGGCTGCGTTGATCCTTTCCTCTCTGACCTTTTTGCACAAATCTGCACATATGACACTGAAAAACAAATGCATGAAGGTGTAATAAAGGCTAAGGTGTAGGGTGGGAACTAGCTAAAGATGAGCAAGCCACTCAGGATCAGCAAGATGGATAAAAAGGATAAGAAGTCCTGAGTGTGTTCTCGTTTCCCTGATCTAATGCCCATAACAAGAAGAATTTCAGTCAAGATTAGGTTCAAGTAAGGTGGAGTTAAGTCTACCCAGTGTAACCTGATCGGCTGAGAACTTCTGGAGAATCAAGTGAGATATGTCAGGGTGTTCCAGGTCCACATGTGTGTCTTTCGCCACTGCTAAGGTCACTGAATAAGATAACTAAAGCACGAGGTGGTCAGTGATCAACACAGAATAAGGTCCAAATTCTCACAAAGTTTTGACTGACTCAATAAAAACTGACTCAAAGTGACCCAAAAGAAAAACAAAAGAAAGAAACGAGTTAGTAAACGACGAAAACCCTCCCCCAGACTTACTTCACAACGTCCTTGGTGTGAAAATAAATCAGAGAGAAGGGGAAAACAAGAATAAATATTTTTTTTTATTGGGTCGAGATACTTACCTGAGTGGAGCAGGCGCTCCATGAAAATTATGGGTGTGCTATCGTCAGATGATCGCCTGGAACAACCGCTCTTTTCAGGGGGTAGGTTGTTCCGTTTCTGCAACCCAGAATTTTTGAAGTATCTCGATTTTTTTTGTTTTTTGACCTGAAACTCAATAAACTAAAACGAAAAATAAGTAAACAAAAAGAAAACCAAGTTATATTTACACTTACCAGTGGGTTGCCTCCCACCAAGCGCTTGGTTTAAGTCTCTAGCTTGACTTGGTGACTGGGATCAGTCGGGTTGAGCAGGAGGGCCTGTTCCAAAACAAGCTCCACAATCAGACATGTTCAGCTTTAAAACCCTGCTCAACAACCCTTTCACAGCAGCTTCCCCTTTCTCCTTCAGCTCATGTGTGAGAATAGCTCTGACTTTAGAGAACGGTTTAGAGGTACCCTTGCACTTTACCTCATACTCAATGGAGTTTCCATCACACCTGAGAGGTATCAAAGTCATTGTAGGATCTCCCTTGATCCTTTTCTTCTGGACTTTCTGTTTCACCCTTGAATTCCCTCTGAATTTAGTAGGATTAGTGCTAGGATCTTCATCAAAGAACAGTCTGCTCTCACCCTTATCACCATGCTCCTTCTTTGGAACAACCTTCAGCTTTTCTACATCAAACACTGAGATGCGAGAGGCGTGTGATGAGGAAGATCTGGTGGGTACAGCCTTGTAGAAAACTTTCTTGTTGATGTTGGAGAAGCAGACTCTCTTGTTGGGCATATCGATGGTTGCTCCAACAGTAGCCATGAATGTCCTTCCAAATATCAAAGGCATCTCATGATCTTTGTTCATCTCAACAACCTGAAACTCAGCAGGAACAATGCATTCCCCTACTTGAACATGAAGGCTGCGGATGGTTCCATATGGGACTGCTCTGGAAGAATTTGCAAAGGTCAGGGTCAGCTGAGAACGCTCAACATCAGCAATACCCAAATCGTCTACAATAGCCTTTGAGATGAGATTCACCCAAGAACCAGAGTCACACAGAACATCCTTGAAGGTTGTTCCTGCGATGGAGCATGGGAAAACAAACTTTCCAGGATCATCAACCTTAGGCAATACCTTCAATGCTGATGTAGACAGTGCTTTGATATAGAGGACCTTGATCTCCTCTTGAGTCTCTCTACAGTGTTTAAAGAACTGGAGCAATGGACGAATCTGCAGAGCATCTTCGAATGCAAGTTCTTTAGGAAGCCTTCTCACCATCTTGTTAAAACCTATCAGCTGCTCTTCACTAATGGGATCCATCAGATGTCTAGGTGGAATTGGATAGGGAACCTTGGGAACATAGACTCGAGATGGTGGAGTCTCAGCAGGTTCCCTAGGAGCAGTCACTCCAGAGCTAGTAGACTGCTCTGCTCTCTCTTCTGCGCCTGAAGCA
Organism: Brassica rapa; assembly: GCF_000309985.2. Lineage (NCBI taxonomy): Eukaryota > Viridiplantae > Streptophyta > Magnoliopsida > Brassicales > Brassicaceae > Brassica > Brassica rapa. The sequence continues at coordinate 38,039,964 of NC_024803.2, read as the reverse complement.
GTCTCAGCGAACGGCTGCTCTATTGCATTACAGTGCTCAGTCCTAGGATTTTTATCAGTTCTTCCAGGGAGCGTCTCTTGTTGCCTCTTGACACTCTCAGCTGTTTGAGCAAGCTGAACATCGATCTTTCTTATATGGATCGCAAAATTGTCATACTTGTTATTCAGCTCAGTGAACATGTTGCCCATCCTGGTGTCTATTTCCGTGGTTACCTGATTCAACGCCTTGGCCTGAACCTGCTGACCCTGCAACAGCTGTTGCATCATCATACCCAGACCCTTCAGCTCATCTGGTTGACTGTTCCCGGTAGCTGGAACAGCATGCGGATTGCTCTGCGGTTGTCGCTGGTTCTGGTTCTGAATATGCCCGGCCGTAGGTTGTTCCATGCTGAAAACGTGCCCTTGGTTGTTTTTCAGTAGCTGATCAACCTTGGCAGTCAGCTCATCTATTTTCTGGACGTCAGAACTGTTTCCTTTCTTGGAGCAATCACTCTCCTCTTTCTTATTAGCTGAGCTAGCAGCCATGTTCTCAATCAGCTTAAACGCTCCAGCAGTGGTTTGAGTCATGAAGTCTCCATTGCTCGCAGAGTTAAGAGCACCTTGGTATTTCCAGTCCACTCCATCATAGAAAATGTCCAGGAGGTAATCATCATCAAATCCATGGTGAGGGCATTCTCTGCGATAGTCATTGAAGCGCTCCCATGTGTCGCAGAAAGGCTCATCAGTGAGCTGTCTGAAGGAGGTGATCTTGTTCCTCAATGCAGCTGTTCTCGCCTTAGAGTAGAAATGGCTGAGGAACGCTGATCGGACCTGTTCCCATGAAGTGAGAGAGCCGATAGGGAGAGAGTTCAACCACCGTGCAGCTTTTCCATCAAGAGAGAATGGGAATAACATGCACGTGATGTAGTCTGGTGGAACACCATTCACGCGAGTAAAACTGCAGACTTTTTCGAAGCTCTCAATATGCTCCATTGGAAGTTCTGTAGAGAGACCAGAGAACACCTTTCTCTGTACAAGACCGATCAAAGCAGGCTTGATCTCAAAGTCCTGCCTGGTACAAGGTGGAGGAACAATGGCAGAGCGCGTAGTAGGAATGTTACGCGGAAGGTTTCTCTGCCCGATTGGAACAGTATGCGCCTGTTGTTCCTGCCGCGCGAGAGCAGCTTGTTCAGCGGCATCCTACTGAGCTTGGATGGTCTGCTGCATTTGTTGCATCTGCTGCTGCATGAGTGCCATAGCTGCAGCGAGATCATCCTGATTGGCGTGATCACCCATAGTGGTGTCAGTTTGCCTTGGCTGTTGACGATTTGTTCTTTCTAACCTTGCTAGCTCCTGGTTGGTAAATGTAACTAACTCTCCTTGTGCGTTTCTCCGAGTATGTCTACTGGTCATGCACCTGGAACATTAGCTGCAACAAAAAGGATAAGGCAAGTTAGAGGTCTTAGACTAAATAAATAACCGAAAAATAAAGGTAAAAAGATGGTCCCCGGCAACGGCGCCAATTTGATATTACGTGTATACGCACACCAAATAACCTAATGTGCACACTACCACAATCGAATGGTATGTCGATGTAGCACTTTAGGATCGAATCCACAGAGACCAACTGTTACACTTTATTTCTATAGGATCAATATTAAGCTAAAACAATATGGGGTTTTAAGATTGAGGTATTATAACAGAAAATAAAAGACTAGTTAAAAGGTTTTCAGATGATTAAAAGAGCTAGGTTCAGGGTGATTCATTGGGATACTTAGGATCATGAGCTACACAACTATTCAGGAAAACAATACGAGCCAATCTAGAACTTGAACAACAAGAATAGATAAACCCACTGTCGTGGTGTCTACCAATTTATCAAGCAATCCTAATGCCTAAACTGTCGTTTGGATCAGAGAATGATGACAAGCATTAAGTTCAGATTCAATTGGTTCACGATTCGCCTTAACATCAGCTTTCGTTGGCTAAGGACAAATCGCCTATCTATGCTATTTCCAGTAACCTAAAACACTTTTGATGAATAGATTAAACTTGTGATCAGATGCTAAATGGCCAGTTTAACATAAGCAATAAGCATAACAATAGACAGAGATATCAAAGAATAACAATCCTATTTGTGTCTAGCTCATTGATCCATGATCCTTAACACCCTAAACCTAACAAGCGACTACTCAGACATGGACAAAGAAATCACAGAGACAAAGACTGAATAAAACATCATGCAATTCAATAGAATAAGAATAGGGTTCAGGATAATCTTCTCTATGACGAGAGAGATGGAGCCTTCTCCCTTTACAATAAGCAAATCCTCAAATTCTAAAGTCTCCAATGGTTTTCTTCTGTCTAGAATAGCGTAGAATGATAAAGAGAAACAGAAAATATGATATATCAAAGCCACATGCGGCTGGAAGAGAAAATAGAGATAATTAGGGCAAATTCCGTAATGATTGTAGTTTCCTAAAAAATCTCTGCCGCTGGAACACTCACTCGGAACAGTCATCAAGACTGTTCTGCGTGAAAACCACCAAATTGCATTGTTTTCGGCCTCTTTTGTTCCAGCTGATCCATCTCCCATCAAATGCAACTCCAGACCTGTAATGACTCCAAAAGGACTAGGAAGACTCGATAAAGACTTGAAAACCAATTTAAAAGCATATATACAAGATGTATAAAACACCATATATCAACATCTAATTATGTTTTTAATAGTGTAGTATAAACATCTAATTATGCTTTTAATAGTGTAGTATATACTTTTGTGTGATGCTTTCATTGAAAAGGTATAGCCCCAGTAGTTCACATGATTAGGTATTTAGGTTCTTGATACATGCTTGCTGACTCATATAGACTCATCACTTATCCACTTGAAAATAACAAATACCAAACCAACACCCTCATAAGATTTCCGTACGAATCGATGATTAAATAACACACACATTAACACTTACATTCAGGGAAAGTGGTCAACCGATTTTCCACAAAGCAGTAAACAAACTGAGATTAGTTATAGGTTAACATAGGGTTGTTCATAATATTAAAAAAAAAAACACATAGGGCATCAATGGTACAACAAGGAACCATATATAAAAAAAGCTGTAAATGCGAATCTTTATATTTCAGAATAGTTTCAACAAAACTTCATAAATGAATAATGAACACATTAAATAAACTTTATTATTTAGGCCCACAATCAACCATCTATTACTTATTTTTTTTCTAGTATTCTTTTACTTGTAGTTTTGATACAGATCAAGATCGCAAACTTTCCTATCAGCAATCTCGAAAGGTATATCAAACATGTCAAGAATTATAATATTCTTTTATTATAAGGAAAAAGGAGAATTGTTTTGTTTCTGAAAATTACTTAACAACCGGAGAGACAGATACAACAGCTGGTCCAGAAGGAAGCTTGCTAGCCGTGTCGCGTTGCACGCGATTCCCCTGCGCCTTCGCCATCAATATGGACTTGTATATCTCCACAAGCACTTTCTCATCATACTCCTTCATCTGACCCGACCCGAAACTGGATCCACCGTATGCAGAAGGTCCGACAGCCCGTGAATTCGCCAGCCGCATCATCATATTAACATAAGAATCGCGTAACCAAACGAGAAGCTTCTTAGGGGACGCTCTTCTGAGAATCCTCAATTTCGGCATAATCTTGATCCTCCATGAGCGTTTCTTGCTGGTCGGATCCATTTTGACCCGTTTTCCATTCCTTCTTCCCGCTGTTGATGACCCATCAAGCTTCTCGTATCCTCTCCACCTCCGCCAATACCTCTTCGGCGTTATCTCCATCGCATACACACACACACTCTCTCTATGTGATCAATATGTACGTTTATTTGTTTCTGTATTTATATATTGAGAGAGATATTATTTATAACGAATGAATGAATTTATGAAAGAGAGAGAGTGTGTGTGGTTGGGACTTATAATAATGCCTACGAAGACCTAAACGGCCAAGTTCACAGTGTGTATGAAGGAGCAGACACGTGGTTAGTTACACGCATCTATGCGAATGCGATTATAAGTTAAATACTATTCGGTATAAAACTGAAAGTCATTTTTTATTTTTCCATTTGGGTTATCTTTTTTGTAGTTTTTTTTTTTTTTTTTTTTTTGAGAGAGATATCTTTTTTGTAGTTATTTTTGAAACATAATGATTATAGGTTTTGGTAAAATAATGATTATAGTTATCATAAATATCTAAACCTTATCGTAGTAGTCCTTTTGGAACATCCTATTCAAGTTTTTTTTTTGTTTTCTATAAACATTAGATAATATTTCGATTTTAATTCTTATACACGAATATAAGTACCACATTAAATATAAGGCAATTGTCAATAATATCACCTTTTGAAGTTTATGTCTCAAAAATAGCACTAGAAGGAGAAAATCACGAAAAAGACATTTATTAAAGGATAAAATATCTATAATACCAGTGGTTTAAAATTAAATAAACAAACAAAAATAAATAAAATAAAAATAAAAAAAAACAAAAAGAGAAATATTTTTTTTATAATTTCTGATTATATGTTTTCAGATTCGAAATTTTTATAATCTTTTTTTTGAAATTTTTTTTTTCGAATTTTTTTTTATTTTTTTTTCAAATTTTCTTTTTATAATTTAAAAATACTTTTTGAAACTGTTTTTAAAATTTTATTTTTTATTTTAGTATTTATTTTTTATAAAATTTTAAACCTTAATTCCAAAACCCCACCCCTTTAACTCTAAACCCTAAGATTTCGATTAATTAACCCAAGAAGTATAAGTGTATATTTACCTCTTTAATGAAACTTATTTTTGTGATTTTGAGTCTTGAGTATTACTTTGGGAACAAAAACTTGATTTGGTGCTATCTTAGTCTTTTTCTTTTTAATATATATATATATGCTCGTTATAGACTCTACATAAACCGAGTTGATTTTCAACGTATGAGCCGAATTGATTTATCCAAAACGAATGGTCTGAATAACGAATGAAGCAGCGTTATCGTTGATTTTATTCTTGTTTGTCAACAAGCGTTGATGCTTGTTTTGTCAACTACTATCGGTGATTATTGTCTTGAAGTAATGTTATTTAATTTGTCAGCAATGGCGTTTAGCGCGAGTCGACCGCTATTGCAATAATGGCAATGTGCGAGGACATTACCATGTCCCATGTGACCACCCTTCACCAAATCCTGATCGTTGGATCTCTTTCGTTGTCATTCCTCATCGCAATTCGATTGTGAGGTTACACGCATGTATAAGTAATATCACGTAGAGTATTATTTGCTGCATAATATTTTCCAGAATTTTTGTTTGCGTGTAAGTTAGTACTATATTTTAAGTGCACATATTTAAATCAAATTTAATTGCTGCATAATATTTTCCAGAATTTTTGTTTGCTTGCTCAGCAGCGGCATGGATTTTTTCGTCGCGATCTTCCTCACTGCAAGAATTGTTCCAATCAATAATTTATCATATCTGGAAAGAAAGGAACATGAAGATTTTCCAGTCACAGGTTACTCCTGCCCCTACAGTTCGTGCTGCAGTGGATCGTCAAATTCGGGATCGGTTGCTGTCCATTAAACCATCTCCATGTTTCCAGCCTCCTCTCCTGCAAGTCTACTTCGCCTTCACAAGGCCGCCTTGACTCTCCTTCGCTTCCTCTCTTTATATTTCCTTGTTTCTTGTTTGGGGTTGTTTTGTTTGTTTGTTTCGCTCTAATAAGTTGCTAAGCAACATGTAAACTCTTGAAAATGGTATGAAATTTAACATGATTACCAAAAAAAAAAAAAAAAAAAAAAAAATTTAAAAGTATACGTCGCGTTATGGTATTGAAAACACATGCGGGCCTAGAATCTTCCGGGAATTGCCTTCATTTCTATATCTTCGATCCCGAAATCATGTTTGCTTCATACCTCGGCCTAGAATACTATCTGAAAATGGGCTGAATGTTTTCATAATATGACCCATTTGTATGCATCATTTATTTACCGTAGCGACTAGCCATATCCCATATACAAAGCATCTTAACATGTCTAATAAGTTTTCAAAATAAAACACCAAAAACTATATATAAAGTATTTTAATGAAAATCTTGTCTTCTTGAATCTTGATAATGAGTTTAACATTATTACTATTTCGAACATACATCATACTATTACATGTCTTGGAAGTAAAAAAAACTATATATAGATTATTTACATTACCTATTTTTTCCTTTTGTTTTCGTAAATTATTAACCATCGTTCAAAAAAGGAAAATGCACCTGATCAATCGCACAGCCTCTCACTGCCCCCATTTATTAATTTGGCTAGTCAATTAAAAACCATCCGGTCTCATAACCCTTAACCGGTGCTTTTTCCATTTCGGACAAAGCTCCGGCGTAAGGAAAATGGACGGGTTCGGGTCTAATCCGAGGACACTCGCCGTTGACCAATGGATGGAGATAGTTAACGGTAAGGGTTACGGCGTTGGTGGAGCAACCCAGTTTCACCCGACCAAGTCCAGCACGTCGGATTTTAAGCTGTCTATCCCACCTCCGCCGGGAGCAGTTCCGACGACACGTACGAGTGCACATGTTCCTGTCCCGTGGAGTTTCATCACCCCGGAAACGAAGAGGAAGAAGAGAATCGCGACGTACAAAGCATACGCGATGGAAGATAAAGTTAAAACCACGGTTAAAAAAGGGTTTCACTGGATCAAGAACAGGTGCTCCCAGATTATACATTGATAATATTATTCTTTTTTGTTTGTATTATTTCCTGCGGATCGTGCATTGGGCTCTCTCGCCTGCAATAATCTTCGGCGACTCCTTTATTTGGTATAAAATGTAAGACACGTTGTTGTTGTTATGCATGAGTATGATTAGTCAACAATGATTCAGGTCAAACAGGGTCCATGTTTGTGGCCCGAACAATTCTGTTTACATCATATTAAAGCCCAAATATTACTTAATTTAGCCCAATAAGTTAATGGGCATCTGAAATTGTATTTTATTAACAAGGGACAAAGCATCTTCTACGCACGATCATAGCTTAGCACGTGAAGCCACGTCTTCTCTTTATTCACTTTACCCAAATAGCCTTTACCTAATTACTCTTTTACCCCGTTAGTTTGGTTAACTAGTTGATTATTTCCTTTATTAATTAAGGTATGGGTTAATATTTAAATCAGATTTCATTTGATTCCTTTTTTCATTGGATTGATCATTATATTGTGCAAAACGTAAAATGTTTTATCTTTCTCAAACAATAAATCGAGGTTATTTCAAAATGGGTAAACTGGTAAAATGACATTGTAGATTACGAAAACATCCGTAGATTCGTCTTCTTTATTTTATTGGATCAGCCTGCAGAATCCTAAGCAACAACAACCATACCATTACCTACATTATCATATTCGTATAAATAATTAATTACGTTAAATTAATAAAGTTTGTTCCAGTAGATTTTATAACTTTAAATTCATGCAGACAACATGTCAGATGCTTAAACGATTTTAAAAATGAAATAATGCAAAAGATAGAGTACACTGTAATATACTCTTTTCTATAGGAGAACAGCATACGAATATTTATACAATTAATTAATAAAAATAAAGTTTTTCGAGAATCGCAAATTTAATTTATTTAAAAAAGCGTCAATAAATACTAAGAATAAAAAGCAGCTTCATACATACATACACTGCATAGCATAAGCATACCTGCTCCTCTCCTCCTCTCACCTCGCTTCTCGCGCTCTCTCAGAAAAATTAATTTTCTTGAGAAACAAGCCACTGTCACAATCCTAAGTACAATATGGTTGTTGTCGAGAGTCTTGGCCACGGCGGCGAGCAAGAAACCGTCGATTTCAGCGACGATCTTGGCTCCGGCTCAGCTTGCTCCACTCCCTTCGTCAGCGCTCCGTCGAGTCCCGGCCGCGATCCGCCGCCGGGCTATTTCTTCAGCGCGCCGTCGAGTCCCATTCATTTCTTCCTCCGCTCTGCCGCCGCCGCGTCGGAGAAATCGAAATCGAAGCTGGACTCGTCTTCCCCCGGCGACTTCGAGTTTGATTTCTCGTCGCGGTTGTCTTCGAGCAGCGGTCCTTTGGGCGGCGTGCCGATGACCTCCGCGGAGGAGCTTTTCTCCAACGGTCAGATCAAGCCGATGAAGCTCTCGTCCCACCTCCAGAGGCCTCAGGTCTTGGCGCCGCTTCTGGATCTTGAAGAAGACGAGGAGGAGGGGGAGGCGGAGGGTAGGCGAGGGAGGGATCTGAAGCTGAGAAGCAGATCTGTTCACCGGAAAGCGAGATCTCTCTCTCCGCTACGAAACGCAGCGTTTCAGTGGAACGAGGAGGAAGAGGTAGTAGTCGTTGAAGAGAGCGAGGTGAAGGAGTGTATACGTAAGCTTCAGGAAGACTACGAGGACGAAACGAAGAGTAGTTGTAACGAAAACGTGACGTCAGCCGAAACGACGCCGTCTTGCTCAGCTTCTTCCTCTCGATCGTCGTCGTACGGGAGGAACTCGAAGAAGTGGATATTCATCAAGGACCTGCTTCACCGGAGCAAAAGCGAAGGAAGAGGGAACGGCAAGGAGAAGTTCTGGTCGAGCATCTCGTTCTCTCCTTCCAACTTCAAAGACAAGAAGCTCAAATCGGAAGCGGAGAACGCAGCCGTCGAGAACAAGAAGCAGAAACAGAAACAAACAACGCCGGCGGCGAAAAAGACTCCGGCCGCCGGAAAACCAACAAACGGAATAGCGAAACGGCGGGGGTCCCAGCCGTCGGCTCACGAGCTGCATTACACAACGAACAGAGCTCAAGCGGAGGAGATGAAGAAGAGGACGTACTTGCCGTACAGGCATGGACTCTTCGGCTGTTTGGGGTTCAGTTCCAAAGGTTACAGTGCATTGAACGGTTTAGCCCGAAGCTTAAACCCGGTTTCATCCGCTTAAGTTCTAGTTCAAGTCATTAATCAATTATTAGTATTGTTAAGCAAATGTTTTTTTATGTATAGGTTATGGATTCAGTAATCTTTTCAGTTATATATAGTATATGTAAGAAGATCATTACTATGTTTCTTTCTCTGTAGTTCTTGGGAATGATTTCAGATTCTACAAGTTTACAGTGGTGTTGTAATACTTTTGTGACTTTTATTATTCTTATGGCCAAGAAGTTAAGGTTAAGAAACAACAATGGTGGTGGGTTTTTTTCTATGTTAGTACTCTGTGAGATCTGCAGAAGAGAGAAGAAAAATAAAATAAGATTTGGGGCCATGAGTGAGTTGTTTGTTTTTTTGGAGTAACGTGTGTGTAGATTTTAAAAGAGAGAGAGCATCTTCATCATCTAACATGATGACACATTTGTGGTTTGTCTTATTAAACATTTGGTGATTGAAACTGCATCTTTCAAGTCTTATCTTAATGCTCTTTTGCTAAATAATATGTGATTTTGTAGTTAATATATCTACTCGTTCTTTTGGATATTATCTTTAGACTTAAATAAAGTAAACAATATACATCATCTCTTGTTGACAAGAACCCTACCGTGAGTAATAATATATGAAGTTTTTTGTCTTCATATTCACTTGATTAACACGAGATCTGCTCATCATACTTTTAGTTGTTCCCATATGATCTTGTTATTGAAACTATAAAGTTCAGGTTATGACATGACAATTTTTGCTCTTGTTGGGACAACAAAACAAAAAGACCTAAAATGAATTTGGAATACACATCAAAGTTAGTGTTCCAAAAAAAAAAAAAAAAATACACATCAAAGTTGCTTTTTCTTGCGGAGTGCACAATAATGTTCTATGATTAATTGGATTTATGTCAAATCGTGAAGCTAATCGCCTTCTTAAATATATGCGGTCATGGTGTATATTTTTGTAATGGCTTCCGGTTCTGCTCCAGAAAACATGGTTGCAGAAACTCCATATGTACCTAACAGTAATGGTTTTTGTTAGGAAATACAATTAAAAACGAGTTATCAAATAATGCAGCGGTGTCGTTTTCTGCTGCCACTGCTGCGGCAATAGTTGTCGCTGAAATAGAACCGAATATTAAATGAGATTACGTGCACGTATAGCGACCTTAAGAAGATCCACACCGCACATCACACAAAAACATATTTAGCTGTCTTATCTATCTGAAATATACGATCCAACCCACATGAGCTTGTCTTCGTTTTGGGCCCTCTACAACTTCTCTGATTATTTGTTTGTGAGATTAGGAAAAGAAGGCCACGTGAGTTGCCGAAAGAGTCAGAAGAGTATTAAGAACAGAGGCAGGTCCATACCTTAACATGACCCACTCCTCTGAAAAGTTGAGAATCTCACTCCTTTCTCCTCCATAAAACTCCAATGATAGTAATTATTTGGGCCAGATTTACATTAAAGACAGTCATGTCATGGGACCTTAATGCTTTTTTTTAACGTATAGGAGATATTTTAGTTCTTGAAGAATCTTCCGTCCCATGTCATAGCATAGTATTTATAATTCTTGTTCAAAAATAAACAGAAGATTAATAGAATTAATTGAGAGGAAACATATTTTCAAGGCCAAAAAATACAAACAAGTTGCAGAAAGAGACGTGGGATGTGTCACTTCAATCAATCGCCAACAGCTTTCTATTAACTGTTACTGTTCACCTCATCACTTGGCTGTGCTGATCTGATCTTTCTCACTGTTTCTGTGTGGGAACTTTCTATTTCCAATAAACAAATCGTGTAAGCTGTAATTTTTATATATATCTATATATATATATATATATCATTTTCTATTACAAAAATGTCAAACGGTTATTTATTTTCTTGATCACAACTGATAATCTGATATCATAAATTTAAGAAAGAAATTGGGAAAAAGATGAGATCGTTTTTTCATGAACATGTACAAGTTTCAATGGGCTTAACATTTATTAACGAGTCCAGCAAAATTAGACCCAAAAGCAACTTTGCGCAGATCAGTACCCATAAAAAACCATTAACGGGGTTCAAAAACTTCATCTCATCCTGTAATTTGTGATAGTTTCGTTACAGTCCCTAACTTTAAAATTTATCACACTAACCCCAATTCAGTTGATGATTATTAAGTAGAGAGACTCGACAAATAAGCAAAAGCGCCATTAGGCTTCGCGCCATTAGGCATCTTGAGAACATTGCAAAGCTTTAGTTCCTTCTTGATCCATTGGATGATTCTCCAGATGTACTACCGAGTGCACCAACATTTCCAAGTCTCTCACAAGAATCTGTCGCATCATTAGTTGCGTCTTCATATCTTCGAAAGAACTACTGATCCTCATTCCCATTTGCTCTTTAGAAGCTTCTTTAGCTTCTGGTACAATCTCAGCCGTCCACTTAGTGTGATCTACGGTTGCTTTGTTTAGCCTGCAAAGAGAAGTTAACAAGAGTGTAATGCAACAACAGCCTTCAAAGATTATAAATCAAGAACCAAACATCTTCAGTTTTTAACTTACTTTTTCAGAATAGAATTTGCTTCGTTCATGTTTCTAGCTCGAAAGGAAACCTCAACACTGTCCTCACTAACTCTAGCAAGTCCTTCGAAAGAGCCAATGGACAAGCACCTCGAGTGTATCTCTGAATCAGTTGTTTCCGAGTTTAGATTACCAATCCTTATAACCAGAACCGAAGAGGGATGTTTTGAAGGTGTAACAGACGTAGAAGAACCATTGGAGCTAGTTTCCTTTTCCTCCTGGGCCTTGGATTCGTGATCTGTTGGAGAGGATGACTCGGTTGGCTTGGAGAAGGAGTCCGTAACATTTCTTGCTGGGGAAGAGGCATGTGCTTCCATCTTGCTCTTGCCATTAGTCTTCTGATAAGAACAAGGTACGGAGGACAGTTAAGAGCTTTCAATCATTCTTGAATCAACCAACATTCAGGAATCAAATAAATGACAGTGTGCTCTCTTAAACTTGAACACCGGTAACAAAAGTTTGAATAAATATTTAAAAACGTATTCATCATACCCAAGAAGCTTCAGGCTTTTCGGTCAACAACTTGGGCTTGGAAACTGATTCAGAAGCTTCAGTCTTTTCTGTCAGCAACTTCGGCTTAGAAACTGAATCAGAAGCTTGTTCATGCTTCTCCTTCTTCTTCTTCTTCTTCTTCTTGCCTTTGGTTTTCTAGGCAAAAATAAAAAAAAACACATCTCTTCACTTAAATGAAGTTATAATCTTCCACTGCTAACTAAAAGCACCAAGCTTGATCATTCCAAGAATAAAGTGAAGGAGATTATAAGTGGGTACCTGAGAAAGCTCTGGCTTCTTAGTTAACAGCTCCACAACCGCTTCCCGGTTCCTATCTTTCTTCACAGAACCCAGCTCTGAGAAAAGATCATCCATATTTGTGTGAGCTTTCACTCCTGAAAAGAAGACAGGCTCAAACTCCATTGTCAAGACCGAGCACAAAGTTTCATCCTTTTGCATTTTCAAGTAAGTTGAGGTTAACAAGCGTACCTACATCAGATTCCGAGGAATAACACTGTATGGAACTACTATGGAATCCCCAGTTGAAAAGTTTGGTTCTTACTCCGCTTCCATTCACTCGCAAGCTAGTAAGCGTCTCATCCCCATCATTGAATCTATCATCACGAAGAAACTCCATAAGTTAAAACATCTTAAACCCCCATAACCAAAACCCTTAACGAACACAGCGATGAAAGATGTAATGAAAACCTCACCTATCAAGTACAACACGCCTAGAAGTCGCTACAATTTCACCTGTAAACACACACCTAATTAGCCATTTCGAGAAATTTTCATTTCCAGCGGATTCAAATATCTGAAAAAATATTGATATAAAAGTAGAGTAGTAACGGTTTCGATTTAGAGAGGTTCCGTGGAGCAAAAGCTTAAGGGAAGCTCTTACTCTCGCCGCAAACATCGTCGCCGGGAAGATAGAGAGCGGAGGGAACAGAACACTCAAACACGCCATGTACCTATCATTGGGTTGGATTTACTGAGCCCATATAGATATGGGCCATATTCATTCTAAATGGGCCTTTATAAAAAATTTCTTTAGAAACGACGTCGTAATAGTAAAATCGAAGAAAAAGAACAGTCAGCGATTCTGGCGTCATATATCCACGTGGCTAATATTAATTGGTTAAGTGTATCGTAGACTTAGTCCTGATTGGTTAAGCGTTGCAATGTAGACGTAACTCAGCCACGTGGTTCGAATTCTAAATTGGTTTTGGAATCGTTCCTTCCGCGAAAGAGAAGAGAAAGTGAGAGAGATTCGAGTTTCCGATCGAAAGGAGATCTTCCTTCACTCTGCATTGAATCTCAGCTTTGGAGTAAAGCCTTGAGAGAGATCCGAGTCTCTCCGAACTTCCGTTTCCATGGCGATTCGGCGCTCGAATCTATGCATCGTATTGTTCGCGCTCTCTTACGCCATCTGCGTCTTCGCCGGGTAAGCTCGACTTAGTGCATTGTATTGCGCAGCGCCTTGTTATGCGAGTCATTGAAAAACGCTTATCGGGGTGTGATTGAATACAGGAAAAGCTATTACGATGTGTTGCAAGTGCCGAAAGGTGCGTCTGACGAACAGATTAAGAGAGCTTACAGGAAACTCGCCTTGAAGTATCATCCCGATAAGAATCAAGGAAACGAGGAAGCCACTCGCAAATTCGCCGAGATTAACAACGGTCCGTGTTTTTCCTCTCTGATGGATAACTCTTTGAAATTGACTTAATTGGTGTATGTGTTGATGTTATATCAGCTTATGAAGTGCTCTCGGATGAGGAGAAGAGGGAGGTGTATAACAGATATGGTGAAGAAGGGCTGAAACAGCATGCTGCTAATGGTGGACGTGGAGGTGGAGGAGGCATGAATATGCAGGACATCTTTAGCCAGTAAAGCTTTTTTTTTTTTTATTCTCTTTAGATTTCTACAGTCTCTAATGAAACTAAAGACCAATGCAAAATATAAATTTTATCCGAGTTTAATTGGAATCAAGATTATATGAATCATGGGACATGAACTAGTTGGGTTTAGGAGATTATTATGCCCTGAAAGCTTCAATCTTAGGGATATGTATGGATATTGGCTACCAATGAATTTGGAAATTTTTAAGGGTCTTGACTGTTGTGTGAATAGATTCTAAGATTTGATAATGTTGTAGATTTGTGTTAAAATGTAACTGATTTTGCTCATGTGCTCTGCGTATTAGGTTTTTTGGTGGTGGTGGTTCGATGGAGGAAGAAGAGAAGGTTGTCAAGGGTGATGACGTGATTGTGGAACTTGAGGCCACTCTAGAAGATTTATATATGGGAGGGTCTATGAAGGTATGTTAAGCTCCATGTCAAGATCTTTTTATCATCACTTTGTCTTTACATGGATTGGAACTCGTTTGGAAAATTTTGCTTTGATTCAAATATGCTTAGCTTCATTACTTAATCAGTGAACAGGATTTCATAGTGTCATTCCGAGATTCTTTGGTTAGAATAGATCGGCTCTGAGACAAATGCATGAAATGACTTGTCTTAACTTTGGTCTATGCCCACGTTAAACTATCAGGTATGGAGGGAAAAGAATGTAATAAAACCAGCTCCTGGAAAGAGAAATTGCAACTGCAGGGATGAGGTTTATCACAGGCAAATTGGTCCTGGAATGTTCCAACAGATGACAGAGCAGGTAAGGTTTCAAGTCTCTCTCTCAATCTATCCTCTTGATAATTGAGTCCAATATCAAGCCCACCTGTCTAAAACATATCTGGTTCCTGTCAGGTCTGTGATAAATGCCCAAATGTTAAGTTCGAACGCGAAGGATACTTTGTCACAGTTGATATCGAGAAAGGAATGAAAGACGGAGAAGTAAGTCTCCAAACTCTACTTTACATCCTTATGTTTAAATGCTACCTATCACTGTGAGCTTATCAATCTCTCTCTCTCTCTCCTTTCAGGAAGTGTCTTTCTACGAAGATGGTGAACCCATTCTCGACGGTGACCCTGGTGACCTTAAGGTTAGCCTCTTCCCTAATTTTCCCCGATCCTTGATTTCGTTTATGTTCAAGATTAGAGAACTAACCGTTCCTGTCTATTTGGCAGTTCCGAATCAAAACAGCACCACATGCCCGGTTCAGGAGAGATGGCAACGATCTACACATGAACGTCAACATTACACTGGTAAATAAATTCCACAGAGATCTTCTGTGTCATAGACCAACAACTTATCTGTTTACTGATTCTACTTAAAATAAACACCATTCAGGTTGAGGCGCTAGTTGGTTTTGAGAAATCATTCAAACACTTGGATGAGCACGAAGTTGACATCAGTTCCAAGGTAAACACTAACATTCTCTACGATATCACTCGAGTTTGATCTTTATGACCTAATGGCTGATTCTGGATTGAATAATATCTGTGTGAAACAGGGAATTACAAAGCCCAAGGAAGTGAAGAAGTTTAAAGGAGAAGGGATGCCACTACACTATAGCACAAAGAAAGGCAGCCTATTTGTCACATTTGAGGTCTTGTTTCCTTCTTCTCTCACCGAGGATCAGAAGAAGAAGATTAAAGAAGTCTTGGCTTAGTACACTTCTCTTTAGAAGTTTGGGGTTTAAAAGAGAACTTGTGGTGGTCCTTGATGTAACATGGCTAGGTTTTAATATAGTAAAAAAGAAAGGAAGACAAAGAAGAAGGTGAGAAAAGCCAATAGGAGGTTTTGATGAAATTTGTCTTTTGCTTTTGTTGATCAAATGAGTGCATAATTATGCATTTTTACTCGTGTGAATTCTATTTCCAGTAGCCTTCTTTTGTGGGTTAGTTATCACTGAGTCAATCAAAAATATTATTATGATTACGGAAAAGTCTTGTCAATATTTTGAAGCTATTTTTTGACTAAAAATAATAATTATTTTGAACCAACAAAAAAAAAATTATATCGACTTTTATTAATTAGGCAACAAATTTAGGTTTGTAGTTGTTGGGATTGAAAGCCCAACAAGATAGGAAAGGGAATGGTAGTCTCTCTCTTCTCTCTCTCTCTCAGAACTTTTGAGAGATCGAGAGGCGCGGTGGTTCCCTTCCGAACAGTGAATATCGACTCTGGTACACGGCGGTCCTCTTGACGGTGTGTAGCCGGCCTTGTTTCTAGTGGTTCGTGCCCCTTTGGCGGAACTATCCGGCGTTCTTTCCGGCGATGAATCGGGTTAGTGTCGTTTGGTTTACTCGGGAGTGATCGAGGAGTGTGACGGGTTCATTATGGTGATGGTGGGTCTTAGCTCGGATGAGATCTCGATTCTGTTTTCGATTGAAGCTCTCCGATGCTCAGGTGTTTCAATTGAAAAAGTTGATTCCATTAAACTTCCAATACAGTTGTTGGAGGTGGTTTCGGTGGTTTGGATAGGTCCCGATTGAATCCGGTGAAGAGGTTGCCTTTGGTAAAGAATAGTTTGTCGGTTAAGACGGTGAGTCTCAGGTTTCCGGTGTGATTCCGGAGGAGAGACTTTTAGCAGTTCCGGCGGTGTTGTCAAGTCGGTGGGGAAGGGGACGTGTTCAATCCTTACACACGTGTCTTCTCGTTTTTGCGTACTCTCACACGTGGTGGGGAAGGGGGTTTGTAGTTTGGACCTCACTCTTATTTTTCTGGGCTTTTTGAATTTTGGTTTGGTTTAATCTTTTATGAGTGGGTTTTAGAACTTTGTTTTGTATGCTTGGGCTTTGCCCTTTGGGCTTCAGCTTTTTTATAAATAAAAATAGATGGCAAAAAAAAAAAAAGCCCAACAAGATATCCACTTATCCAGCAACCTAATTTATTCCAAGAAACGTGGGAGGGTCAGGTTCTCAGATACTTCTTCACCTTCCACGTGTCCCCAGTTACCGCTCCACCCAGAAAGATCCTAACCGTCTAATATTATTATTTTCCTTACGTAAATGCAAACTTAATCACCTTCAAAATTAATAAGGTTAGGGAAATTGTTTTCCTAAGTAAGGTTATGCACCAATAAGGCGAATTTAAAGTTCGTTCACCAGCCTTCCAACAAAACATAAATGTGTATGTGTATATATATAGTTGAGAGACATCTCTGTCAAAAGAAAGATTGATCGGAGAAGAGACCAAAAACGAGGAGACATTGATTCAAACTTGCACGCCAACGCCGGAAAATTCGCCAACTCGTATACGTATACGTATGTGTATACGTATCTACAGTTGTTCAACATAAATCAAAGGACATGGACTCTGGCGTTTTCTTAAAAATGTCGGTGCAATGCGTATCTCCGAAGATTCCGGTGGGGCCGTCGATGATACGTGCGATCGGAGGCTCTGTCGAGGAGAGACGAACGTCTGGATCTCTGCCGCGCCGGGTTTCGCGTCGTCCGCTTGAGTTTCTTCGGATCGGTGGTAAGGGAAGAAAGGAGTCGGCGAGAGACGACAACGACGCCGTTTTGTTGGAGAGAGAGGAGAGGAACGGAAACTGGGTTTTGAAGATTCTGGAGGTTGGGTCTATCTGGAAAGGGAAGAGGCAACGCTCAGGAGGCGGTGATGGTGAAGATGAGGAGGAAGGCTCGAAGAAGGACGAGTCATGCGATTTCTGCAGGATCGATGATGAAGAGGAGGAAGAGGAGGAGGAGGAGATGGTGTTTGATCGAGAAAACTTCTCGAAGATGCTCATGAAAATTCCTTTGGATGATGCACAGATGTTCGCGAAGCTATCCTATCTGGGAAACTTGGCTTATTCAATCCCCAACATCAAGGTAAGACCTTTTACAGATCCAAACAAAACTTCACTTTTCTTCTGTTTTTCTGATTCTTTGTTTTTTTGCGTTTGTTACACAGCCTGAGAATCTGTTGAAATATCAGAAACTTAGATTCGTGACTTCCTCAATTGAGAAGAGATCGAGTCTTGACCAACAGGATGAGAATAGCAATGAGGAGGAGGAGGAGGAGAAGCTTATCAATCCAGCTGCTGCTTACAGAATAGCTGCTTCTGCAGCATCTCGTCTCTTCTCCCATTCGAAATCTGTGCTTCCTTTTGGACGTCGAGAGAACGAAGCTTCTCTAATGGCCACCGCTGATTCCGTTACAGCCGTCGTGGCAGCGGAAGAGGAAGTCAAGCAGGCGGTGGCCGATGATCTCAAGTCCAACCATTCACCGCCTTGTGAGTGGTTCGTATGCGACGATGATAAAACTAGCACCAGGTTCTTCTTTATTCAGGTAGTTTGCTCTTTTAATGGTGTCTTGAGATTATTGGCCAAAAGATAAGCTTATCATCTTCTTTTACAGGGATCCGACTCGTTGGCCTCATGGCAAGCTAACCTTCTCTTTGAGCCAGTCCCATTCGAGGACTTTGATGTACCTGTCCACAGAGGCATATACGAAGCTGCGAAAGGAATCTACGAACAGATGTTACCTGAAGTTCACGCTCACCTCAATTCTCGTGGCAAGAACCGTGCTTTTCTTCGGTTCAGCGGACACTCTCTAGGAGGAAGCTTGTCGCTGTTGGTGAACCTAATGCTTCTGATCAGAGGTCAAGTCCCGGCTTCTTCTCTGCTTCCGGTGATCACATTTGGTTCACCTTGCATCATGTGCGGAGGCGACAGGCTTCTTGAGAAACTCGGGTTGCCTAAGAGTCATCTTCTTGGGATCTCGATGCATAGAGATATTGTTCCTCGAGCGTTCTCTTGCAGTTACCCTAATCGAGCCGCAAAGCTTCTCAAGGCGTTGAATAAAAACTTCCGCAACCATCCTTGTCTGAATAACCAGGTAACGTCAAGCTGTTTTGATCCAGACCATCGTTTCTTCGCTTACTCTTATGTCTTTTTCTGCAGAATCTATTGTATTCTCCAATGGGAAAGCTTCTAATCCTACAACCATCCGAGAGATTCTCTCCCCCACACCCTCTCCTTCCACCAGGAAGTGGTCTCTATGTCCTAACATCTAAGAACACCGATGAAACAGATAAAGGACTAAGGGCAGCAAAGACAGTGTTCTTTAACTCACCGCACCCTCTAGAGATTCTCAGCGACCGTCGCTCTTACGGGTCTGAAGGAAAAATCAAAAGAAACCATGACATGAGCTCTTACCTGAAAGCATTGAGGCACGTGATCCGCAAGGAGCTGAAGCAGATAAAGACTGAACGAGATCAATGGCGGGCCAAGTTCTTAATCGTAAACATTATATGTACTGGGAGAGATTCCTTGAAACTCATAGCTAGATTCGTCGCGTCAGGGAGTAGTCAACTAGTGATCATCTTCTTTCTCCCAATTAGATTGTTAACTACGAGTGTCTATGGTGTATTACTCCACCATTCACACGAACATTTTTTTAGTTTCTTTAAGTAAAACTTAGCCATGTTATTCTGTAATCGCATTCACACATCAATTATTCCAGTGAAAAAGGGAACATCTAGTTTTATATTACCATAGCAAACTGTTTCACGATTTTACAAAGCAAGAGATTTTATTCATGAAGGGTGACATAAAAAAAGTTCAGACCTTTGTGACAAAGAAACTTAGAGATCCAACTTCCCAGCAAGGTACCAAGAATGCATGGCAAGGCTTCCGAAAGAAAAGATGTTAGCTAGAGATGACAAGCCGTGAATCATACCAAACTTCTTGTTCATGGCAGCTAGCTTAGGGATAGTCTTTGCCTTCTCCCTGTTCTTGGACCAACCAACTTCATCTCCAATGTTGTTCTCTCTCTCTACTTTATGCCTTTGCTTCATCATCTACACACACCAAAAGTTAATAAAAAGACCATTAACACATAGGAACCTTATATGGCATTGTTGAAGATGGTAAACTTACATCGATGGTCATGGGAGTGAAGACGAGCAAATTGGTGAGATTGAAAGCAAAAGCGGAGACAAGGAACCCAAGCTGATACTTCTCCACGGTAGAAGATGACTTCCATGGATGCAAGTAACCAAACGCAGAGAGTGAAATGGCGCAGCAAGAACCAACGAGAGTGAAATAAGCGGGAAACATCTTGCTCTGGAGGTTACCGAACTGATGCCTCGGTAAGTTCCTAATCAAATCAGAATCACACATAAACCCTAATTTGACCAATTCGAAGATGATCAAGAGAGAGAGAGAGAGAGAGTTGGTGTTCGATTCGATTACTTGAACATGATGATTCCGCCGATGAAGGTAGCCCAGAGAGCAGCTCCCCAAGCTGTAGCGAAGCTGAGGAGATGAGCTAGCTTCACGAATATCAAAACCTTCGCTGGATTCTCGCCCTTCGACAGAGATCCGAATGTCTCCGGTGAGAATATAACTCCGGCGGCTAAAAACGCTACCGCTGTTAGAAATCTCGTCAGCCAACCCATCGCCGAGATGATGGTTTCCGATCAGATGAAATTGATGTAGCTGAGTAAAGTCTCTGCTTACAAGTTACAAGATACTAGACGCGACACGTTTTGTTCACGTCGAAGCTGGGTAGGTAGCTATCGCATTTACGACAGTACCCCTAACTGTTAACGCATACACCGAACCCAAACATAACGCAGATCGTGGGGGTATTAATGTCAACCACTATTATTGAACGCCGCGCAAAGTCCACCCAACCAACTATCGAGCCCCATTCCGCAGAAATGTATACTCTCCTTTGCAATATATTGGGCCAGAGAATAAGACTAAGGCCCATAAAATTGAGCTAGCTTGTATGGTTTCACCGGATGGATTTGATGTGTCTTCCATTACTATTACATACTATTTTTATAATGGCATCTCTTTGGCCATCCCCATCTTTAAAAAGCTGTTCGTATTCACATTTTAGATATATTATATTCAGTGGTAGTTAGATAACACAGACGTTTTCAATATGCTTGCTTGTGTAACTTGTAAGGTACTTCAGATTGGAAAACTGGATCTAGTTTCTGTCACGCACTAAACATAATTTATCAGCTATGGGTGGACTGGGCTAGTTACGCTTGTTTTCGTTGGGTATAAGTCATGAAAAATAATACTATACTCCATCGCTGCTCCTCTGACCAATGACTAATAGATAATAGTCTAATACCTTATTATTGTATATTAATTCTTACTTTTCAAAAATTTCAATACGATATCGAGTATTAAAAATGAATAAAGTGGTACGATTAAACTAGTAATAAGCCCTGTTCGAAAACGCGGCCGCCTAGCCGCCTAGGCAGCCGCTTAGGCGTTGCTCGGAGTCCAACCGCCGCGATTATGACCTGATCGGTCACACTAGGCGCTGGACCGCGTTAACACGCTTTGACCGCGTTGACCGCGTAATATTACCAGTCTTAAACGCTTAAAACTCAAAAAAAAATTGAACTATTGGGCCTACAGCCGGTTTATGGAAACCCAATTGCAAGTTATAATGATGGCAACTCTAAATGAGTATTTATAAGCGTCTTTAGCATCACCCCTCCTTATGTTTAACCGATGTGGGACTTTGTTTCATAGGTGTTTTTTTTAAAAAAAAAATTAATTAAAAACACCCTATTGGTGGATCGATCCCTGTACCTCATAAGAGGTTGACAACATCAAACACCAATAGACCACAACGTCTTTGGACGTATGTACATATACTGACACATATATAAACATTATTGTAATAAAAATATGACATTAACAATAACTTTTGTTAAACCAATAAATTAAAACTTCAATAATATACAAAAAACTATTATATTCTAATATATTTATATTATATATTTAATTTAAATATTATTATAAATATAATAATAATAAAAACTAGTCCCCGCGTATACCCCGATTAATCCCCGATTTTTCGATAACTCGCTAGGCCCGGAGTCACCGCCCGACTAGCGCCTAGCGTAGTTTCGAACAGGGGTAATAAGTACACATGATAGGCTCACATGGATACACACTGACATCATCATATTCATATACCTGGCCACGACTGATCCTCTTTCCAATGTCTCCAACATCCTATACATCACGTGCTTCTTTATTTAAACTTTCCCACCCTCAATTTTCTTACATTTTCCAATTTTCACATCTTACGTATGTGTTAATTCGACCACATTCACCCAACTCAAGCTCAAAATGAACCAATTCCTTTATGATATAAATTATGTGGACATTATTAATATTAACCATGGCCAAAATAATTTGACTTGCACGTCCATGTCTTGTTTAGTTTAACGTGTCTATCACTGCAACAATCAAAAAATGTATACTGACTAGTTAATGTCAACATATATGTGCGTGTATGTGTAGTCAAGAGGGAGATGAGTCAGATGACGATGATGCTATTTTTTAATAAATAGGTTGCAGCTTGCATAGTATTCCCTGTGGCGTTCAGTGATTATTCTGAAACCCAAATGCGAGAATGGCAGATAAATAATTGCATAGCAGATTTTAAGATCTCTCTCTCTCTCTCTAATATTTTTAAAACTTGGAAGAATTTGACCAAACCCAACTAGTTTCCTAAATGTGGTCAAGGTTCCAATAAGTGAATTTATTCCAATAATAATTGGATAAAAAACGACCCATCTTTCAGATTATTACTAAACCAAATCATTAATTTCTCTAATTTAAACAACACCAATACCACATTATAAGCTTCCAAACTTGTAGATAAGGATTCCTTGAAATATTAACTTGTTGTGTCAGACTCGACTCACTTATCCATTTTAATCTGACAAATCTAAGAGGAACATCTCTTAAATATATCAGAAACTATAGGCTAGTATCCATATGCGTGTCAAGACTTTAATGGAGCAGTAATTTAAATCCAACACTTTAAGCATTACCTTTGCAGAAGTAAAGACAAGAAACTTAATAGAGACGAATATTAAAAGTGACAAAAAAAATTATAGCGGAATTTTATTACATGCATATATGGATAGATACATTAACTGATTTTAAAATCGCCCGGGAAAGGAGTCGTTTCCACTTTCTTGGTTCGTGAATATCCCGGTTAAGCATTTAACAGCTGAGTGCTTCGTATTTCATTGGAATCGGTTGGTTAAAACCGGTCCTAGATAGCAAACTCCCAACCGCAGCAAGATCCCGACAGAAAACTCCTTGATACGCATTTGAATTTCCCGGTTTAATATCCGAGAAACCGTTTATCTTAACCGAACCAGGTTTCTCAACCGGTTCGTGTTCTTCAACCACTTTCGTTGACTTTTGAGTCAACACCATCGTCATCTTCCTCTTTTCCTCCTCCGCTATCGTTGCCGTCAAAACGGAGTAACCTCTTTGAATCAAACGGTAAAGCAACAACGAAGCCATACTCGCCCGATCTTTAACAGCGATAACCTCCTTCTGATCAGCGAAGTCACAACGATCAATGAACAACAAAGCCTTATCAGGCTTATGTCGGAGAGTCAACACGACATTGGCTCGATCGAGCTCGGATCTTGAGCATCCGCGTCTAACTCCGATCAATCCATACCAATCAACGTTCCCGATTTCTCCATTGGCAATCTTCGCTTTCAAAAACTTCGACTTCGTCGTCAAAACGCATAACTTCCCGGGGATCTCTCTGTACTTCACGTTGTGTCGCTTCCACGGCGGTCCGGGAAGCTTCCGATCACGTAAGATCGTGTTGTAAAGAATCTTCAGGTGCTCTAAGTCGTGAAGCGAGTCAGGCAAACACCGAACCGTTTCCAAAAGCGCAGCCCTCGTCTCCAGCGCGTGGATGCACGACGGCTCCAGAGCCAGCGTTTTGTTGCAATCGGCGATCGCCTCCGCGATTTTTCCGGCGGATCTGTACGCGGCGGCGCGGTGCATGTAGCAATCCGCGAGGAAGCCTTGCGGTGCAGGACGGCGGCGTCCGTCGAGGATTTTGGAGAAGTGGCGGATGGATTCTGAATAGTGTCCGGCGTCGAACGCGGCGAATGCGGCCGCGCGGCGGCGGAGGAGGACCTTTGTGTGTGCGAGAAGGCGGGAGACGGTTTCGCATTCAGGGAGTTTTCTTGGAGGAGAATAAGCGGAGGATGATGACTCGGAGTCGGAGAGGAGGATGCAGAAGCTATCGTCGGACCAGCATATACTCTGACGACGGAACTCGGCGGTTGCGAGGCGTTTTCCTGTCTGAAGAAGAACCAATGCGTCCTCCATTAATCCTAGGTGGCAACAAGCTTGTCCCAATACAGCATATCTGAAAATAACAATAATTAATATAATTATTTTTTGTCATATATTAAGATTTTAGAAAATTAATATAACTATTATTTTCATTAAAAATCAAACCTTCAATATATTGAAAATTAGAGAATTAATATGATTACTAATTTCATAAATATTCAAACTTTCAATATATCTAAAAAAAATGAAATTTACCTCCACTGTTGTTTTTCCTTATCGCCATTTCTACAGATCCCTGCCATTACTTTCTCCTTCAAGTCAGAAAGAGAGAGGCAAGTAAAGGGAGTGGAGGCGGAGGAGGAGTCGCGGTTAGGAGAGAGAAGTTTCCTGGAGAGTTGAGAGGAGGATGAGGAAGAGGAGGAGGAAGAGTAAGAACCGTCGGATGAAACAGACCCTTCTTCGTCTTTAGCGGCGAGTGTGAGGCTAGGAATGTAATCTTGAAGCATGTTAGCTACGTCCTTGTAGCGACGGAGAAAAAGCAAAGCTCTGGCTTTAAGCTCTAACGCGATTTCCGAACGCGGCGATATCGATAAAGCTGCGTCAAGTATATGAATGGCTGAAGCAGCGTCGTTTTGGTCCTCACTCGCCATTAGAGACTTTGCGTCTTTAATGTAGTTATCAACAAGCTGAACGAGTATAATGTAAAGTTAATATCTTTTTGAGTACCCATTACAGGATATGAAACTGAATAAAAGTTGGATGATTTTGTTATGTACCTTCTTGTGAGTGAACCACCAATGCATCTTGTTGTCCTTGCGGAGAGGAAGAGCAGCCATTGTTGCAGAGATTTTGATTTGCTGATTGGATCAATAGATGTTACTAGATTTAACTTTTTGTGTCTTTTACTCTTTCCCAAGAATTCTTTGCTTCTTTCTTCTCCAAGATTTGAGAAAAGAAAGAGAAGTGCTTATAAAGAAACAGAGAGATAAAGACAGAGAAGAGAAAAAAGGAATACGAGTATAGGAGAGAGAGAGATGACAGCTTTGACCTGAGAGAAAATTTCTAATCACTTTAAAACCTTAATAGCTGGCACCATTTCCCTTTTACATATTCTCTGTTCTGTAAATGTAAATTATTTGATTTATTATTCACTTGCTATAAGTGCTTTTGTCAATCTCGTGTTTATCTTAATTAAAATCATATCTCTTTGTAATTTTTTCTGATTGAAAATCATATCTCTTTGTAATTTACTTTGATTCAATAGTTAATCTCGTCTATATCTCAGATTGTCAATCATATCTCTTGTAACTCTTACCCAATATGTAATAGTATACTTTTTTACCTCAATCTATATTACCACATTCCGCTCCAATTAATATTTGTATCAATTATATAGTTTATATTTTTAATATCTTAATTGCCTACCAAACCAGAGTTTTTGGTTACTTCTCTGTGGAAACCCTTTTTAATTCAGTTGTTTGTTAAAATTGTTAGTTTATGATTCTATTCCATAAAATCTGTGTTTCAAGTTCTACAAAAAGCAAATTATATAAATTATTAAAAAACACTGTAAGAGATCTTTAGAATAATGTGAATATCTTTATGTAGAATTTTATAGAACGCTTTGAAGTGAATCGTTTATATAATATTTTTCATAGTTTATAATATTATAATTAAAACGTTAGAAACCTAACCATTAAAACGTTAGAAACCTAACCATTTTAAACTAGTTTCTTAAGTGCGTACCAAGCCATGATTTTGGACTAAAATCTTACTTGAACTTTAAAATTATTTTAGACCTCGCTAATTATTGCACTATTTCTTTTTCTTTCTTGTTATCAACTATTTTATTTTGCTCTTTCTCTACCTGTATATTTTTCACTCCGATTTACCTCCATGACACCAAGTTACCAAGATTGAGAAGCCTTTAAAGCAGTTGCTTTTAAAATAGTAGAGTTTGTAATATATATACATCATCGTGGTCTATCATATTGTCTTTATGACATTGGCATAGTATGACGAATGATTGCACTATTTCATCACCCATCTCTTCAGTAATCATGTTCAATAATTTCTTACTATATACTTCAGGTTTTATTTTCTTTGCTAGATTCATTTGCTATTATTGTTTGCCAGAAATGAAATTGTACGATTCGTTCTCCTGGATCTCAACCTGTAATCAACTCAATCACAAGTATAAAGCGGAAGAAGACACGACGGTATGTTGACCCGGTGTTCACCGCACCTCTCCGTACCGGAAAGGCCGCTATAGCTCACCGGAGCTGGGATCGAACCAGCAAATCACTATTCTTGCTCACAAGCGAGCTCCGAGATACAATCCTAATCTCTCCTCTCTCTCTACGTATCTTGATCGTAACAAACTTGATCAACTAAAGAACTTACCCCTTAGCTCAACAACCTGAGCTATTTAAAGACTCTCCCTTTCTATACAAAACGACATCTCTACTTCTCGTTTAACTAACTAACGGATAACTCCGGTTTACCTAAACCAGATCCTAATTAGATTTCAACTAAACCCGAGAGAGAGAGAAGAGTACTAGATTACTTACAAAATACTAAGACACATTCTTCAAATCTCCACCTTGTCTTGTATTTGCTCCCTTCTCTTCTAGTGACTCAAGATGAATGCCTCCACCTTCTTTATCATGAACACACCGTTCACTCGCATGAACCACCTTCACGCTTAAACACTTTCCTGAGAAAACTCTCTCAGCTTCTGATCTCCTGAGCATACTCGCTCAGCCGCAGGCTCCACCTGAGCCTACAGTCTCCTTCTTTAGTTTCTTGAAACCCTCAGCATATCCAAGGCGTCTCGAAGCTTGCCAACTGGGAGAACCTTGGTGAATATATCTGCTGGATTATAGGCTGTTGCGATCTTCACTACTTGAATATAACCTTCTGATATCAAATCTGTGATGAAGTTATACTTGATCGCCATATGCTTTGTCTTCTCGTGAAACACTGCGTTCTTTGCCAGTGCAATAGCACTCTGAGAATCACAGTGAATCTTCACAGCTCCTTGTTCAAAGCCTAACTCTCTCACGAACCCTTGTAACCACATCGCTTCCTTTGCAGCTTCTGTTAATGAAATATACTCTGCTTCGGTTGTAGATAATGCCACCACTTTCTGCAACCCGGACTTCCAACTAACTACATTACCGCCCACAGTGAACGTCATTCCTGAAATTGACCTTCTCCTGTCCAAGTCTCCTCCATAGTCGGAATCACAATAGCCTTCAACCTCAAAATCTCCTTCATTCGTATAACAAAGCTTTATGTCCTTCGTTCCTTTTATATAACGCATGACCCACTTCACTGCCAACCAATGCTCCTTCAAAGGCTTGCTCATGAACCTACAAACAAGACCCACTGCGTACGCAAGGTCAGGTCTAGTTCCAGTCATTGCGTACATCAGACTACCAACTACATTCTGATACGGAATCACTTTCATTCTGTCTTGTTGCTCTCTGTACTCTTTCTCTGTTGCTGACCGAAGCTTGAAGTGAACTCCCATTGGAGTAAGAACACTGTTAGCTTGATCCATTCCATATGCATCCAACACTTTCTGTAAATAGTGTCCCTGAGATATCGTAAGCGACCCTTTAACTCTGTCCCTGACTATCTCCATACCCAAAATCTTCTTGGCTTCACCGAGATCTTTCATCTCGAATTCTTCACTCAATAACTCCTTTAGCTTAAGTACATGATCCTTCACCTTTGAAGCTATTAGGATATCATCCACGTATAGCAACAAATACACATATTGTTTGTCTTCCATTTGCTTGAAGTAAACACATAGGTCGAAGTTACTTCTGCTGTAACCGTGCTTAGCCATGAGCTCATCAAATCGCATGTTCCATTGTCGCGGTGACTGTTTCAGCCCATACAGAGACCTCTTAAGCAAACAGACTTTATCAGGATACTTCTTGTCTACATAACCTTCTGGTTGCTCCATGTAAATCGTCTCATCAAGATACCCGTGCAGAAACGCCGTTTTGACATCCATCTGCTGCAGTTCCATGTCGTGATGAACTACCATAGATAAAAGACATCTGATGGAGACGTGCTTGGCCACAGGGGAGAAGATCTCTTGATAATCTATCCCCTCTTTCTGACTATATCCTTTTGCAACTAATCTCCCTTTGTATCTTGGTGGTTCCACTCCAGATATGCCATCTTTCCTTTTGAAAACCCACTTGCATCCTATTGGCCTATGAGACATTACTCTGTCTACTAGCACCCACGTCTTATTCTTCTTCAAAGACTCCATTTCTTCGTCAGAGGCCCCTAACCACAAGTCTCTGTCTGGATCTTCTAAAGCTTCTTGATAGCTCCTAGGTTCAGTTCTACCTGCATCCTCAACAACAAGATAAGCATAACCAGCAATATCTTCATCATTAGGATATACCTGATAGTCTTCTAATCTGACAGGTGCGCGTATCTCTCTGCGACTTCTGTCCCTAGCCAATTGATAATCACTTAGATCCTTCTCCTGAGATTCTTCAACTTCATTTGTGTTCTGCTTTTCTTCTTCTTGTATTACATCATGACTGGCTCCACCTTGAACGTCTGAGTCTCTCAGGTCTCCTGCATCATCAAAACTTAAAACTTGGTTAGTCAACAAACGAGTATCTTTCGATGTACCTGCCTCAGACTCGTTTAAGGAGCTCTTGAACATCACGTCTTCTCTAAACACAACGTTTCTGCTTATGACACATCTCTCATCTTCTATAACCCAAACTTTGTAGCCTTTCACTCCTTCTGGATAGCCAACAAAGACTCCCTTCTTAGCTCTAGGATCTAACTTCCCTTCTGTAGAGTGTATATAAGCTATACACCCAAATCTCTTCAGGCTCGAAAGGTTAGGCGTGACTGAAGTCCATCTTTCTTCGGGTATTTCAAACTCAATTGCGGTAGATGGAGTTCTGTTTATGATATACACAGATGTAGCCGCTGCCTCTGCCCAGAACTTCTTCTCAAGTCCACTCTCGCTAAGAATGCTTCTGACTTTGTTCATGATTGTCCGGTTCAGTCTCTCTGCAATCCCGTTTTGTTGAGGGGTGTATGTGCATGTCTTGTGACGTACTATCCCTTCTTCTTTGCAGAACGAATCAAACCTCCTGTTACAGAACTCTAGTCCATTATCTGTACGAAGTCGCTTAACTCTTCTCTCTGACTGAACCTCTACCATTTTCTTCCATTCTACAAATCTTTCGAATGCCTCGTCTTTGGTCCTCAAGAAATATACCCAAACCTTTCTGGACCAATCGTCTGTGAAACTCAGGAAGTACTGGCTGTTACTTAGGCTTGGTGGAACATTAGGAGATCCCCATAAGTCAGAATGAATGTAGTCCAGCTTGCCTTTTGTGACATGCTTCGCTTGCCCAAAGCTGACCTTGTGTGTTTTTCCAATCACACAGTCCTCACAAAAGTCAATGTTCTTCAGTTTCTCCTTTTCCAAACATCCTTTCTGCGCTAGAACTTCCATCGCCTTCTGACCCACATGTCCTAGCCTGCTATGCCACAGACGAGTGTAGCTGTTCTCGTCTGTACTGTCGGCCTCTGTACCGGCGGAGTTGCAAGAATCCGAGACTCTGGCCGATCCTTTTAGAATATACAGAGTATCTCTTCCTTTTCTCTGACCTTTCATAATAACTGTGCATCCTCTTACTATTTTTAATTGTCCATCAGCTCCTTTGAACTCACACCCTTTGTTCTCCAAAGTTCCCAGTGAGATAAGGTTTCTTCCAATGCTTGGCATATACCTTACCTCATGGAGAACAAAAGTAGTACCGTCTTCATTTTCAAACCTTACTGAGCCAACTCCTTTTACTTCTGCACTTGTGTTATTTGCCATCCTTACCTTCCCTGCATCTGCCTTTGTAAAACTCAGGAACACTTCTCTTCGTGGAGTCATGTGAAATGAACAGCCTGTGTCCATTACCCATTCTTCTTGATCTGCAACCCCTTGAGACAAGTTTATCTCACTAGCTATAAGACCCACTAGATCTTGAGCATCATCTCTAACCATTGCAGCTTCTCCACCTCTGTCGTTTCCCTGAGACTTCTGCTTGTTTCTGTCTAACCACTTATAGCACTGTTTCTTGAAATGCCCTTCCTTCCCGCAGATCCAGCATACTTTCTTTTTCTCTGCAGACTTCGACCTTGACTTGCCATTACGCTGCTTTCCCGAGCTAGAGAAGCTCCTGCTGTCTGATCTTCCTCGGACGTAGAGCCCTTCAAACCCCGCTCTTGTAGTTGATAGTGACTTCATTTCCTTTTCCTTTGATCTTGCCGAACTTGCAACATCCTCAACCTTTATAGCTTCCCTGCTGTACTTCAAAGTCTCCTTAAGCTGATCATATTTCACTGGTAGCGCATTTAGAAGCAACACTGCTTGAACTTCTTCTGGAACATCGATGCTTAGATGACTTAAGTCACCTACAAGCTTGAGGAAGTCATCTATGTTCTCGTCTATAGTTCGTTGGTCTTTCATCTTAAACCCATACAGCTCAAGCTGGGCGTGGACCCTGTTTGGTAGTGACTTAGGCATATACAAGGTCTCAAGAAGTGCCCACGTTTCCGCTGCGGTAGTACACCTCTCAATCTTTCGCAACACGTGATCTCCTACGTTTAGAAAGATCAAGTTCATCGCCTTTTCGCACCTCTCTA
Source organism: Brassica rapa (assembly GCF_000309985.2). Classification (NCBI taxonomy): domain Eukaryota; kingdom Viridiplantae; phylum Streptophyta; class Magnoliopsida; order Brassicales; family Brassicaceae; genus Brassica; species Brassica rapa. The sequence goes on along the minus strand of NC_024803.2, from coordinate 38,009,314 downwards.
ATCTCGATTCCTCATCTGCTTGAATCTTCTTGTTATCTTCAGGATCTTGATCGCTCTTCTCTTCCTTGGGATCTTCAATAGAAGGTTTCTCGACGAGCACATCCTTCAACCCTGACACGCTCAGATAAGCGTACATCCTTCGTTTCCAGAGAGAGAAGTCTCCGTTTCCGTCGAATCTCTCGATCTTGACTTTATCGCCGTTCATCTCTGATCGAGCTCGATCTCTCCAAGCTCCAAACAAATCGACCACCTCTTCTTCTTAACCTGGCTCTGATACCACTTTGTACGATTCGTTCTCCTGGATCTCAACCTGTAATCAACTCAATCACAAGTATAAAGCGGAAGAAGACACGACGGTATGTTGACCCGGTGTTCACCGCACCTCTCCGTACCGGAAAGGCCGCTATAGCTCACCGGAGCTGGGATCGAACCAGCAAATCACTATTCTTGCTCACAAGCGAGCTCCGAGATACAATCCTAATCTCTCCTCTCTCTCTACGTATCTTGATCGTAACAAACTTGATCAACTAAAGAACTTACCCCTTAGCTCAACAACCTGAGCTATTTAAAGACTCTCCCTTTCTATACAAAACGACATCTCTACTTCTCGTTTAACTAACTAACGGATAACTCCGGTTTACCTAAACCAGATCCTAATTAGATTTCAACTAAACCCGAGAGAGAGAGAAGAGTACTAGATTACTTACAAAATACTAAGACACATTCTTCAAATCTTAAAACGGAGCCTATGATATTGATCATAACGTGATGTTGCCCATGTCAAGGATTTCATAGCAGTGCATGTTTGCGCTTTGATGAACTATACACGAGTTTTAATCATTTCTTGACACATGATCTATTTCAATTAGCTTTCTGATTTTGTACCATCGTGAAATCACGTAACTAAGTTAATTTGGGGGGGGGGGGGGGGGGGGGGGGGGGATGTAAATGTTTGCAAGTAAACATCATGCTATTGCAAATCATGTCAAGTTTTGTATGGTCCAAAATAATGTAATGTCAACATGTATGTAGTAAGATATATATGGTCTGAAATCAATATGAAATGTGAAATCAATGTTTTTTCCCTTAGAATTCTTTTTATCTTATTCTTCTAGCAAGGCAACAGATGGTTAGCCTTTATGATTGGAACTGCATTTTTCTGAATAAATATAACAACAAGAATAATAATGCAGCTGCAAAAATGATTATATCATAGGTACAACCTCCTTCCACATTTTTTGGACGTATAGGCAAAATGTGTGTGTTGGCCACAAATTATAGCCGTATCCCCTATATATTAATTGAGAAGCATTTGAAAAATTAGAACCTTAATTTTGTATTAATTAAAAAAAACCCCAAATCATAGGTGGCACTCTAAATACCTTCTAAATTCTATTTCAAAGAATTCTAGAGCATCTAATATAAAGTATAGTTTAATCTAATGGTGTCACATTATTTTATAATTATATAACACTAGAGAACATTATATTAACCTAAAATATAGAAAGTGTGTATTCTTTCCTTAAATAAAAGCTACGGAATTACCTAATATGATTTACATATATATGGCAATTAATTATTATGAATAATGGCAATTAATTATTATGAATAATGAAGATTTGATAACAATTTTTGCATCATTCTTCATTTTTGTTTAAAGTTATATTATTAAAAAAATTAAACAATCACATTAACCATATAATAAAAAAATTAGATTTTTTCTTATATGTTATATTTTTAATTTTTTAAAATGACTTTAAATTACAAAAATGAGGAAACCTTATATGTTATATATATTTTTTTTAAATGACTTTAAAATACAAAAATGAGGACACCTTATATGTTATATTTTTCTTATATGTTAGAATTTTCTTATATGTTATATTTTGAATTTTTTTTAAAAAGACTTTAAATTACAAAAATGTAAGTTTACCTTAAATAAACGACTAAAAACATTAAAATGACATGTATCAATTCGATGGTTGATTTGAAAGCTTTCAAAACCATATGCAAGATAAAATTCAAAATAATTTAACTGTGGAAACAATACTGTTAACTTTTTTCAAAAATGTGTTCGATGAAAAAAATAAGGTTTTTATGTCATAATTTGTTTAATGTTCAGTAGAAAACATTATATTAACCTAAAATATAAGAAGTGTGTATTCTTTCCTTAAATAAAAGTTACTGAATTACCTAATATGATTTACATATATATGACAATTGATGATTTTGAATAATAAAGATTTGATAACAATTTTTGCATCCTTCTTCATTTTTGTTTAATTTTATATTTTTTTAAAAAATAAACAATCACATTAACCATATAATTAAAAAATTAGATGTTTTCTTATATGTTATATTTTGAATTTTTTTAATGATTTTAAATTACAAAAATGAAGAAACCTTATATGTTTTATATTTCTTTAAAACGACTTTAAAATACAAAAATGAGGACACCTTATATGTTATATTTTTCTTATATGTTATATTTTTCTTATATGTTATATTTTGAATTTTTTAAAACGACTTTAAATTACAAAAAAGTAAGTTTTTCTTAAGTATACCACTAAAAACATTGAAATGACATGTATCAGTTTGCTGGTTGATTTGAAAGTTTTCAAAACCATATGTAAGATAAAAGTCAAAATAATTCAAATATGAAAACAATACTGTTCACTTTTTCAAGAATGTGTTCGAGGGGAAAAATAAGATTTTTATGTCATAATTTGTTTAATGTCCACTAGAGAACATTATATTAACCTAAAATATAAGATGTGTGTATTCTTTCCCTAAATAAATGCTACTAAATTACCTAATATTATTTACATATATATGGCAATTTATGATTATGAATAATAAAGATTTGATAACAATTTTTGCATCTTTCTTCATTTTGTTTAATTTTATATTATTAAAAAAAATAAACAATCACATTAACCATATAATAAAAAAATTAGATTTTTTCTTATATGTTATATTTTGAATTTCTTAAAATGACTTTAAATTATAAAAATGAGGAAACTTTATATGTTATATTTTTTTTAAACGAATTTAAAATACAAAAATGAGGACACCTTATATGTTATATTTTTCTTATATGTTAGATTTTTTCTTATATGTTATATTTTGATTTTTTTAAAACGACTTTAAATTAATGTAAGTTTTCCGTAAGTATACGACTAAAAACATTAAAATGACATGTATCAATTCGATGGTTGATTTGAAAGTTTTCAAAACCATATAGAAGATAAAAGTCAAAATAATTCAACTGTGAAAACAATACTGTTCACTTTTTTCAAGAATGTGTTCGATGAAAAAAATAAGGTTTTAAGTCATAATTTGTTTAATGTCCAATCCGATCAACTCATGATGTATTAATTATACTTTTGTTCCATTATTTTTAATAAAAATTGATCCGATTCATTGGAAAGAAATTATATAATAACAACAATAAATATTTTATATATATAAATAAAATGATCAAATGTATAAAAGAAACTATCGATAATATATACAAATAAACTCACCCTGCGCAAGGCGCAGGTCTTATCCTAGTTGATAATTATTCATCCAGAAATGTATTAATGATCTTTTATTTATGATTAATTTAAGCTTCAAGTACAGTTTTGCTTGAATCATATATTTTCCTGTCAAATAAAGAATATTGTAATAAAGTTAACGAGATTATTTCCATTCGGTTAGTCTAATGTTTTGATTGAATTTCATGGAATTGAACCAGCTAGTTGCGAATTAGCGATAAGTGTGACATTGCAAGTTTTATAAACTTCAAAATCTCAAAAACTAAATAACTGATGACATAATGAGAGTGCATAATACACAAAACAAAAGTTATTAGTTGAGACGATTATATGTGCCAGTATGGCTTGACCTAATGATCTGGCGAATCTCCGTTTTATAATTAACAAACACTAGAAAGACAATTATGTGTAAATGCGGTTAACTTGTAGTATATATAAGTTAAAATATCTGGTTGAGAAATGGGTCTACTTAAGATTATCGGTCCCCATTCCTTAAACATGTTAGCATCTCAAGAGGCATATCACGAGTCATGACGACGTATGTATAGATACCCAATATAATATGCACATATATAATCCATACATACACATTATAAAGCTATTATCTAAGTGTTTTTTAAACAGTACATATGAAACTTTATGAACCGAATTAAAACACAGTATAATTAGTTTATATACTTCCATAGAAGGCTATTAGTTCAAGCTCTTAATTAAACCATTACATATCAAGTCAGTTAGTTCCGAATTGATCAGTGCCTGTGGTTATCCATCACCAGTTAGGTTGATGTTTGACACGTTTTGTCAAGATATGTCACATATGCTAATTTTGGTGTATACATGTTCCTGTTAAATATATATATATACTTAACATGTAGCCATATATCTTCGTTAAATCCCTTCTATCATCTTTTTTAATTGTTTAATCCCGATATTATATATTGTACTTTACAAGTTGTAGGAGAGCATGAGCAGACTTAGAAAACCTTATCAAAATTCATTTAATATCAATATTTCTTCAAGTGGATTACGTACACACACTACTAAGTGTTTGAACTTTGCAAGATGATGGGTGCATTGTCTATTGGAGACTTTTATCAAGACATGGGTTTTATATAGAAGAACCACATAAGTGTCAAAGTCGCGCAAATATTAAGAAAAGAATCTATAGTTAAATCCTAGTTGTGTAATGAGAGGTCCTTTTTTAAATGTCGAATATGGAGTAAACAATAGGGAATATTGCCTTGGGCAGCAAACCAATCATCTAGTTTGGCTCAAATTCATACGATAGAGACCTCTTTTTGATCCAAAAGCTTCGGGTTTTGAACAAAAACTGAGACCAATCAAATAAAAGTCAGACAGAATTCAGAGGAAGGCACGTGTTTTAGCTTAGATATCACGTGGGAATGAGTGATCCATGTGCATCCCTTAACCCCAAAAACCAACTCAACTAGTTTTTGTAAATACTCACATTTTCAAACTATTCTTTGATCCGACTTTCAAACTAGATAAAGAATGGTTATTAAGTATATAGTTTCATTACAACATATACACATTGCTAAGCTAAAACTCGCAATGCAAAACAAACAAAAAAGTATTAATCAATAGGGAAATATTAATGGGCAAAGCTTCTTTTTTTTCTGTGCACGTTAATGGGCAAAGCTAGATGAGATGATGTAGAGAAGAGAATATGGAAAAGGAGATGTGACATAGGACCAGTGTCCACTCTCCAGCTCGGCTGTGCTTTTTTGAAAAGTTGCGAATAATAAAAACGACAGCAAATAAAATTTAACAAAGAAAAGTACGTAAACTACGATTCTAATTCGAATTTGTGTGGTAATAATATTATTTAACTTTGGGTCACTAGACAAGAATCGATCCAAAGGATAAATTCTGAAAAGCAATAAAGTGAAAGTGTGTAAATAATCAAAAATATTGTAAAAGGGTTTGTTACTGGAATATTTTACTTGTGTTGCAAGATCTAAATAATTAGAGCTCTCTCCATCTTTAATTTTAATGAAAATTTAAAAACAATGAATAAAATATAAAAATTTATGAATATAAAAGTAATGATATAAATTTGTATAAGTATTTTTTAAGTATTGTTATTTAAGAATTTCTCTAAAAAGTATGGAATGAAGATGATTTTAGCTTTACCACTTATATGGATGGATATTGTGTATTTGTGTTGCGGCTTGAACATTTACAATAAGTGAATGAGATTAAGGACGCATTCTGACTGATGGATCAGGAACATGTTCACCCATTTTTAATGAAATAGATTATACATGGTTATCAAAAGCTTCGTCTGTTTTGGTTTTCCAATACATAAAAAAAAACGAAAAGGAACCAAATGATGAGCTCACAAAGAAACATGACACATGGAAAACAATATATACCAACACACATTATGGTACATCTGTATGTCAAAGTGATTGATCTTCATTGTAGGACATTGTGATTGTTAAATGTCAAACTCTATTCACATGGCCATTTGTACATACATTATTAAAGGCTTTAAGTCTTCATCTTTCGACAAAAGCTCAGAGACAGCCATTGCCTTAGACCCACACAGTTACACAGTCATGAACAAAATTAGTTTCACACACTTCATCATATCCTGAATTTAAAAGTCGTCAAAACTAGAAAATCTTGCCAACATATATACAAAGTTATACACACATTTTACATACTTCATTAAACAACTTGGGAATGTAACCACACATCTGATATACAGTGAGAGCAGAAAGAATTGATATCATATAGCTGATAAATATTGAGAAACCCATTAGAATCCTTAGCAGTAATTCATCTTACTGACAATGCTGCAAGTTACCACTTCAAAAGAACGAACATTTGTTCCTGCTAAATTCATATTACCTTTCCCGGTGGTGAAATTGATTAGGGTTAGATGATAAAGCAGCTCATCTTATGATGGAGCATAGAGAACGTCCATCTAGTTTCCAAGAACAAGGAAAGGAACATTTGATAAAGATTCATATGAGAGAAGTGCGTCAAGTTCTTTCTTTGATTTTGCAAACCTCTCCTGGTCATATGCATTACAGGCCATGAGCCATGGAAGAATGTGCTTCTGGCCTTGTTTACGATTATGAGAGAAGTGCGTCAAGTTCTTTCTTTGATTTTGAAAACCTCTCCTCACCACATACACTATTAGCCCTAAAGAGAAGCATGTGCTTCCGGCCTTGTTTACGATAACTAAAATTTCAGTTATTTTTTAAACAAAATCTCTTATAGCTCAGTTGGTTAATGACTTACAAATATTTTGAAAGATTATTGGTTCGATCTTCTCAAGTCATTTTTACTACATTTTGTTACCTTAAAATTTGTTGAGCTTTCGGATCAAAATATTTTAGGGCCGGACCTAGTAATATGCATCCACCAAGTAAACAATTGCATCGACCGAATCAGAAGGTGAGATAATACTATAAATCAATACTATTAAAACTGAAATACCTTTTGGTACTGTTTGGAAACTTAGATAGTAGATTAAATGAAAGTTGTTTGGAAACAAGGATAGCAGATTAATTTTTTTTTATTTATATATTTAGTCACTGTATTTCTTTCTCATTTACAGATTCTGTCGTTTGGAAACTTGGATAGCAGATTAAATGAGAATTATTTAGAAACACGGATAGCAGATTAAATATTTCTTTTTATTTACACATTTAGCCATTGTGTTTCTTTCTTATTTACAAATTTGCCACTTCACTTAAAAAAAATTAATTACTATGAATTGTTATTTTTTTGCTGAAAATAAAAACATAAACTGTAATATATAGTATATATTAATATGCTACAATACAATTTTCAAGAAAACCATATATCATAAAATTAATAATAATTCATAAAAACCTACTGTAAAAAATTAAATCATTTTTAAATAAATAAACAAAAAAATCAATAGGTTAATATATGAATATTACAATTACATCAAATTGCATCAAGTTATAAAATTATAAATATAATATTACGTACAAATAAAAATTTATTATCAAACATCTATATTATAATATAATATATTATATTCTAAATATATTTTACAAAATATAAAAATATAAATAGACATTTTATAAAATCAATGGTTTATAAATTTATATTGAAGGCAAGTTAAGTTAAACATCCGCGCATCAAGTAATAATATTACAAACAATATAGACCTCGTCCTTTGACATGTGAATCAATGTGGTTTTTCAGGCGTTGTCGAGGTCATATAGTATTCCAATAGACCCATTACAACAATGGGCCTTGCTTGAAGCTAACAATTAGATTTAAAGAGACATCTAAACTGCAAATATACAAAACGTTTTTTTTTCTTCCCAAAACGTTTATGCTGTATACGTAAATCCACTGTTTTTCTCTTGAGAAAGACGTAAATCCACGGTTGCGTTTAGAAAATTTGATGAATTAGGTTTGACTTTAGTGGTGCAATATAAGACCTATTGAAAATAAGAACTAGGAAGGTAAAAGTAATTTTATATTAATGCCCCCCATGTCATTACTTATCCGTTAAATCATTTTTACTATCATAATCATTCATTTCTATTTAGAATTTAAAATGGTCATCCAGATATTATTGCATTCTAAGATTGATTTATCTGTTACATCAATTGCTTTGAAACATATACAATCATAAGAGTTATGACTTTTGCGCTCAATTATTTTGAGGATTCTTCTTCTTCACGATAATCACAGGGCATTTTACTCGTTTGGCGCAATACTCGCTCACACTGCCTAGCAAAGTTCTATCAATGAGACATACATTATACATAAACCATATTAATGATCAGTAAATCGTAACTAAATAAGATTAAAAAAATAAAAGGAGTAAAACCTTACCTTTTGAAGAAGCCATAGTCATGTGTTCCAATAACTAACATATCAGCCTTAAGTTTCTGAACTGCGTTACATATAACTTCCTTGGCATCTCCTCTTCCAACTCTTCTCTCTATATTAATCTGCATATTAATAGTAACTTTAATCATTTGTATTCCATACAACAGAAACACGATTACTTCTAAAGACTATATTTGATAACCTCACTTGCAAATAATATGTAAACTCTTTTTGATACAATCCAACAAAGTGATCCAAGTTTATAGTAAGAAACTTACATCGGACTCAAAATCTTGGTAGACGGTTCGAGATCGAGCCATGACTGATTCCACGAGCTCGTGTTCATATTTCTTCAACGCTGCAACCGGATCTCCGGTCACTATAAACCCTAGAAACTCGACCAAACACACAATCCATAAGCTTAAAGAATTATATTAAAGGTAGTTTAATCAACAAATATTTTATATGAAATATACGAGACTCACCCGCGGCATCAATGGAAGAGTAAACAGGAAGAGGGGGCTTGACGTAAAGGAGGATTAGGGTGTTATTGGAACCATATGGAAAGAGATTGTCAAGACTCCACGAAAGAGCTTCCATGCTCTCTTCACTTTCGTCTACTGCTACTACAATCTTCCTCTCCTTCGTTTCCTCCATTTTTTTACTATAACAATTAGTGATTTGCTTGTTTTGAAATAGTAGAGAAAATATCTAACGAGGAGAATGTTTGATGGAAGAAGAGAATGCTAATTTGTTTCTATTTATACAAGTAGCTAAGCAAAACTCAAAACCCACTTGATTTCCGGTTTTGGAGTTAAGTGTTTTAGTTTAGATATATTTTGGGAGTTTTGTAACGTGTAAGTAAGTTGGGTTAATATATGCAAAAAGCTTGCATACACCTTCTCAGACTAATTTCACACAGCTGAAAAGTCTAGTGCCATAGCTTTTCTCTTAATGAAAAGATAAGATATAAACCCATGTCTATGTGATAACCAATCATATAAGATACTGTAGATGTGAATCTTAACTACAATATTAATTGTGTTGTTTTGTCATACTGTATATTGAAGTCTTCTGTGATATTTTTATAGAAATTATTCTTGTTTTATAGAACTACTACACCCTTTTTCGAAACAAGTATATGGTAGATTATGAACTCAAATTTCTTGAACTTTCTAGAACAAAAAGGACAAAAGTAAGTTCTTGCCTTCTTGGAGTCTATACTAATTGACTGATCAGGAATTTCAGATTTGTACCATCCATAAACGTGTATGAAGATAACGTTAACTAACTGAAGTGTATTATTGAATCAAATAAAACCTAAAGAAATAAATAACTGGTCCCCTCAAAAAAAGAAAAGAAAAGATCATGACCCTAAAACGAAGATAAGATGCATACAGATACCTTCCAAGTAATTGACACCTTTCATGATCTTGATGCGTTTGCGCTCCAATGCCCCTGCTGAGCCAAAGGGTTAAAACGGTAATATGACCAAGTAATCCAGTTAATGGGCCTCTAATAAGACACAATACCTTCACTAAAATAAGGCTTAATGGGCCTAGATGAGACTAAACTTTGAAATAGCTCCGCCGTTAAGCCGCCTTTCACCAAGTTCGCCATTGCTAATCGCCGTCGCGCTTCGATGGCTCCTCCTCCATGGCTACACCTCTACCTGAAGAGAAGCTCAACTAAATCTCCTCTCAGCTCTCTTCTCTTCGTTCGCTCTTCTTCATCGAGCTCTAACGAATCCATTTCCAGTCAAAACCGACCAATCGCCGGGACAGAGATACGCGGCGGTGGAAGAGGAGGAGAGGAAGTACAATTCTACCGTGCTAGATCTTTGACCTTATCTAATCTGATCAATTCTACCACTCATCATCATCACACACACTCCTCTATAGGTTTTAGAGGTTTATCTAGTAGTACTAGTAGTGGAGGATGCGATGACGAAATCGAATCTGAATGCGATGACAACGATGAAGATGATGATCGTGCTAGTGATGAAATAGGTGTCAGTTGTATTGTTGATTCAAGTACCAATCCTGAAGAAGTAGAGAGAGTCTGCAAAGTGATCGATGAGCTCTTTGCCTTAGATAGAAACATGGAAGCTGTTCTCGACGAAATGAATGTATCTCTATCTCACGATCTGATCGTTGAGGTTTTAGAACGGTTTAAACACGCTAGGAAGCCTGCGTTCAGATTCTTCTGCTGGGCCGGAGAGAGGCCAGCAGGCTTTGCTCACGACTCCAGAACATACAACTCAATGATGACTATCTTAGCCAAGACTCGACAGTTCGAGACCATGGTTTCTTTGCTAGAAGAGATGGGCGCGAAAGAGTTATTAACGATGGAGACATTCACTATCGCGATGAAAGCCTTTGCTGCTGCCAAAGAGAGGAAGAAAGCTGTTGGAATCTTTGAGCTGATGAAGAAGTACAAGTTCAAAATCGGCGTGGAGACGATTAATTGTTTGTTGGATAGTCTTGGTAGGGCGAAGCTTGGGAAAGAGGCTCAGGTTTTGTTTGATAGGTTGAAGGAGAGGTTTACTCCGAATCTGATGACGTACACTGTTCTGCTTAATGGTTGGTGTAGAGTTAAGAATTTGATGGAGGCGGCGAGGATCTGGAACGGTATGATTGATCAGGGGTTGAAACCTGACGTTGTGGCTCATAATGTTATGCTTGAAGGTTTGCTGAGGAGTAGAAAAAAGTCTGATGCGATTAAACTGTTCCATGTCATGAAAGCTAAGGGGCCTTGTCCTAATGTCCGTAGCTATACTATTATGATACGTGACTTCTGTAAACAGTCGAGCATGGAAGCTGCTGTTGAGTATTTTGATGATATGGTTGATTCCGGTTTGCAGCCCGATGCTGCGGTTTACACGTGTCTGATCACTGGTTTTGGGACGCAGAGGAAGCTGGATACGGTTTACGAACTGCTCAAGGAGATGCAAGAGAAGGGACATCCTCCGGATGGCAAAACGTATAACGCTTTGATTAAATTGATGGCGAGTAGGAAGATGCCGGAACAAGCGGCAAGGATCTACAACAAGATGATCCAGAACGGGATCGAGCCGTCGATACACACGTTCAACATGATGATGAAATCTTACTTCATGGCGAGAAACTACGAGATGGGGAGGGCGGTTTGGGAGGAGATGGGCAAGAAAGGGATTTGTCCTGACGACAACTCATACACGGTTTTGATCAGGGGACTTATTGGTGAAGGGAAGTCGAGAGAGGCGTGTAGGTACTTGGAGGAGATGCTTGACAAAGGAATGAAGACTCCTTTGATTGATTATAACAAGTTTGCTGCTGATTTTCATAGAGGAGGGCAGCCGGATATATTTGAGGAATTGGCACAGAGAGCTAAGTTCTCTGGTAAGTTTGCTGCTTCAGAGATCTTTGCGAGGTGGGCTCAGATGACTAGAAGGAGATTCAAACAGAAATTCACGGAAGATTGATGACTTAGGGATCTTTCAGTTCACTTACTCGGAGAAGGCTTGTGCTCATTAATAAGTGGTTTTCACTTGATCTCATCTACCAATTCTTGGTTTGATCCAGAACTATTAACTTCTGATGAAGAACATGACTTTGCACTGCTGGGACTTATCTTACACACATGGTTTGCTTTGTTATCATCAACACAAGGTGTATACTTACAAAGGACAAGCCTCAAAGATGTCTCTGCTCTTTGTACTGTAACATTTGTCTGAACGAGAGCTTATATATTAGTGATTTCACTGTAGCATGTTACATATTTGAGTTTATACATTTTCATTCAACCTTCAAAAGCCCTATCTTTGTCCCATAAAGACGTAAAGCATGTTATATCTTCTTGATTCATAACATATAAATGTGTTGAAAGCTGCTACATTTAGCAAACGGAAAAAAAAAGGCAGAAAGGAAAAACTTTAAATCTCAAAACAGCAGAGATTGAATGAGCGAGCATTTGCAAAGTTGATATCTCGAAACTTAATGAGTGATCACTAAGGAGGAGTTTTGGTAGCTTCAGCGTCCTTGTTTCTCCAGGGATTAAGAGCTTCTCTCACGGCTTGAGCTTCAGGAGAATTTTCATAGGCACGTTTCTCGGCTTCTAGTACAGTAACCTTGTCGTCTGCAAGTTTTGGTAAATAAAACCCCAAGGTTTTCATAAGGACAAGAATAAACCAAACTAGAGAAGCTGAACATGAAGATTACAAGAAAAGTAATAATCATTCCAGGATAACATTTCTATTCTAGTATTTCAAAAATTCAATGATACTGAACTGTTCCACTGAAACCACATCAATTGATTGTTGCCACTTGGAAGAAAGAAAAAAACCTAATTTCCGATCTATTTGAATTGACAGCTAATGAATGAGGAAACTCAAAAATTTAAAAAGCGAGAAAGGAGCTTACAGAAACCAGTGTTGATCATGAAGAACTCCATTCCTCCGCCGACGATAGCCGATCCAATCCCGATCTTCAGATACCAATCCAGAAATCTCGCCTGCTTCATCATCTTTCTCTTTTGTCTTTATTTTCCGGAATCAGACTCACGGATTTATTTTCCGGAATCTTTCTTCTTCTTCCCTCTTTAAGACCATCCAAACGTTGTCGTATCATTAAATTAATTTTTTTTTCCATAAACGTTAAAATTAAATGTTCATCTCATGTTTTCACGCCACGGCCTTCCTGAGTGTCGTAAAGATTCAAACTTTGAACAATAATGATCACACTGATGAAACAAAAATGAATCTAATTCCTCAAGAAGTGAAATTATATGACACCCAAAAAAAAGGAAAAGGAAAAGAAAAAAGAAAATGATCTCAGAGGCTCAACACACGAACTGATTCATAGCTAGGAAGACATGTAGTGACGCATGAGTTTTTTCCCTATGATCTTAGAGACATCAGCTCCTTTTATAAAACTGACAAAGAAAGGAAAACCATTATCGTCGAAACTATGGCAAGACATTGCAGACGTCCCATAAAGAACACCCTGCTCCTCCTCCTCCTCTGTTATTGTTCCAGGTCTTGATGAACATGTTTGACTCTCATTCCTGATTGGGAATGCGAACAGCTTTTTAACCTCGTTGTGAGTACTACTAAGTCTTTCAGCTTTAACATCGTACCACCTCCACACCACCTTGAAATTCACCTTATTTTGAAGCTTCCACTGAAACAAACCGTTTACCTTTCCCAGCTTCCATATCTCCATTACTGACTTACTGCTCCGTCCGTATTGTAGACACCCATCAGGCGAATGAGTCAGAACACGTTCCTCGTTGTCGTGTATCTTCGGAAGCTTTACCAAACCGATTCGTTTCTCGTTACTGTTGGTGTCGTAAAACGCAACTCTCCCTCCTGTGGCATACCAATACACAAATCCACCAATCACTGTCCCTCCTCCTCCTAGAATGAGAATCATAGGCTCGGGACAAGTCATCTCCGAGTAGGTCCAAGTGTTGGTTTTAGATGAAAAGGTATCCACTTTCAACTTGGCGCTTGGTTTGTTTACACATTCCACGCGGATCACCTTGTAGCTAAACGGACCATCCTCCTCGATGACCAAGGACGTGCAAGGGTATTCAAGGTGAACTTCATGATGTGGAATCCGATGACGCCTCCCCGTGCTCGGATTCCACAAGTAGTAATCATTTGGATTTGGATGTTGGTTGATACAAAGAATAAATCCGTTTGAAGAATCAATGTAGTGTCCAAGCTGCTTCAACGATTTGATTTCATCGCCTAAGATAGTTCGAAGCGGGTGGTAAAACTCAAAGGGAGGGCGACGAAGTTCGTATTTGAAACTTCCAGACTTCTTCGTCTTGCAGATGAAGAAGCCTATGAGGTTAGACTTGGGTTTCCATTTGGTTAGGTAAGTGCGACGGAATAAAGGGTCGGAGATTATCTGAAGCCATCTCTTTGATACTAGAATCAGCTTGTAGACCGTTTCGGGTGGCAACCGGAGAAAAATCTCGGACATGATGTCATTGTTTTCAGCTTGATGACCGCTCAAATCAGACATGTTCCCAAAACTTGTTTTTAACTTCTGAGAACAAGACATTGCTTGCTGCATAAGAAACCAAACGAAACCAGAGCTCAAATTTATCAATCGGCATTAACATCAAACAATATAAAAAATGATAGTCTGGATCACTTGGTAAATGGCTTATAGGTGTGAGTAACGCCACATGGGTTCGAATCCCGATCACTGGAAAATTAACATTTCGGCATCGCCAGAGACAGAGGACCGAAACGTGACAACACGTGACTAATTTGGATCAGTTTTGTGGAGTCAGTATACCTCTGTATAATTCAAAAAAAAAAAAAAATCTTTTCTGCAGCCCTAAGACAAAATTTACGTATGAAGGATCGAGAAAGGGTTGTGAAGCGAGAATCGTTTCTTTCATAGAAGCAAATACTTACATATTGCTGATGGAGAGCGAAAGAGAAGAGGGGAGAGAGGCTTGGTGTGGTGACGACGAACAGTGGATGATGCCAAGTATGCAAGGTTTTGATGTTCTTATTGGGCGAAACAGTTGGTTTAAAAGGCTAAGCCCATTATAAAGCCCACCAGCTAAACAAGATAACTGCATTAAAACCAATTGCAAGCCGAACCAATTATAACCGAAACCAAACACAATCTTGGTTTAATTATGTAAGTAAGGGTTATTGGTTGTTGTATTTTAATGGATTTGAAAATCCTAACTAAATCTAGTGTTATTGGTTCTGTGATTCAAATCTGTATTAAAATCAGGTATTATTGGTTAAATGATTCATAAATTCTACATCAAATCAAGTGTTATTCAATCGTACGAATTTACTAATATATTTGATTTTATAATGGATTTGAATGGATTTGTTTGGATTTTTTAGTTAAAAATACAAAGACTCAAATCTGAGAAAAACCTCTGAATTTATATATTTTATTTGGATTTATTAATACTATATGGATTTTTAAATCAATCAAAATATATAAACCAATAACTTCGCCTGTGAGCCAATTTCTCAAACTCTGCAAGCCCACCAGGCCAATTTCTTAACAAATTTGTGGCACCAGGATGATATAATCATCACGTCGTCATTTAAGTAAACAAAAAAGAATTACATAGTAGACTTTGGTTATAATTAATGGTAGTTTTATATAATTAATCATTCTACGGTGATGAATTGTGTGTTCCGCATTGCTTTAACATGTGGAAAATTTCAAAACAAAGCAAGAGTAAGTCCACCAAATAACATTATGATATTTTCTTAGGAGGCATCTTCTTGGAATATTCCATCCACGAAAGGACGGAGAAACAAACGTGCGTCCCAAAACTAAACTCCAGCTGGCGTCACAGCTAACGTCAGTCACCAATTTAGATTATCTTCCTTTTTAAAATTATTAAAAAAATTAATTGAAAAATCTTTCGCCAGCTCATCATCACCATCTTCTCCTCCTTTAAAACGACCCCTCGGGGTAACGCAATCGCCTTCTTTCGATTCCCCTTTGATCTATAGCCTTTTTGATTTTCGTTTTCTCTCTCGATCTAATAATCTCTTTCTCGCTTTTCAAAATCATCTCCTCCTTCGTTTGATTCTGTTCTCTGTTGATTTTAGATCTAAGATCTAGTAATGATTCTATGAGCTGCTCAATTCTGTTTCGTCAGATTCGCATTGTACACTCCTTCTCCGTCGTTTACCTCTACTACTCTTACGTCTTCTCATGAACTACTAATCGTCTCCGATCTGATTTTGTTTAGCTCTCTCTCGAATAAAAGTTTTTTTTTTCGTTTCCGTTCGATCTAACTGATTCTTTAATAGTTTAGAGGAATCTAGAAGATATATAATTTTAAATTTTGGTGAGAATAAAAAAAAAGTCAATGGGGTCGTTGCAAAGACAGACAAGTCCTGAATCCGACAACGATCCGAGGTACGCTGCCGTCACGGACGAGAGGAAGAGGAAGAGGATGATCTCCAACAGAGAGTCCGCTCGGAGATCGAGGATGAGGAAGCAGAAGCAGCTCGGAGATCTCATCAACGAGGTGACTGTTCTCAAGAACGATAACGCCAAGATCACCGAGCAGGTCGATGCAGCCACGAGGAAGTACGTCGAGATGGAGTCAAGGAACGACGTGTTGAGAGCACAGGCCTCGGAGTTGACGGAGAGGTTGAGGTCGTTGAACTCTGTGCTTGAGATGGTTGAAGAGATTAGTGGTCAGGCGTTGGATATTCCGGAGATAAATCCTTGGCAGGTTTCTTGTCCGATGCAACCGATAAGGGCTTCTGCTGATATGTTTGATTGCTGAGGATTTGCTTATTTGTCTTTGTCCTTGTGTTGTGGTGGTTCGAGTTTTGTTGAATGGTGTGTGTGTCATCTTTATAATATATTGTTTGTCTGGTTGGTGTTGTTGTAATCCTCTAGTGTCGTCTATTGCATAAGATAAGTTTGTTATGTAATTTGTTTTTTTTTTATGTGTTTCTTAATGTATTCAAGCTTTGTGTTATATGATTTCTTTATAAATCTTTCCAAATTACAATGTTTATAGAGCTTTTACATAATATCACGTTACTAAACTGACCGGAACAAAGATTTGGTGTAATATGTAGACGGAATCCTGGAACATGATCGATCAGTTTCAGTTGTCGTAAGTACGACACTCGTCAGTCTCAGGATTGTCTTTGCAGTATTCCTCCAAAGGGTCGGAACCACCAGCTTTCTTCTTGTCTCTAGCGTGGCTAGCTGCTGCGCTGAGCTCCTCAACCTCGTCCCACGCAGCTACACACTCTCCGCTGACGGGATCGTCAGCACAACTCTCCTTTGCGTCTTTAATGCTTTTCTCCACTTTATCGGATATCACACCTTCTGGCGTTGATTTGACCGGCCTAAAGCTCACCAAGCGGTTTGTTCTTGAACCAAGTTTCCACGGGTTGTTCAAACGGACAGGACAGGCGAGACGAGCTGGTTGGCTCTTGCTGGTGATGACGGCTCGCTGGGTTGCTATGTTAAGGCTAGTAGCTATGGTTGCCATCGTTGGGTGGATAAAAGATACAGGCAGGCTGAATGATTTTTGTGATACACTTAAGATAATTGGAACGAACGGATATATAAAGTGTACATGAATTTACTTCTGTGAACCTGATTTCTTATCTTCTCTTAATCAGCCAAAGAGCTACACGTGCAGGAATGCTCTTGAGATATTTTTCTTTATTCGATAGAACTATGAAATGTTCATTTTTTTTGTGTACTACTAGTACGACGTTGAAAAATTATAGCCATCCAAGCCGTTTTCAAAGAACACCACTGCCATCAGATATTTAATCACAAAAAAGTCATTCATAAATTTAGAATTAAAGACGAGAAAAGAGAAGCCAGTAACATCTAACATGATAAGATAACGGAGACGATGATAGTGGAGGAAAAATAAAAGCACCTGTTTATTTAAAGAAAAGTCAAGAAAGCTGTCTGAAATTGAACAATGGAGCACAGTAGCATACATGTATCTTCCGGAAAAACAATTTAACAAATCCCCAAAAATCCGGTCTCAGATTTGTTGTTTATTTCGTAAGATGTCAAGAAACCATATAATAACATAAAAATAAAGACCGACAACATTTGAGAGGTGGTAGTTGTTGAATTCATTACTCTTCAGGGTGGACAACGCTGATCTCGCCCCTCTCAAGCAAGTCATAGAAAGCTCTGGTCTTCCTCTGCTCGTTCCAGTGATGCATCTTCCAGAGACCACCAGCAGCTAAACCGAGTGCCAAACCGATAACTAGCTCCTTCACCACACTCGGGCCTTTCAGTGTGGCATGCGCAACTCTGTGTCCCGCCATTTCAACCTACCAACAAATCCTCTGCACGAATTTAAAGTCATTATCATAATTTGAAAACTTCATAATCCTTACGAAGCTAATAAAGCTACAAACGTTATTTAACAAACACTAAACATCTCTCTCTAACAAAGCTAAATCTTATCATATTTGCACATACACAAATCAAATATTAAACGAGTCTAAACACACACACACAAGTCACAACCCTGATATTGGATATAATACACAGATTCCAGAAACTGTTAAAATACGAAATGAAACTGGCTTTTTCCAGAAGAAACTCATTAATTCTTCAAAGATCGACACCGTAAGAGATACAATCGATTCAAAACCAATAAATCTAGAAATTTCGATACTAATCACATGGATCTCCAGAAACCGATCCGAATCTGATGAAGTCAATATCCCCTCAAAACATTAAAAAGGAAACGAGAGATTTCAAAGGAAGAATCTGGGATCTTACCGAGTCTTAATCGCGTAGATGAGCGAGAGAAAGAGAGAGAAGCACCACGAACGAAACTACGGGAGCAGAGAGAAATGAGAGAATCCAATCACTCAGTCCTCTTCTCCATCCTCCCCTTATTGGGCCTAGTATGGGCTTAAAAAAGCTCAAACGTATGGGCCTACTGGCCTATTGTATACACTTTAAATATTACAGGGGCGTTTATGGAAATTCAAAAGATGGCCATTGGAAGCTCGTGTTCCTTGAAAACCTCCAGCGAAAATGAGAGTTGTCCCACCACGTTAATAATCCAAATCCAATCTGTCATACGACACTTAAAAACTACTATTCCAAAACCTGCCTTTAAATTGTCATTATCTCTCCCCTTTTTCCTCTCTTTTTCTCAATGACTGTTCGTTAATTATTGAATTTTTCATGAGCTCACGAGAGAGTTTGTAAGAACGTCATTATCATCCCTTTACCGAATCTCTTCCTACTCTCAACCACCGTTTTCTCCTCACACTGCATTGCATTTTCAAATTCACATAATGTTTCTTCACTAAAGTACATTACAGTTACAGAGAGTGTGAGAGAGAGAGATGGAGAGACAAAGAAGCTTCTCCATCAAGTCCACGAGCGTCTTCTTAGCATTAATTATTACAACAATCTCTTCCGCCGTTATTTTCTTCACTTTCTTCTCTATCAAATCCAACTCTTCAAACGCTAACAACTTCCAAATCCATTTGAGCCCTGTGGCATCCATTACCGAGACTACCACCAGCCTCCACATCTCCGATTCTTCAGTTTCTCCTCAACAAAGTCCGATTCTGATCTCGACCCATTTCACCCCGCCCGAAAACACTTCCGGGTCCGCGAAAATTCCGGATTTTGAGAAGAAGACACGCGGCGAGGTTTCGTCAGTCAAGGTGATTGAACTCCCGAGCAAAAATGACGAAGAGAAGAAGAAGAAGAGAATCGAAGAGTGCGATGTAACGAACGGGAAGTGGGTTTACGACAGCGACCTTCCATTGTACACGAACGCGTCTTGTCCGTTTATCGACGAAGGGTTCGCTTGTCAGAGCAACGGAAGGTTGGATCTTGATTACATGAAGTGGAGATGGGAGCCTCGTGATTGTGATGCTCCAAGGTTACCTTCTTCTTCTTCTTTCTTTCAAGTTTTGTTCTTTTCCTCTTGGGTCTTATCATAGTCCTGTATGTGGTGGAGTTTAGGTTCAATGCTACAAAGATGCTGGAAATGATAAGAGGGAAAAGGCTAGTGTTCGTTGGTGATTCTATCAATAGAAACCAGTGGGAGTCTATGCTTTGTATGTTGTTTCAAGCTGTTAAAGATCCCAAGAGAGTCTACGAAACGCACAAGCGGAGAATCACTAAAGAGAAAGGAAACTATAGCTTTCGTTTTGCGGTAAACAGCTTCAAAACCCTGTGAGGCTGTGATGAATGATCATTTAGATTTGTGATTGTTATTTGATATTAATACATGTTTAGGATTACAAATGCACTGTGGAGTTCTACGTTACTCATTTCTTGGTACGTGAGGGTAAAGCAAGAGTTGGAAAGAAGCGAAGAGAAACTCTTAGGATTGATGCTATGGATCGAACCTCTTCGAGATGGAAAGGTGCTAATATCTTGGTGTTCAATACAGCACATTGGTGGTCTCATTACAAAACCAAATCCGGGTCAGTGTTTTTTGTACCGAATCAAAAGAAAGACATCAGAAGAAACACTGGAATGGAAAGGTTTTGACTGGTTTAGTTTTTGAGTTTTGCAGGGTCAACTATTACCAAGAAGGAGACCTGGTTCATCCGAAGCTCGATGTATCAACTGCTTTCAAGAAAGCTTTGCAGACTTGGTCATCGTGGGTTGACAAAAATGTCGATCCAAAGAGAACTCGAGTTTTCTTTAGAAGCGCAGCACCTTCTCATTTCAGGTCTTTTTCCCAATCTAATCATGTGATTTCGAAGAACCGATCTTTGTTTTCCATTTATCATTTTTGTATTGTATCTTTGGACAGTGGAGGAGAATGGAACTCGGGAGGTCACTGCAGAGAAGCCAAGAACCTGTTGAACCAAACCTTCAAACCGAGTTACTCCGGCAAAAACATCATTGTTGAGGAAGTACTCAAGCAGATGAAAACACCCGTCACTCTCTTGAACGTTAGCGGTTTATCTCAGTACAGAATCGACGCTCACCCTTCTATCTTTGGAGCAAAACCAGAGAACAGACGGTCACAAGCTGTTCAAGATTGCAGTCATTGGTGTCTCCCTGGTGTTCCGGATACTTGGAACCACTTTCTTTACCTCCATTTGCTCCATAAACGCAAAGTAACAAACTAACAGCTCAAACATTACTTCTTCACAAGTTTGTTTAATTGTTCTATCTGGTTTAACCAATTCGGACCAAACCAAAAAAAACGAAAACCAAATTTTAGATAGACAGAAAGAGATAAACCAAACTTTTTTGATGTAACCTTAAGTAATCAAAAAATATATAGTGCATGTTGTCTTGCTATAACTTGTCACACAAGGCTACTGCATCAAAATCTACTATAATTTTTTGATAGATTTAGTTTCTTACTAGATTGTTTTGTGGTTGGACATTGATAATGTTCAACACCAATTTTTAAGAGCGAAACATCCCAAAAATATCTGAATTAGTTTTCATTTGCTAAAAAAGTACATAAGCAATTTTTATTTCATGTTTTCAATTAATACATAAACTTTTGAAAACCAAAAATTTGACTTTGTCAAACTAACGGCTTCAGCCAGTTAAACGGATTCGTTATTTTAGATATAATTTTTATTTTGCCTTTAAACGTCTATTATGATTTACAATTTGTGATATTTTTTAAAAATATGAATTTCTATTGTTATAAATGTATTGAATACAGCGTAATACTGAAGATGATACCTTTTAAAAATTAGATTCAACAACATATTTTTTTTTAACACCGGATGGTAGCACACATTTCATCATCATATGATTTCTAACTCTATTATATGTGATGATCAATTATCTGTAATATATGCGATAATGATGAACAAACTCCACGGACAATCATTCTGCGATGAAGCTTTTCCCAAAATATTTGGATCGACGGACGATTCTGCATGTACGATATCCTCGATGTTGTAAAATTGTTCTATTTATCTATTAATTAAGATTTTATTTTTGTATAATTATTTTAAATAAATTAGATTAGTAGTCATTAAACAATTATCTTTTTACAATTTTGGGTGAGTTTTTGAGAAGAGAAGCGATGTTTTCGTCTCTTCTTTTATTCATTTTATTTTTAGTATTTTTATCATGAAAAACTATGCCACACATATTCCAGTAAAGATGGTTTTGGACATGCAAGAAGCCAGACTCTCAGGAGACAACTACAACGATCAGTTCTGCTTACAATATTATTCTGGAACCTCCGAAAGCTCGTATATAATCTCCTAGTTGGCTAGTTCTAATACCCTTAGTTTCACTATTAAGTAAAAAAAGAAAGGTAAGCAATCTTATAATAGGCTTACTGGGCTACTAAATCGCTTTGAATGGGCCTATTAATTTTGTAAAGGCCCATTAAATCATCGAGAGTCCAAGGACCTTATTATATACTTTTCTGGATCCGTGCTCCATTGACGAACAAACACTATTTCAACCATTAAGCTCCGGTGACCGGAGCTTCAGATCGGGGAAAATGGCGGCGAATACGAAGCTTCTTCATTCTCTGATCATCTTCCTCATCGCGACCTCCACCGTCTACAACGTTTCCGCGGATTCGATAAAAGGCTGCGGTGGTTTTGTCGAGGTTTATCTCTCTTTCTTTCCCCGATTCGCTTTATAGCTAGAGTTCTGCTCGGTTCCTGATCGATTACTAGAGAGTGTGTGAGATCCTTGCTTAGAAGCTAGATTCTGTTTAGTTCAATGGTTTTAGTATTGAGTAGTACGATCCGATCTGGATTTTTTTTTCGGGTGGGATGTATATTAATTAACGCCGATGAGTTACTAAACGTGCAGGCGAGTTCGTCTTTGGTCAGCTCTCGGAAAGGAGCAGATGGGAAACTTGATTATTCTCACATCACGGTAAGCATTCTGTATCTGTTGACTACAAACTTTTTGATTTTCTTTTTGAATTTTCGCTGATTTATTTCTCCCTTCATATGTTAAGGTTGAACTTCAAACAGTAGATGGATTGGTGAAGGACAGTACACAGTGTGCCCCTAATGGTTACTATTTCATCCCTGTCTATGACAAGGTATTTATCATAACCTTAACTTTATTTGGGGCGTGGGTCTGTTAATGATGTATTTGTTGAATGAATCAGTGTTGTAAGTGAATTCTATGCTTTCTTTTCGTAGGGTTCATTCACTCTCAAGATTAATGGACCTGAAGGATGGTCATGGAGTCCAGATAAGGTTTGTCTGTTCTCTCATCTTTCAGACACCAAGCTTGTAGCTAGATCTAATATAAATTTTGGTGTTGGCAGGTTCCTGTTGTCGTTGACGACTCTAGTTGCAACAACAATGAGGATATTAACTTCCGCTTCACGGGGTTCGTTTTTTAGTTCATAAGTTTGTTTGTTTTTTCATCGTGGTTTAATATGTGGTTAGCATCTCATTCTTATTTCTTTTAAATTCTCTTATTGTTACTCGTTTATATATTGCAGTTTTACATTATCTGGTAAAGTCCTTGGAGCTGTTGGTGGGGAGAGTTGTATGATTAAGAATGGAGGCCCTGCTGATGTTAATGTTGAATTACTGTCTTCTGATGGAGATCCTATTGCTTCTGTTCTCACGTCATCAGATGGGAGCTACTTGTTCAAGAATATTATTCCAGGTAAGGAGTCTCATTAAGCATTCATCTATAGGTGTCCTTGTTTTATTTATTACCTTTTTAATTCTGGCCTTGCATTTAATTGGAAGTTTCCCATATTGTGATAATCATATTTCGAGTTTTCTGATTGGTTGCAGGAAAATACAGTATCCGTGCATCCCATCCAGAACTGCAAGTTGAAGTTCGCGGTTCAACAGAGGTCACCCATCTTTTTGGTTTTCCGTTTTCTTTGATTAGCGTTTCCATTTAAAGTTCTTCTGACCAACCTTTTGGCTTTTGATTGTAGTACACATGTCCTTCCCTACTCGATTCTTTTCTATTTATCTGTTCTTTTAGTACATTTTGCCTAGATTTTATTTATTTATTCTGCATGCTAATAGTTGAAGTATCTCTGGTTGTCTGTAGGTCGAACTTGGATTTGCAAATGGCTTGGTGGATGACATATTCTTTGTCCTTGGTTATGATCTCAAGGGATCTGTTGTTGCTCAGGTGATCCCTCTATTAGTCTATTGCTCTGTTTTCTTTTTTCTTTTGATGTTAGAAACCTCCTTCTAGCCTCTGCCTTCGTAGCTAGGTTCCTCTCCATCAAGCGCTTGTAGAGTATTCTCGGTTATGAGCGTTTGATAGTATCCATTTTGTTTCCTTTTGTAGGGAAATCCAATCCTGGGAGTTCATATATATTTGCATTCAGATGATGTTTCCATGGTAGATTGTCCCCAAGGACTTGGTGACGCTTCTGGAGAAAGGAAGCCTCTCTGCCATGCTATATCTGATGCAGACGGAATATTCAGTTTCAAGTCCATCCCATGTGGTATTGTCGAATTAACCACTATCATTTTGTCTGATGAATTCTGCATTGTGCAATATAACTAAAATGACAATTGAACTTGTTCATCTGTAAGGACATTTGAAATTCTGGTTGCATGATCCAAGTTTAAGGTGCTCTTATTTTCTATTGGTCTACTTTTTAACCACTTGGATTTTTGTTGTCCTCAGGAAAATATGAACTGATACCGCATTATAAGGGCGAGAACACGGTCTTTGATGTTTCACCTCCCGTGATGCCTGTTTCTGTAGAGCATCAACATGTCAATGTTCCCACAAAGTTTCAGGTCTGACAGAATAACTGCAAACTTTTATAAATCTTTCTGTTTATGTGTTTGGACTATGCTTACATGTTTCTTCCTTTAAATATTGAACTGGATGCTCTTTCAGGTAACAGGTTTCTCCATCGGGGGCCGAGTAGTTGACAGTAACTTAAAGGGAGTCGAGGGCGTTAAAATCGTAGTAGATGGTAATCTTAGATCTGTCACGGACAATGAAGGTTATTACAAGCTTGATCAGGTATATAATATATTTAAATTGTATTTCAATGTACATACTTCTGCACGGATGTAATGTAATGTAATGTTGGTTAAACTCTTTAGGTTACATCAAATCAATATACGATAGATGCAGTCAAGGAGCATTACAAATTCGACAAACTGAAGAAGTTCATGGTATCAGTCTCAGTTATTTTTCTTTATCTGTGGTGTGCTAAATTTATTGCTCAATAACTTATTAAACTTTTTTGGTTAGGTCTTACCAAATATGGCTTCACTTCCAGATATCAGTGCCGTGTCTTATGATGTCTGTGGTGTGGTGCGAATGTTTGGTTCTGGTCACAAGGCAAATGTAAATTATTGTTCATAGTTGGGCATATGTAGCACCGTTGTTATTTATATCTCATATGCTGAACTTTTTAACATTTTAAATCCAGGTAGCTTTGACTCATGGACCCACAAATGTCAAACCGCAAAAGAAGCTTACAGATGAGAGTGGAAAGTTCTGCTTTGAGGTTTGTTGACTCAAACATTTATCTCTAGTAAATTCACTAGCAAAAATTAACTTTATCATGTTGACCCCCTTGAATCTTTAGAGAGTTTTTTTCCGGCTTATGTGGGTCCTTGCTGCTTTATATTTGTGGATGAATTCTCTGTTTCTTAAAATTTCATGTATATTCCAGGTTCCACCAGGCGAATATAGGCTGTCTGCTTTCGCTGCAACACCAAAGAGTGCTCCTGAACTTCTGTTTTTGCCAGGTTATATGGATGTTTCCGTCAAAAGTCCATTGTTGAACATTGAATTTTCTCAGGTAATTTTCTGTGAATGAAATCACTCTCTTAGAATTGTCTTTGTGGCAATATACATGTTTAAAAGGCCCTTTTCACTCCTTTTGGGTGATAATGTAGGCCCGAGTCAATGTGCATGGTTCTGTTACGTGCAAGGAGAAATGTGTTCCGTCTGTCTCAGTGGCGCTTGTGGGAGCAGCTGGCGATCGTGACAAGAAGACAGTTGTTTTAACCGATGAGAGCAGTCAATTTCACTTTTCAGACATATTGCCTGGAAAGTATAGAGTTGAGGTGGGCAGTGCGTGGTTTAATCTCATTTTCCTTTCTCCTCGTGGATACTTCTGTACGAGATAGAGAAAAAGTCACATTACTAGCTAAATACATTCATATTTTCTTGTCATATTTGATTTATTTTAGGTCAAAAGCATTTCACCGGAAGCCATATCCGAGGAAGACACTTGGTGCTGGGACCGTAGCTCCATTGATGTGAATGTCGGAACGGAGGATATTAAAGGGATCGAATTTGTCCAGAAAGGTTACTGGATTAATATTGTCAGTACTCATGAGGTGGATGCTAAAATTGTTCATCCTAGTGGGTCACCTACTAATTTGAAAATCAAGGTAGTCTTTGCCCTGTGGATTCTCCATAGCTTTTGCTGTATCTAAACTTAAATCAAAACTAATTATTTGCTTCATTTGTGGTATTTACAGAAAGGTTTGCAGAAAATATGCGTTGAGTCACCTGGAGCGCATGAGCTTCAGCTTTCTGACTCCTGCATATCCTTTGCGAGCAATTCAATAAAGATAGATGTCTCAAATCCACAGGTTTTAGTTCGTAATTTTGTCCCTTTTGTTTAAATATTTTTTGGCTCGTCCTTTGTTGAGCATCTATATGCTTTTATTTCTGTAGCCTATTCATCTGAGAGCAGAGAAGTATCTCATCAAAGGTTTGATAAATGTGGAGTCTAGCTCAACCGAGATTGAATCTGAGTTGCCAGAGAGTTTCATTGTTGATATGCAAGACGAGGAAGGAAGAGTTATCAACAGTATTTCTGCCAAACTTGCATCGGTTGGGAGTGGCGTGTATGAGTACTATACATGGGCAAAGCTTGGTGAAAAGATTAGCTTTGTTCCTCGGGATTCTAGGTATGAATTTCTAATTATGTTATGAGAGGATCTTTGAACTACACTTCAAATGTTTGGAGTAAAATTGTTTCAGGAGTGTTTGGGTGCTTTCGTTGTCTTAAATCTATTTGAAACTATTATTTATTTCGAGTTACTTCAGCTACCGCTGTTTTGCTGTTTCAGGGGTAACGCGGAGAAGAAGATGTTGTTTTATCCGAAAGAGCTTCGTGTAAGTATAGACTAGGAGTAATGCTCGCGATAAAGGATTCTATAACGGGCACACTCAAACTTACTTTATGTTTGTTCTAATAGGCGGTAGTGGCAAATGATGGTTGTCAAGCTGCTGTTTCCCCGTTTGCTGGTCGACCTGGTCTTTACATACAAGGATCCGTCTCTCCCCCTCTTCCCGGTGTCAACATTAAGGTCTCTGCAGGAAAAGACAGCCATATTTCTTCACTTAAGAAAGGTGAAGTAGCTGTCGAAACAAGCACATCGCCAGATGGCTCTTTTGTTGCTGGGCCTTTGTATGATGATATACCATATGACACCGATGCTTCAAAGGTTAGTGTATATTACGGATAGATTTTCATGTGCATATAAATAGACGTTGAGATTATGCTTTGCTTCACTTTTGTAAGCTTAGGATAGATCTCATGCACTTTCACTCGCATTCAGTTGTTTTGAAATAATGTGCTCCTGATCGTGGTTGATACATGCAGCCTGGCTACCATATTAAAAGACTAGGACCATATTCCTTCTCCTGCCAGAAGCTTGGCCAGATCTCTGTCCGTGTTTCTTCAAAGGACAACGCCGAGACATCAATCCCTCCATTGTTGTTATCATTGAGTGGCGATCATGGTTACAGAAATAATTCTATATCTGGCGCTGGTGGACTCTTTGTATTTGATAGCTTGTTTCCTGGAAATTTCTACTTGCGCCCCCTTCTTAAGGTAACTAACCAATTCCCTCCTCTTAGTAATGCACTGTCTGGAATCATATGACTGCCAGAACGCGGAAACATAAATGATTTGTTCTTTCCTAAGATGAGTTATCTAATTTACATATGTTGGGTCAGGAATATTCTTTCAAGCCCTCAACACTGGCAATAGAACTGGGTTCTGGGGAGTCCAGTGAAGTTGTCTTTGAGGCTACTCGTGTTGCCTACAGGTTTTAATCTATTTTAAATATTCATCTATTAGATTGTAATCTCGTTTATCGTTGTTATCAGTACATTCTGATTCAAGATGTTCAGATTCTTGGTCTTAAACCGCCATTTTGCTGAACCATTCTCTTGCATTCCACTAAATCTTCTTTTTTCTGTAACAATGTATATATCTTGTCTATTCCTTTTGCAGTGCAATGGGTAGAGTCGCTCTCCTATCTGGCCAACCACAAGAAGGCGTTGCAATTGAAGCTCGCTCTGATTCCAAAGGATACTATGAGGAGACCACAAGTGATATTGATGGAAATTACCGTCTGAGAGGGTTACATCCTGGTGCAACATATGTAATCAAGGTATCGAAAAGAAATGGTTCAGGCAAGAATAATATCGAACGTGCGTCTCCAGAGTCTGTTTCTCTTCAGGTTTTGTTTCTGATCTCCATAGCATTTCATTCTCATCATCCCTGCAGTTTCAACAACATAATGACATTTCATCTCCTTATATAGATTGGTTATGAAGATATCCACGGGGTAGACTTTTTGGTCTTTGAACAACCAGAAACGACCATATTAACATGCCATGTAGAAGGAAAACAGCACGAAGAAATAAACACGAACCTGCTAGTGGAGATCAAATCAGCCAGTGATGTATCTAAAATAGAGAATGTCTTTCCGCTGCCACTTTCCAACTTCTTCCAAGTAAAAGGCTTGTCCAGAGGTAAACACCTTGTGCAGCTTAAATCCAACCGTCCTTTAGGCTCCCATAAAGTAGTGTCAGAGATCATCGAAGTGGATTTCGAGACAAATGCTCAAATCCATGTCGGTCCACTTCGATACAGCATCGAGGCAGATCAGCAGAGTCAGGTAAACTATATAATATACACACAAACAGTCTTCCACATTTTAAAACTTCCTTCTTTTTTTCTCAATGCGATTTTGATTTGTGTTTGGTGGTTTCAGGAAGTGACTCCTGCAGCTATATTGCCACTGGTTACTGGCATTGCGGCAATTGCTCTGTTCATCAGCATCCCCAGGTAATCTATAATTTATTTGTAAGGTTTTAGTATATGATTACTGAGTAATTCAAAATAAATTGACATGATTGTATTAAAAAAAAAAAAGGTTGAAAGACATCTACCAATCCACTGTTGGGTTTTCGGCTCCCGGGTTCAGTGCATCATCTACCAAGAGAGAACCTCGAAAAGCTGTTGCTAGAAAGAAGACGTTCTGAAGCATATTCGTCTTCTTCGGTTACATCTCTCTTTCTTTTTGTTCTTGTTATGTATATCGGTAGAGTGACTTGTTCAAAACTTTTCCGAGTTCAGAAACTCCTCTCTAGTCCAACACGTTTCAAATTCTAGAGAAACACTTTTCACATCTGGTATCTTCTCTTTATTTTTACCATTTCAGTTTTTAAGTTATTTATTCCAGATCAAGGTTATGAATTTTGGTAATGGTAGCCAAAGAGAATGTACTTGGTATGTTTTACATGACTATGGACTTTGCCATGAACAAACACCAGTCTATAACTCATTTGCTTGACGTTGTTTACTTGGAGATATCAAACACTTCTAGAAATACAAATACTTTACCAAAATGTTACACCAACTGCCTTCGCGTAGTACGCAAATGTGGGGACCAATAGTGAAACATTTTGTGCCTACCAACTGAGAAACGATGTTCAGAACTCGACGCTTGGACTCTTCCGTTCTTTCTTAATTATATCGTTGATTTGTTTGTTGATTTTTTTTCGTAACCATATATGACTTTTACAAATCTGAGAGATTGCCGGTCGGAAATAAGAATTCAAAATGTACTTTACATGTGAAAGAATGTGAGAAGAGCAGAATCATGGAACCATGCAAAAGCAGAGCTAACATTACAAGCAAATTAATCGGCGTTAATCAGTCCATGCGTAACCTTTTATTATTTTCTCACCTTTCGCGAAAAGAATATATACGAAATCGAGAAAGAAAAGAAATACAAAGCCATATATTCATTTGTATATAGAAAACAATTTTAAAGTTTGCAAAAAAAAAAGACGAAAATTAAACTATACCTTTTACTTTTTTCATCGGGATCACCACTGTCTATAAAAGAGAGGAACCTCAGGAACATGCAAAGGTTATACTATTAACCTGGTCCCGTTACTATCTTATTCAATATTGCGGTGATTTGTTTGGGTCCACAACAATACTTTTTGTTTTGTTTTGTGAATCTTATTTTTAGGATTTGTTTTTTTATTTATACAGAATCAGTGCAGCTAGAATCAGTGCAGCTGTTTGATTGATGGTATAAAACGAAACAAATGCAAATTTTATTATTTTCTAATGACATAAATAGCATCAATGGTTCAGTACTTCAGTGTATCCAATACGTAACAATTATAGAAGAATCTTACAAAATACACAATACAGTTTTACCAAGGAGTGCGATATAGTCTTCAATCAAAAGCGACAGATCCAAGTAAGTTAACAATTTAGTTTACAAAAAAAAAAGTAAGTAGTAGCATCATCTTTGTGTCATAATTCAAAACGTATATTCCTTTAGTCTTTCACGCACGAAAAAGCTCGTTCACACGATGGGAACTCCGGCTAAAGGCTGAGCCGGTCAAAACCTAACGTACCAAAGCTTTATCACCCGTCTTGTCTATTACCAATTAAAACATTGTCCACCTGTAAATGCCGGTCAGCGATTCATAGTATTTATTTAGCAAGAACCCATGTTTAGTTTCTCACTCTTTCTTCGTCTAAACCCTAAACTCTCTTTCTTTACTTTACTTCCTCTTTTTTTCTTGCGTTCTGTCTAGAGTAGATCTCTGTTTGGATTTTTATCTCTACTAGGTTTTGTTGATTTTTTAGAAAAATGGAGAAAACTGGTGCTGGTATGACATTTTCCGACTTAGGGCAAAGGAGAGCTGACCCGTCGTCGTTGTCCGATTCATCGTGGGAGAGGTATCCGGTAGGGTTCATGGAGTTACTAGGCGTTCTTCATCAAGACAGCTCTCGTTATGCTTTGACCCATATGCCGCCGATGCAGCTAACGGCAACACCTAACCCGTCGTCGTCCATCTCATATGCTTTGTGCGAAGCAGTGACCGGAGAGGAAAGTAATAGATACTACCAGAAACTTGAAAATGACGACGAAGAACAGAAACATAAAAGAAATAAGCGGTGAGTTTTTATTTCCCTTGGTCAAAAGTTTTTGTTAATTCTTTCAAAACAAAACAAAAAAGACTCATAGCTAGAAACTTGGGATTGTAGGTTTAAATCAACGAGGAGTAGTGAACAGACGAAAATGAAAGCGCCAAGAGTGTCATTCATCACGAAGAGCCAAGTTAATAACCTAGACGATGGTTATAAGTGGAGAAAATACGGTCAAAAACCTGTCAGAAACAGCCCTTTTCCTAGGTAAGCTTTAATTAATCTTCATGCTTTTATGTGTTTTTGCGATGATTATTTTAAAAATCTTGGGAGATTTCTAAATTTAATGGTTTTTTTTTGTTCTTTGGCAAGGAGTTACTACCGTTGCACTATATCTTGTTGTAACGTGAAGAAGAGGGTGGAGAGATCATTCACTGACCAAAGCAGTGTAATCACCACCTACGAAGGTCAACACACGCATCCTAGACCACTCATCTTGTCTAGGCAAGGAAGCTTTGGATCTGATGGCTCAGCTTCTGAGGCCTACTTTGACCTGACCCCTACACTCCCTCCTCAGCTTCATCAGCTTTTCGATTACAACAACCATCATCAACAACAAAATCAAGAGTTGTCTCCTTTTGGAACCGAATACCTAAGCAGGCAAGAAAAGGAATTTAACCATGACGGTGGAGATCATTATCATGTGATTAAGCCGAGACGAACTCAAGATCTGCTTGATGGAGCGGGTTTAGTCAAAGACAATGGCCTTCTTCAAGATGTTGTTCCAGCTCATATCATTAACGAAGAATATTAATTAATCGCGTAATGAAGTAGCTAGCTAGCTAAATTTTAATTTTTCAAATTGCCAACTACGAAAAAATGTCTTCTTGTATGAATCGTGTAGATATAAAAGTTTCCAAAATCTAATTATAGGATTATGATGTCACTTCTATTTGATCATGATGAGTTTTAATTGAGATAATTTCCTTAATTTATAGTACCCGTTTTGGATCAAACCACTAAACTTGTTTATTAAAATGTATAAAGTTTTTTTTTGAATGTTTACGTAGTTTTCTAGTTCAGTGTATAGATAGTACTAAAGTGATATGGAACCATGATAAACAAGGTTTTGGGAGCAATGCTATGTTCTATCTAGGGTTTTAGATTTTCTTTTCCATAGAGGACAATTTATTATGCTAAAGATTTATTTTGAAACACCTTGACGATTAATATATATGTAGAAATTATTAATTAAAGATTGATTTTGTTACTGCATTTAACTTCTGATTAATAGCTGAACTTTGTGATGATTTAATAATTAGTGTGAAAAATTAAACCAATTCAGTTATATGTTACATATTGTGTATGGAAATGGAGATGGGAAGGAACAGTTTACGTGAAGAAAAAGGAAAAAAGATTCACGACTTGTATGTATATCATGATTACCCTATACTGCGAACGTTGAAAAATAGTTTGCACTGTCAACGTCGTTTGCTATTTTAATCTTAAACGTTTTCTTTTCGATTATTTATTTATTTTGTTCTTATGGTTTCATTTAAGAGAAATTGGGTGAGGTAACCAAAAAAAATCAAATTCTAACCTAACCTTTAATTAATGATTTTTACTTTATACTGTGATATATATCTTCTTTTGTAAGCATTAATTTGAGATTCCTTCCGCGCGTCTTCAAGCTTTTTGGAAGCAGACTCAAAGATATTATTTGAATTAGGAGTAGCACTATATTTATAGAAATGTTTGGCTTCATCACCCTCTGTCCCCACATGTCACCCAGTTGATCGTATCACATGGTCTCCAGACAGCAAAAAGCAAACAAAGCAAAATGACTTTTGTACGTCGTAAAATCTCGTCATATCGTTTATCATGCAATTAATATACGCGTAATCTTAAAGATTTGTATAGATTGCGGGTCAAAAAGACCGGAGTTAATGCATAGGAGAAGCAAAATACAATTGTTTTTTCAAGTTAAATTCATAGTATATGATTTGATTCGACAATATACCCAAGCCGAGATCAGTTTCGAGAGTATTAATTTGATTCGACAATATAACTAATTAATGAATGGTTAATTAAACTGTTGGTTAAGTGTTAACGCTCCCGTTTTTTTACCAAGCTAATAATTCACTGTGTTGAATAGTTGAATGTGCAAACTCTTGTTTGAAAATATAATAAAAATATTTGAAAAATGGAAGAATTTCTTGCTATTTATTTTATAATAATTATACTCCATCCGTTTTATTTTAATTGTTGTTTTAAACTTGGACACACAGATTAAAAAATATTTAATTTTTGTATATTTATTAAATAAAAACATCACTAACAATACAACTAACTGCATTTAATCAAGAGAAAAAACATTGAAATATAAAGTTAAAATATTTTATATTGAAATTATAAAACGAAACTGTTTTCGAGAGAAACAACACTTATTTTCAAACGAATTTTTTTTCTCCACAACGATAATTAAACCGAAATAGAGGGAATACAATTTTCATTGTCGTCGAAATATTGCGTGGCATGCTTTTGCTTGATATTCTGCCCATCTTCAAGGAATCAGTATGAATATATATTGCTTGAAGGAATCAATATCATAATGATGAGTGATGACAAAGGGAAGGTCATATGACTAAATGATGTATGATGACTTTATACAACATCGATCTTATATACTACTCTTTTTGTTTTAAAATACATAAAGTTTTAGTATTGTGCACAACTATTAAAAAAATTATTTATTTCATCTTAAAAGCATTATTAAAATATAAATTAAAAGTTATTCAACCAATCATAAATCAGACTACAAATATTATTGGTTATACGGTTTTCGATAAAATTAAAAAAAGTGCATTGATATATGAAAATATCATCTATTTTGAAATATTAAAAACTCCCTAAAACATCATTTATTTAGAAGCGGAGGGAGTAGTATTTACAATGTAAAGAGCTTGTTGTTTCCTTCAAACAGAAGTCGTGTGAGTTTTTAGAGCATGTACAGATTAGCAAACCCAAACACTAATTAGTAGTCCTAATAAGTAGCAAGTAGCAACCATAGTTGTATAGCTGAAACGACGACGTATAGGATGAAAACGTCAAGATAAATCGACGACATTTTCTTAAGGGTATTATATGTTATTTTCAGAAATCAAAGGATCAAAACGAGAATACTAAAAAGTTGGATTTTGTGGGGGAGCTCATTTCTTACGAACCCTAAGCTAAGCTAATCGTCTTCTTCCTCTCGTTCACAAACGCGGTCGCCATTGATTGATTCGCACTTCGAAAGGTAAACGATACAAACCTTAATCCAAGATATCTAGATTCACTCGTCCCGTTCGCTTTCTTAGCCAATCTTTGATTCTGTGTATATGATTTGCATTGAGCTATTTGTGATCGATTGAGCTTAGTTCTTATTGGATGCGTCTGGAAATTGAAATTGAAAGTGAGAGAGAGAGTTGTGATTGTGTTTGTATTCAGATGGAAAGCACAAGGCCAGAAGATCCAGAGATTGATGACGACTTTAGTGAAATCTACAAGGAGTACACAGGTCCTGTGACCACCACCACCATTGTCCAAGAAAAACCTAAACTTCCTGAAGATAAATGTGATGAAGAAGAAGAGCAGCAGGAGCTCCCTGATCCCAACTCTGTACCAACTGATTTCACCAGCCGAGAGGCTAAGGTTTGGGAGGCTAAGTCCAAAGCCACTGAGAGGAACTGGAAGAAGAGGAAAGAAGAGGAAATGATCTGTAAGATATGTGGAGAGTCTGGTCATTTCACTCAGGTAAACTATCCTCTGGAGTTACTAGTTTCATTATACTTCGTTACTGATTGTTGTTTCTTATTTAGGGATGTCCATCGACGCTTGGTGCCAACAGAAAGTCTCAGGAGTTCCTTGAGAGGGTGCCGGCTAGGGACAAGAACGTTAGAGCTTTGTTTACTGATAAAGTTGTGGAAAAGATTGAGAGCGAGACCGGATGCAAGATCAAGATTGATGACAAGTTCATTATCGTCAGTGGGAAGGACAGGTTAATCTTGAGGAAAGGTGTGGATGCTGTTCACAAGGTTAGAGAGGAAGGCGAGGCTAAAACTTCTTCTGCCTCTCACAGGAGCAGATCCAGGTCGCCTAGAAGAACTTCTGTTGGTCCACCACCTCCACCGCGTGCTGCTCGAAACCCTGAACCTCAGAGACAGCAGCACATGCCGCTATCACATGGTTCGTCAAGCTTCTCAGAGCGTTCTGGAAGGCAGGATAAGTTTGTGGATAATCGTGTTCGAGAGGAGAATCGTGTTCGTGAGAATCAGCGGATTGCTTCCAGAGGATCTCCACAAGGTAGGGCTAGGATACAGGATAGCTTAGAGAGCTAGTTATTGTCTCCTTTTTAAAGTCTGTTTTAGGAGAAGTTGATTGGTCTTTTTGGACGAAAATGTCCTTTTGTTATCTTTGTTTTGCAGCCAAAGGTAAGGTCCTTGTACAGTACTGAATTAAATAAATTAGTTACTGAAGTTTCTGCCTTCCACAAGTCTGCATCCTATTTGGTCTCGTGATCAAAGCAGTTAACAACATTATTATTCGTTTTTATGAAGCTTATGGTAGTGACAGAGCTCGGAGTCGTTCCACACATTCGAAATCCCCAGGGAGGCCACGTTATAGTGGATGGGATAAACCTTATGAAAAGCAAAAGTATGAGGTGAGTGGTTACAGGTCTGAAAGATGGGAACAAGAGAGAATGGGTGGTGCCTCTGGCTCCAGAGACATTCAGATGAGTCATCAGTTTGAACGCCCTGCTTTCCCTCAGAGTTTAGAAGAGCTAGAATTGGAATACACAAGAGATGTGATGGAGCTTGCAAAGAAACGCGATAAGGAAGAAGACGAGGAGAACAACAAGCATCGTGAGGTAAGAGATCCTAGTGACTGATGTGTTCCTTATAGATTCAAAACCAAGTTTTAGGTGCTGTTACCTCAGACATGGAACCCTATTCTCCTTGTGAACTTCAGCTTCTGATATGAATTTGTGCGAGTTTATAGACAATGCGGGAACTGAGAGAGAGTTACATGAAGAAACTAGCTGGGCTAAGGGGTATGAACGCTAAACATTGGGAAGAGTTCCTTCAAGTAGATGCTCAGAGACGTCAGGAGCAGCAAGCAAGGCAGCAGCAGATCGCTGGTCAGAGTTATGGTAGTAGTAACTATCGACAGTTTCCTTATGCTGAGTTTGATGATGGTTACTCTTCCAATCCTCCTCCTCCTCCCTATGCTGGAAACAATGTGCCAATGGATTCTGAAGGAAGATATCCTCCTAACCATGTAAAAAACTATCCTTCGAGGCATCAAGACAACAGCAACTATGGTGGGTTCCAACGCCAGAGGCGGGAAGACTATGGGAAAAACTTCAACCGCTATTAGACCAGAGTGGTCAGCTCTTGTTTGGTAAGTTCCCTGTTTGAAGACAAGTTAGTAATGTTCTGCCCTGGTTCTTGGAGGTTAATTATGGTTTTGATTGAGTAGCGGCTTCTTGAAGTCTTATCTTCGTCTCTCTACTTTGTGGCTTATAAAAGCTTTCTGAAAATTTCAGGGTTTTGCTGGAACTGGGTTACTACAAACAGGTGCGACAGAGGTTTGTTAAGCAACTCTTTTATCTGGCAAGGTTGAGTTTATATCATCTGTATCCGTGCAATGAGCACCGTTAACTGTTAGATATTATGTTTCTCATTTGGGTTTGTTGTTTACATTTCAAGAGATATCTTGAGAGTAGCTATAAAACCATTTTCATTGTAAACACAAGATTGTTTTTACAATTAGCCATTATATCTTTTTAAGAGTTGTTTGTTGGGAATGGTTTCCGTGTGGCCAATGAATAAATGGTTGATGATCATATGACAGTAACAACAGTAATGAAATGCCTCGTGAATCTGAAAAGTCGAGACAGCTTTGTTTATCTTGCATGCATTTAACTTTTAAGTCTCTTCGTTTTCCTCTCCACGGTTGCGGCTTTTGCGATTCCCTTATACGTCTATATAAAGACTTAACGTATCTAGAATGCTTGCATCCACTTGTTTTTCCTATCCTTCTAGAGATGTCTTCGTCCATTGTTGATCTTGGAGTGGCTAGAATTGAAACGACTGTTACTATAGGAACCAGCGAAATCAACCGTCTTGTCAAGACATTCTTGTCTAACAACAACTGTAACAGTAAGAAAATTATTGGTCTCGGCACAGAACAAGCGCAAAAGTCTAGTAACAAAAAAAAAAACAGTATTGCTCCAGCTTTGCGATGGCCGCTATTGCCTAATAGTTCAGCTTTCCTCTCATGGTCTTGCTCTTCCTCGCTCGCTCTTCAATTTTCTCAACCTCCCTGATTACACTTTTGTGGGGATCGGCATTAAAAAGTCTCTTAAGATGCTGGAGAGTGAGTTTGGTTTGACCTGCAAGAATGCTGTTGAGATCGGACCCCCCACGGGGAACCTGATGACCTTCGAGATGACTCATTTGAAGCATATGATGGGTGATATTGTTCGGAACGAACTAACAAGCCCCATCTTCGACGACTGGGGCGCATGGAAGCTCAACGAGAACCAGATTAAGCTCGCAGTTTCAAATGCTTATTTGGCTTTTGGCATGGGGAACAAACTGTTGGATTACTGAACCTAAACAGCTGTTTGTTTGTTTTTTTTCTGTTCTTTCGTTATGTTGTTCAGTTCTTTTGCATTCAGGATCGGTCATGTTACCACCGTCATCTTTTAGGCAATTAAGTAAAAGCAATTTGGACCTATAACTATAAATAACTTGTTCTGTATCTCGTTAACAATTGGACCAGCATACGGGTCTAATGTTAGCCCACTTAGCGGACCCTCAGGTTTGCTCTCCAAAATTTTTGGGACGAAAAAGAGTAATTATAAAGAATTGGGGTTAAATTGAAAATTCCATAAAACTTAAGCCACCGCCCCTTTCTCTCTGTTTAAAACACGCAGCCAAACCCTAGACTTTTCATAATTTATCCCATTCATCGTTCTGCTGCTACTTCCTCTTCGACGTCATGGGTACCGAGAGAAAGAGGAAAGTCAGCTTATTCGATGTCATGGACAATCCATCAGCTCCGAAGGTCGCCAAATTCAATGGTCTCGTTGACTGTGGGATGAACAAATGGAACGGCAAGCCGTATTCAGCTAA
This sequence comes from Brassica rapa, assembly GCF_000309985.2. Taxonomy (NCBI): domain Eukaryota; kingdom Viridiplantae; phylum Streptophyta; class Magnoliopsida; order Brassicales; family Brassicaceae; genus Brassica; species Brassica rapa. The sequence continues at coordinate 37,971,114 of NC_024803.2, read as the reverse complement.
ATACTACGAGATTCTCGAGAAACGGAGGACTCTGCCAGTGTGGTTGCAGAAAGAGGAGTTTCTCAAAACGTTAAAAGACAATCAAACGATAATTCTTGTTGGAGAGACTGGTAGTGGTAAAACCACTCAGGTAAAGTTTCAATCTTTTCTTCCAATGGGAAAGTTTTTAGCTTTTAGGTTGATTTGATTAGGATTTGAGTAGCTAATAGTGGGTTTTGTGTTTAATTGTACAGATTCCACAGTTTGTTATTGATGCTGTGGATGCTGAGAGTTCGGATAGGAAGTGGTTGGTTGCTTGCACACAGCCTCGTAGAGTTGCAGCCATGTCTGTCTCCCGCCGTGTTGCTGATGAGATGGATGTTGCTATTGGAGAAGAAGTTGGTTACAGCATTCGTTTCGAGGACTGTAGCAGCCCCAGAACGGTCCTCAAGTAAGCGTTGATTGTCTCTTAGTTTCAGGTTCTTGTCGTTTTAGTTTGTGTGTTTGAATCTAATCATGAACTTAATCACAGGTACTTGACTGATGGTATGCTACTGAGAGAAGCAATGGCGGACCCGCTTCTAGAGAGATACAAAGTTATTATTCTCGACGAGGCTCACGAGAGGACTCTCGCCACGGATGTGCTCTTTGGTCTTCTGAAAGAGGTGTTGAGGAATAGACCTGATCTCAAGCTGGTTGTCATGAGTGCAACTCTGGAAGCCGAAAAGTTTCAGGAGTATTTTAGCGGCGCGCCTCTGATGAAGGTTCCCGGTAGGCTTCACCCCGTGGAGATCTTCTACACTCAGGAGCCTGAGAGAGACTACCTCGAGGCTGCTATTAGGACTGTTGTCCAGATACACATGTGCGAGCCTCCTGGTGATATTCTTGTCTTCTTAACCGGAGAGGAGGAGATCGAAGACGCATGCCGCAAGATCAACAAAGAGGTCGGTAATCTCGGGGATCAAGTGGGGCCTGTCAAGGTCGTGCCACTGTACTCCACTCTCCCACCAGCGATGCAGCAGAAGATATTCGATGCTGCTCCTGAGCCTGTGACAAAAGGTGGTCCTCCTGGGAGAAAGATTGTTGTGTCGACTAACATTGCCGAGACTTCCTTAACTATTGATGGGATTGTCTACGTCATTGACCCTGGCTTCGCTAAGCAGAAAGTCTACAACCCGCGTATCCGTGTTGAGTCGTTGCTTGTGTCTCCGATATCAAAGGCGAGCGCTCACCAGAGATCAGGTCGTGCCGGTAGAACACGGCCCGGAAAGTGTTTCAGGCTTTACACGGAGAAGAGTTTCAACAATGACTTGCAGCCGCAGACGTATCCTGAGATATTGAGATCGAACCTTGCGAACACGGTGCTGACACTGAAGAAACTGGGGATAGACGACTTGGTGCACTTTGATTTTATGGACCCCCCTGCGCCTGAGACACTGATGCGAGCCTTGGAGGTTTTGAATTATTTGGGAGCGCTGGATGATGAAGGAAACTTGACGAGGACGGGTGAGATAATGAGCGAGTTCCCCTTGGATCCACAGATGGCGAAGATGCTCATAGTGAGTCCTGAGTTCAACTGCTCAAACGAGATCCTCTCCGTTTCAGCAATGCTATCAGGTACACGCCATTTGCTTTTACTCTTTTATTTGTTCTTTATCATCTTGGGGTATGTATGTAGCTTTGTGGGTAGGCTTAAGGTTGCTAGTAGTTTCCATTGACATGATTGTTCATGTGCATTAGAGCTCAACTTTATGCTGCGTTACATGATTGTGCATTAGTGTGTCTAGAGGTAAATATTGGAGTTAGGTTGTCATCAGCAGTCGCTAGTCTTAAGTGCTGATGAGTTAGTTGCAGTTTCTCAGTTATTCTCTCTCATGACGGTATCAGTCAGTCTCTCATGGCCTCTTCTATACATCTGCTGACCTCTTCTTCCATGGATCCTCTCTCCCTGTGATAAAACACAATTGTTTCTTTAGTACCCAATTGCTTTCTACGGCCTAGAGAGTATCAAAAAGCAGCAGATGAAGCTAAAGCCAAGTTTGGACACATTGATGGAGATCACCTCACGTTGCTAAACGTCTACCATGCTTTTAAGCAAAACAGTAAGCTATCTCTCCCTTTTTACTTTATCGTCCTCTCTTGTTTAGCTAAAGGAATAACACTAACAGCCTTGGTTTCTTGTAGATGAAGATCCGAACTGGTGCTACGAGAACTACATCAACAACAGGGCAATGAAGTCTGCGGACAATGTTAGACAGCAGCTTGTGAGGATAATGTCAAGGTTCAATCTGAAGATTTGCAGCACTGATTTCAACAGCCGCGACTACTACATCAACATAAGAAAGGCCATGCTTGCTGGTTATTTCATGCAAGTGGCTCACCTAGAACGTGCTGGGAGTTACTTGACCGTCAAAGATAACCAAGTACGTTCTTTACATTGCTCTTCTAGTGAATAAGATACTCTCTTGTGTATATAACTGATAGTAAAAACAACTCTTGTTTTGCAGGTGGTTAATTTGCATCCATCCAATTGCTTGGATCACAAACCGGAGTGGGTTATCTACAACGAGTATGTTTTGACTACCAGGAACTACATCAGAACTGTGACGGACATTCGCGGTGAATGGTAAGTTCTTGTTCTTTGGTCAGTATCTTCCTTGGGAGTTTTTCTGAATAGAGTACTTAGTTTTTGTGGTGTATAAATTCACAGGCTAGTAGACGTTGCTCCTCACTATTACGATCTTACCAACTTCCCCAACTGTGAGGCGAAACGTGTCCTCGAGAAGCTTTATAAGAAGAGAGAGAGGGAGAAGGCAGACAGCAAGAACCGCAAGTGAAAGGATCATCATCATCATCCCATATTCTCTGAGACATGTCAACATCTGATGTTTTGTCTTTACTGAAACGTTTGTTTACTTTTAAAGATTTCTATTCGCGATTGATTTTCATATGTTATCAATGAATCTGATTATTTAAGAGACCAGACACACAAACGTTTTTACTTAAATTAGTCGAAATCATTATACGAACATACAGAGAAGTCAAATAGCTTTATTACAAAAACATTTTAGATTATATTAGCTTATTGTGTAATTTATTATTACCATGGGGAAGTTACAGTTTCCCTAAACTCCTTCTCCACATTCTGAACCTTTTGGTCGAGAATCTCTGCGTGGGACTGCATCAGAGCTATCTCCTTATCCTTTGTAACTTTCTCTTGCTTGACCAATACTAGTTGTCTCTGCAACTCAACAATCTTCTTTGGCAATTCTTCAATATCTTCTTCCAGCTTCCTTCTTTTGTTATCATTCTCTGTGATCTCTCTCTCAGCAACTTTTAACTCTTCCAACGCCCACGTCTGGCTTTCTTTAACGGACAGCAGCTTGTCTATCCGAGAACAAGGTGCGGTAACATCGAACCCGTGTTCCTCTAGCTTGAGAAAACACTCTTTGATCCTGTTTATCTCAGTCACTGAATCGTCCACTTGTATGTAGCTGACTTTCTCTAACAGTCCAGTGAACTTCACCATTGCACCAATGGCGTCTCCTTCACGTGACTCTTCCTCGCACTCCAGCAGTGGGTTGAAATGTGGACGTTGTGGCACAGCTTTGAAGATCTCCATTGATTCAAGAACCTTCCAACACGGTGACTTCTTTACAAATGGTAGAACAATTGTTGTTTCTTTCGCTTTAGGAGTTTCCACAACATCCACATGCTTTTCCACAACGGCATTATGAAGCATTGGATCACTAGCAGACACACCTACACGTTATCATGGCAAGAAGCATGTTTCAAGAATCCAAAGAAACAAAATGGCGCTTCTTTACTTCATTAAAGTGAAAACAACATACCAGTCTTCTGTTTAGGCTCTTTGCTTATGAACTTATGTGGTCGTCCTCTTTTCCTCTTGTTTACACTCTCTCTGTTATTCGACTTCTCATGTGCCTGCATAGAGTCAGGATGATGAATAACCGATGCAGTTCAATGTTAAACAATGCTGCCAAAAAAACTAACAATTACCTTCACTCCAACGGAATCATTTTCAGAGCCCTTTTGACTCTTCACTGTCTTAAGTTTCTTCCTGGGAGGTGTTTTGACCGCTTGTTTTGCCAGCAGAGTTGTTGCTACTACACCCAGGACTATCGGTGAGCGAGAATCTTTAGCTGGAAACAGGTAACAACTTAGAATAGATTCATTTCAAGACACAACAACCAGAGTTCCAACAAAGACTAACCATCATTTTTTAACACTTACTTTCTGCTATCTCCGGTTTCTTAGTGACTAGAGTGTTCTCACTGATCACAACATTAGCCATTTTGCTTGCTATCTCTCCAGATGACTGGTGCAGAAACAAACACAATACTGGTTATAACCTTAACTAATGCGACTGTTGAAGTAGAGAGAGAAACTAATGTGAAGGAAATAACTAACTCACAACTGGAGTTTGAGGAAGATTCTTCACATTAGTGCCACTAGAAGACCGTGTCTTCCTCACTTTTACCCTTATGCGAGTTGACTCTTCAGCTGCATGTGGACTCTCCTTTCTATCCGAAACCTAAAAACCAGAACACACACACACACACACATTCTTATCTCTCAATGCATGTTCATTCTCCAAAAGATGTAATTAACAACTCACCTTTTCTTTTGTTTGCCAAACTCCATCTTTCCACTCCATAGATGGTCTTAACAGCGAGTGGTCAAAGTCTTCACTCTTCTTGTTCCGACCCAAAAGCACAGTGTATTTATCCCCACAGAGAACCATGCATACTACACTTGGACACCATCCACACTCGACCAGGACATCCACATTCTCCATCAACCCAAAAGGTCTTGAACCAAAAGACGGTGGTGAAGGCCTGATCTTGGAGTAAGGAACGTTTATCTTTCTGCATGCATTTTCTTCACCGTACTTCACCAGCAACGTCTCATCTTCGTTCTTCTTTATGATTATAGCCGGAGCCCAAATATCTCCAAACGGTTCCACCTTTGTTCTCACTTCCACCTCCGTTCCAGAGCTAAACTCTGACTCGGTCAATAGCTTCATCCCCACCCACACACACCCACACAAAATAAATAGTGAAATGAGTTTTGATACCAACAGATAGAGCTGGTCATTCGGTTTATTCGGGTTTTTCGGGTTGGTTTATTCGGTTTTTGGGTTCTTTGGTTTGGGAAAAATGCTGCCGAAGTAAACTGAACTATATTTCGGTTTGGTTTGGAATTTGGGTTATATAATTTGGTTTTCAGTATTATATATTCCGAATTAAACCGCAAACGGTTTATATATCGGTTTATTCAGTTAATTTGGTAAAAACAAAAAAAAAATTGGTTATGTAAACTTTGATTTTCAGGGGTTTTCTCGGTTTATTTCAGGTTGTATCGGTTTATTTGGTTAATATATTTCAAAAACTAATCGGTTTCTTGTTCGCCGAACCAAACTGAACCTCAAACCGATTGAAATTTTAAAATTGGCTAATCGGATTAGTTGATTTAGTTCAACCCGATGTTAAACCAAAAACCAAAAATATCGGTTTGGTTTTATTCCGTTCACACTGACTGCCCAGCTCTACCAACGAAAATGAAAACTGTAATAATAAAGGAGAAGACCTTACTCGTTTTTCGCAACGAAACCACTCTTCATCTTTCCAAACCCAATGTGGCCGCATGTCCTTCCTTTCAACCTCGATGACATCTGGTTCGAATCTTAAGTACACCAAGAAACGCTCACCACGATCCAGAACTTTGATCACCCAACCAGAAGACCAGCCACCTTTGTGAGCAGCGTCAATCATGTCACCTTTCTGAAAACCAACTTCAGGGAAAGGATCCGGCGGCGGAACGGGACGGATCAGACGGTAGAAAGCGGTGGTGATCAGGGGAGGAGAGTAGTCTTCGTTGGACAGAGGGTTCAAGTGGAGAACAGAGAGCTTCTTGCGCTTGGATGAAGCAAGGTTTTCTCGGAGAAGAGCGTGGTACCATACATTGCCAGTGGCGTAGTAGTGTTCGTCGGATGAGACTTCGATGTAAGAGCCTTGGGAAACGGAGAGCTTCTCCTTTCTCCCAGTTGTTGAAAGCATGTTTTGCTTATTATCACTAGAACCAGAGAGATAGTTGAGAGAAGACGAGATGAAAGAGAGAAAGAGAGAGAGAGATCAACGCTTACTTTAGTGTCATGTCCTTGAGAAAAGAGGTATTGTTGTTTTTTTCTCTGCGTACTAATTATGATTTGATAGGTAACTGTGTAGCGTGTGTAGTTGTGCCCGCCCATTGGTAAAACAAGTTTTAAAACCCATTAAGAAACAATGTACATCTCCTCCAATCACATTTGTGGCTCGCTTTGTTGTGATACGGATATATAATAGTATAGTTTATGAACTTTATGATACATCTCTATAATATACTTTCAAATGGTTTTCGAAGTAAGAGCGGAATCGATAAGTAAAAATAATTCACACTAATAACAAATTGCGGGGATAGCTCAGTTGGGAGGGCGTCAGACTGAAGATCTGAATGTTGCGTGTTCGATCCACGCTCACGGCAATGTTTTTTATCAACAATAGCTCGACATCGTTACTATTACGGCCGGTTTTTAATTTTGGTAATATTGTAATGAAGGTCGTGTATATACACGGAGGACTTAATTCTGGGTGCATAACACAGGCCCATTGGCTTGTGCACCCAAGGGATTGGCAATTAACCCGCACATCTTTTATACATGAACCTAACGGGTACTATTTGATGGTTCCAACATGCAAGACCTCGTGATAATGGATGGTAAAGTGAAAGCAAACATCATCGTCAACGTTGTAAATGGCCAACAAAATATTGAATAATAAAAGATGATCGTTTAACTCTGCATTTAACATATTTCTATTTTGCTTAATAATCGTCATATTTCAATTTATACATTACTTTTTGTCTGCTCTTTTACGCTCTTAATCTTAAGAGGCCAATTAAACAACGTTCCCTGATGATCCACCGACCACAACGAAAAATATATATTGAGCCAATCGGTTTCAAATAATTCATGAGTCAATACTTCATCGGCTGGAGTTGTTCAATTTTGTTCCATTAAGTTTTCGTAGATTAAGGCCCATTAGGTACCGCCACTCATCATTCATCATCAACGTGACGACATTCTCCGCGTCATGTGATGTTATTTAACTCATCTAATATCATATGGTATATAGTACCAGCAGCATAAGCTTAGCTGACTCATATATGCTGATGTAGTGCTGATTAACTTTTAATTCTTATTGGCGAAGTATATTTTGGGCTAAAGACAAGTTCTAGATCAATATTTTTAATTGGTTACCAGACTTTCCACGAAACACGTTTCACATTTTAACAACACGTTAGATCTTGATCGAGTCTAAAAGAAAGATTATCCGATAAATAATTGGACCTCTTGTTTTTTTTTTTCCCTCTTGTTCCAAATAATTGTCTCAAATGAAAACGGTCAAGAGGCTAATGCCACTAAATGATTCGTGACAAAAATTAAACCACGTAACCAAAAAAAAAAAAGACAACTGATGATGTGTCATGACCAACCGGTAAAGGTGGGACCCAACTCATCTCGGCGACTCCAGATAGATCTATTTTTGGGGGGGTAATACCGTCAATTCACGAAGCGCCAGTGTGGACACAGACAAACCTTTTAAAGATTCTAGCCGACAAAGTTCTTTATTTCGTAAACCACCCCTTATTATTTAACACTATTACAGAAACCTCCCCCGTTATTTCTGAGGAAGACCTCGGTAGTTGTTCGTTCACTTGTTTGGTAAGTTTCCGTCTTCCGACGTCGTTTCGTGTACGCGCGTCAAATCTGAATCTCCTTTACAACGACACGTGGCATCAACAGGGGCTTAGTCTTAGCCGTGTGTAATCCACAAACTAAACACCGATAAAAAACCACATAAGATACTCTGATTCGCTAACATGACCGCCACGTGTACAAATCCCTCACCGGTTACCCAGTCATCCGCAACTCGTCTTCTTCGTATATATAAAAACAGAGGAAGGCAAAGGAGTCGGAGAATTTTCTTCTTCGAGAGAAAAAAATAAATACGCTAACTTCGAAATTGTCAAATCTACTTCGAGAACAAGTTAACGAACGGTGATTTTAAGTAAAAAGCTGATCTTGTTATAACCGCTAAAGTGAAATTGATTGTGAAAAAACAGAGAGAGATGGTAGCAGAAGCAGAGGTTGTGTTTCAACAGAGTTTGCCGGTGGTTCTAGATATTGACGGGGTTACTTCCGCCGTCGTATCTCCGCTTTCTTCTCCGAAATTGGGTATCCGTCGACCGACGGCGTCGGTTTCCGGCGGTTTATCGACTTCTCCGGTGGTAAGTTCTAAGGTCTCCGACATGTTTAAATGTTGTGTTTTTTTATTCTTTGTGAAAAGAGAATTGGGCTCTGAAATTAATCGTGTATAATTAGAAATTAAACTCTCGAATTGATTGGTATTAAAGGTGATTATTTAGATTCGTTAAAGAAGATGACTTTATAGGAAAACGAAAACGATCTTGGAGCTTAAGCTTTAGGACGAGACCTTGTTCGTGTATGTTTGCGTGTGTTGGAGCAGATGTTAGATGCTTTGCTGTCTCGAATCTTTTGCAAATTAACTGGCTTTGGTAGTTATTGTGTTTGTTAGTATGTCTTGTCTTCATTGTTTCTGTTTCATTTATTGATATTCTCTAATGAGCATGAGTTTTATTACTGTTTTTGGATCTGTCTCTGATTAAAGAACTTTGAACTTAAATTGAATGTTGAACGGTTAGGTCAGGACAGTTAACTGATTAATGTTTGCTATGTTGTGTATTTTTACCCTTTTGGGGGTCTAAAGCAGGAGGATGATTTTGATTCTAGTATCCCGGTTTACGTTCCAACAATCCGGTCAGGGAGCTACGCTGATATAGGGCCAAAGAGATCCATGGAAGACGAACACATTTGCGTAGATGATCTATCCTCCCAACTTGGCTGTCTTTTCCAATTGCCAAAGCCAAGTGCTTTCTATGCGGTAACGTAACCTTGGTTACTTAACAAAAAAAAACATAATACTTCTTTTTAGAAGATAGAACCTGACTTTGACTTTTCTTTCTTAGGTTTTTGATGGCCACGGAGGATCAGAAGCAGCAACGTACGTAAAGCAAAACGCCATTAGGCTTTTGTTTGAAGATGATAACTTCCCACAGACATCTGAAGTGAATAGTGTTTATGTGGAAGAAGTCAAGAGTTCCTTGAGAAATGCGTTTCTTCAAGCTGATCTAGCTTTGGCTGAGGATTGCAGCATCAGCTCTTCCTCTGGTACCACTGCTCTTGCCGCTCTTATCTCCGGACGGTATGTGTGTGTGTTACCACCATTTAGTTTGTTTTTTAAACTTCTCTCTTTGGGATCTATATAACTTATACTTTTCATGTGCATCAGGCTCTTAATGGTTGCAAACGCTGGAGACTGCAGAGCTGTTCTTTGCAGAAAAGGGAAAGCGATAGAGATGTCTCATGACCATAGACCGATCAATATACCTGAGAGAATAAGAGTAGAGGAATCTGGAGGTGTTATTGAGGACGGTTACCTAAACGGAGAGCTATCTGTAACGCGAGCTCTCGGCGACTGGGACATGAAACGCCCACACGGCTCCAACTCTCCGCTTATCTCCGAACCTGAGATCAAGCAGATAACTCTGACAGAGGAGGACGAGTTTCTTGTGATCGGGTGCGATGGGATTTGGGATGTTTTGACGAGCCAGGAAGCCGTTAGCGTTGTGAAACGCGGCTTGAACAGGCATGGTGATCCGGCGAGATGTGCGAGAGAGCTCGTGATGGAGGCTCTGAGGCTGAACACGTTTGATAACTTAACGGCGGTTGTGGTATGTTTTGTGACGGTAGACCGAGAGGGTGAGGCGGTGGTTCCTTTGGAGAAGAAACGGTGTTGTAGCCTTACCCCGGAGGCTTTTCGGAGTT